>NC_134492.1:17104737-17441404 GCF_040206685.1 Ascaphus truei | reverse complement strand
GTTGCCACCTAATAAATGTAACTGCTACATTTTTTATCACCTTCACAGCAGATGGGGAAGCGGTGTTGTTTAAAAATGATGATTGTCGTGTTGTTGTGTGTCTTTATGTTCTATAATAAGGGACGGCTCGAGTCTACATTAACCCCTTCGGCTGCCAGAAGGGGCTGCAATGTATCACTTTGCGAGCACCTTGAGCGGGGACGGGATTCACACAGGGCTCTTTACGTAGAGGAGAAGGGCCACAAGAATATTATAAGGTCATTTTGGATACATTTAAAGACACAAATTATTATACGTAAACATTTTGCATGCATCTATAACATCTGTACTAATATATATAGGACTAGCTGAGCAACTACTAAACAATTAGCAGGACCAGGCAGTACAGGGCCGGGTTTGGCCCCGGGCGGACAGCTGAAGAGCTCGGATAAAGACATGTCAGGATTTTTATCTCAGCATTTGGCTCAGTCATCAATGACATTGCTTCGTTAATCATTTCCGAATCAGGTGCTCCTACTTCCTAAAGGTAAATAGAAAGGATAGGAGACAATGAAAAATATCAACTACATCAGGGGTGGCCAACTCCAGTCTTCAAGGGCCACCAACAGGTCAGGTTTTCAGGATATCCCTTCTTCGGCACAGGTGGCTCAATAAGTGTCTCAGTCTTTGACAGAGCCACTGATTGAGCCACCTGTGCTGAAGCAGAGACTGGTTGAGCCACCTGTGCTGACGCATGGACAGATTTAGCCACCTGTGCTGACGCAGGGACATCCTAAAAACCTGTCCTGTTGGTGGCCATTGAGGACTGGAGTTGGCCACCCCTGAACTGCATAGTAATGTAAACGCCATTTAACTCCTTCAATGTCAGAAGTGCGCTATACATACACTATACATATTGCTCACATTAGATTTGTATGCCAGCTGTTTTCCTTTCCCAATAACTCCACTTTAATTACCCAATTTAAAGCAAATGACTATTCTTTAAAAATTGATCAGATGCAATATAATAGTCAATAAACTGGAACACAATTACTTTTCTGTTTCGATTTTTACTCCAAAAGCCTACTATCCCTATTTAGTCTATAACTTTCATTTAGACCAAATAATGATATTCTACCAATATACTATACACAAATTGCTGTCTGTGTAACATTCACAATGCGGTGTGTCAGAAGAAATGGAATGTTTCCTAGTTACAGACCCAGTATATAAAACTTGACAATGACTGATGTTAATATTCTTTGTTCACATGTAATACCGACACTGTACTCAGTGCTTTGCAACACAGTAATAAAGATTTAAAGCTTAGACTTAAGGAAGCCTTAAATCACCCTCCTTGCTCACAAACACTAAACATGCATAACACATTTTTTTTATTAGAGACAATAGGACTTTTGCATCTAATGTGATCCTTGCAAATTTCCCTTTAGATGTACATTATATGCTCTTTTGTTCTTACAGTTGGTAAATGCCAACATTCAGCACGGGCTTTCTATTTTGACATGTATTTGCTGCCTTATAGATTGTACTTCCCCATCCAATAAAGTTTCTAATGTGATGACCGCATATTCTGCTTGAAAAGATGGAAACGATTGCCAAAGGCAAATAATGGTGCCTTCTGCAAAATTATAAATGGCCTCTGCAATTGTCCCCTGATGACTCCCCTTTTGAAGGTAGAGCTTCCAATCTGTCACCTTTGGCCAATACTCAGAAAAATATGGGCAATTTTGCCAGAGGGAACATCCCAAAATGCACACACAGCTGCTTTTCCAACACAATTCAGCCTCTTTATGCAAATAATTCTGCAAACAGCAGAGTTTCATTCTGCAAAAGGACACATCTGGGTTATAGTTGCCAAAATCCAGCATCAGTTTATGACATATTTTTCCTTTCTTCCATGAATAATAACTTTTGTACTATTTTGTAAATAGCTACTGATGTACAGTATATAGCTGTGGTCTAGTTCTCCAATTATAAAAGTTGAAGAGCAGTAATTTAGCAATATATCAGTGAGTAGCCCCTTCTTAAGTCTGGTTCATTCTGTCCTTAGCCGACATTGTGAGGTGTTTTAACAATTAAAAAAAAAAATAGTGTCACCAAATCAGACACTTCTGGAGTGTTTCTTCTTCTATAGGACAACATGCCATTATCCGTACTAGGCTGCAGATGCTTAGCCTGTGGCCATGGTGCCTTCGCCCGCGCGGAGGCTGGGAAGTGACCCGCGTGAAGCAGGTGCTTTCCCTGGCCATGGTGGACGGGCTGTGGGGGGCTTGCCTAGGGGCATCACAAAGCATGTTCACCATCATTGGGTGAACCACTCCTGTGACCGGCCTGTCGCGCCAAGAAATCAGTTTCAACTGATATATTGCGCAATGTGCGCCCGCTTCCGCCCGCACGCCGCATGGACGCGATCACTGCCTTAAGGCAGTCTGATCACTCAGCGTGTGGACGCATCCGCACGGTCTGTGGCACCATGTCCCCAGCCTTAGAAGGAAAGTTCCCTCGCCCTGCCTCATTTGCTGGTTTGGGACTCCAGTTCCGGGAAGATCTTTACATACATATTTGTGTTCACACATGATCTGACTAGTTTATTGCATCTCTGTCCATTTCCCCATGCTGTTTTCCTTTTAATGGGTGATGTAGCTTTTAGCGTCATGTGTGGTTTGTAAAGGATCAGCGCTTATCCTCTCTAATCTGGTGTGGAGCTTTTAACATAAGACTGACTTTCTTGCCCTAATAAAGTGGAAATAGGTAATTTACCTTCTACTACCCGTGTGCTGTGGTACCTCATACCTACAAGTGTGCAGCACACCGTCATTATCTTTTATTAGGGAACTTTAAAAGCTTTATATCTCACCCTCTTTTATCATTCTTTGTGTAGGCTTCATAGACCCTTTGGTATTCCAAGAGAACTGACCAACATTCTGGGAAAAATAACACATTGTATTATTTTTCTTGGGAATTTGAAAATATCTTTAAACCTGGATTGATCCTGTGCTGACAGCCGTAGCATAGAATAAGTGGGCAGAGCTAAAGGAGTATAATATATGTACGAACTTACATATTCCTACCATGGAAATTAAATGTCCAGTCTGCATTAGGATAGGACCCCGAAGAGCAGACAAGTAGAACATTATGGTTGTGGATGCTCAGCAAAGCATCCAACCTCATGTAACAAGACTAATAAACTGATGGGCACGCATCATAATAGATGGCAGTGCTATTTCACAACAAATCTAATTCAAGCCTAACCTACCATATATGCACCAAACAGGGAACAACAGAAGTGCCAACATGACATTCAATCTCATTGACCACATAATTCTTAGGTTTGCCTTGGAGATTGACACATACAATCATCCTTCCTTCTTTTGCCCTTTCCATTACATCTGTGAGGGGATTTTTTGTTTTCTCTCTGTGCCATTACCAATAAATTTCAGTGTTCGAAGTATTCAGCTTAGTCTGGATCTTCAAGGATCATACCAGACATGATAGAGTGTTTCTTTAGAAGTTAAAATAGAGACTAGTTACTACATTTACCCACTGATTGTCATTGAATTTTAAGTGTGAGATTTCGCAAACAAGTCTCGCTGGTTTTGAAAGTTACAAAGTTACATAGTAGATGAGGTTGAAAAAAGACATGCGTCCATCAAGTTCAACCTATGCTAAATTTAACAGCAGATACATTATCCTATATCTATACTTACTTATTGATCCAGAGGAAGGCAAATAAAAACCCCCCGTGACATATCATCCAATGATATCTCATAAGGGGAAAAATAAATTCCTTCCCGACTCCAAGAATTGACAATCAGATTAATCCCTGGATCAACATTCTTCCCATGTTTACTTATTTGGTATATCCCTGTATACCTTTCCATTCTAAAAAGATATCCAACCTTTTTTTGAACAAATCTATTATATCTGCCATCACAGTCTTGATGGTTAATAAATTCCAAATTTTAACTGCCCTTACTGTAAGGAACCCTTTCCTTTGTTGCTGGTGAAATGTCCTTTCCTCCAACCTTAAGGGATGCCCCTGAGTCCTTTGTACTGCCCTTGGGATGAATAGTTCTTTTGAAAGCTCCTTGTACTGTCCCCAAATATATTTGTATATAGTTATCATATCTCTTCTTAGACGCCTCTTTTCTAATGTAAATAAACCTCATCTTTCAGGAGCAGCTCATGCAGCAGTGCCCACCGGCGGGGAGCGCTTGGGTGTATGACAAAAAGCCCAAGACTTACACGGAGGCAGCGAGGCTAGCAGATGACTATGTGGCCAGCCGATCCCTGATGCCCACCAAGGCACCAGCCAAAGCCAAGAAAGACTGCTCATACCCCCCCAATGGACTCAGAGGCCGCCTGCGGGCAGCAGTCCACCGAAGGTGGGGGAGCTCCGGCACGAGCGCCGGTGCTGCAACTGTAACAGCACTGGTCACCTCAGACCAGACTTCCCAGAACCCCTGTGTTCCAGCGGACCCCATTGGGGGCAACGCACCCCAGCTGCGAAGCCGGTAGCCCGCGTGCGGGTGGCTTCCACCAAAGAACCAGGACTGGTCATGGAAACAACTCCCAGCGAGACGTCCCATGTCACCCCTATCCCGGATTCATCGGTGCCTACACTGGCGACACACTTTATTCGAGCTCGGCTAGTCCCACGAATTCGGGTATACCCGGGTGTATTGAGGTTTGTGACTGTTTTCTGCCCGAGTGCATTGAGGTATTTTCCAAGCAGGGATTGAAGCATTTTATTCCCGCTGGCTGCAAAACTGCACAGTATATATATATATAATGCATTACAATTCATGAATTTATGCCATCTGGTAGACACGCGAAGCATTGCAGCCTATTAAATCCTAATCATTATCATTTAACAGATCAGCCGCCCGTCAGCCAGGCATGAACCCAGGCTGGGAAGGCAAACGCAACGGGTCTTGTCAGAGGTGAGGAGCGGCACATTCCAGGTATCTGCCAGGTACATACTGGGTATTTGCTCGAATAAAGTGTGTCGGTGCAGTACAGCCAGGAGCGGAGGACATCTCAGCGCGGACCTGCAGCAGACAGATGGCCGGAGCAGACATCTCACTCCGGTCACAGCCGGTGACCGGCAAGCAGTCGGCTTGCTGGATTCAGGAGCTCTAGTGACCCTGGTCCGACCTGAAATTGTCCGGCCAGAGCAATTGCTCCCAGGCCCTGGGATGCAGATCACTGTGGCCAACGGAAAGCCACGTTTACTGCAAGTGGCCAGAATCTTTTTGGATTGGGGGGACGGCAAGGGTGTGCGGGAGGTGGGGGTTTTACCCGGTTTGGATGCCGATGATCTTTTGGGCAACGATCTGGGACCGATGACCTGCACCTACGACCGGGTGCCCAAGCCCGCTGCAGTGGCGGCGGTTACCCGGAGCCAGACAGCGGCAATGGCGGCGGCGCCAGTCCCCCTGCCTTTGGGACCAACGTTAGGGGAGGGCGCAGAGGAGCCCGGGGAGGTAAGCCAGGATCAGTTGCAACCACAGACTGACTTACTGTTCCCCCTCACCCTTCCCCATTCTCCGGACAATGACATGACTGGGGGGTAGCCAGACTTAGGAGCCCAGTTTAGGGAGGCAGTGAAGACAGACCCTACCCTGGCCGGCGTGAGACTTCGGGCGTCCGAATCTCAGGCAGGGGAAGGCACTGAGCACTGACTCTGGCATAAGGGACTCCTGTATAGAGAGGAAGGGAACCCGGGGATAGAGGAGGGGGTGACCGGTAAGCGACAGCTAGTAGTACCCCAGGGGTACCGACAGCAACTGTTACGGGTAGCTAACTCTATTCCGTTAGCGGGACATCAGGGGGTCACCAGAACGCGAGCCCGGTTATTACAGCGTTACTACTGGCCGGGGGCATCTCGAGATGCGAGCAATTTCTGCCGCTCTTGTGATGCCTGCCAGCGAGTGGGTAAGGCGGACGACTGTGTGAAGGCCCCCCTGAGACCCCTACCGATAATAGGGGAACCTTTCCACAAGGTAGCGATGGACCTGATAGGACCCCTTATGATTTCTAGCAGGTCATGGAAGCGCTACATCCTCACGGTGGTGGATTTTGCACCCGTTACCCTGAGGCGGTAGCGCTTGGCACCATAAGTGCCAAGACAGTGGCAGCAGCTTTGCTGAACATTTTTGCTAGGGTAGCTTTCCCTAGTGAGATCCTAACCGATCAGGGGTTGCAGTTCATGAGTGAAATGTTACATTGTCTCTGGGATGCATGCGGTGTACAGCACCAGCGCACTACCCCTTACCATCCCCAGACAAACGGATTATGTGAGAGGTTCAACGGTACCCTGAAGCAGATGCTTCGGACTTTTATAGAGGCGGAGGGGAAAGACTGGGAGATTAATTTACAGCACTTGCTGTTTGCTTACCGAGAGGTGCCGCAGGAATCTACAGGCTTCTCCCCCTGCGAGCTACTATATGGCCGCAGGGTACGTGGACCTCTGGACCTATTCCATGAGGGATGGGAAGGGGAGGCTACTGCTACTGATGCTTCAGTGATCCAGTATGTAGTAGATCTCCGAGACCGGTTAGAGATGCTCATGGCTCATGCCCAGGACCACCTCAGGGCTGCTCAGACCAAGCAGAAGAAATGGTATGACCAGCATGCGCATAGCAAAGAATTCGTCCCAGGACAGCAGGTGCTTGTTCTCAAACCCACTCGTGAGAACAAGCTGATGGCTGCCTGGTCGGGACCATACTCGGTTATCCGAAAGGTGAATGAGTGCAACTATGTTGTACAGGTAGAGCCTGAGAGGCACAAGACATATCACATTAACATCTTGAAAGAGTACAGAGCACCGAGTATGGGAACAGTGATGGCCATTTGTAGCCCACTGCTGGAGGATCCGGCGAGCAATGCTCTGCCTGATCTCCTAGGGGAGGCTAGGCACGGAAAAACACTGTGGAGCAGGTAGAGATAGGGGCACAGTTGAGTGCTAGGCAGAAGGGAGAAGCCAGGGACATGCTAGCTCAGTTTAGCGCCTTCTTCACTGACATGCCAGGGACCACACATCTCACAAAACACCCAGTGCACACAGGGGACCTGCAGCCTCTGCATAAGCACGCTTATAGAGTGTCAGCAGAGGTCAAGACAAGTATGGAGAGAGATAGAGGAGATGCTGACCCTAGGGGTAATTACTCCGTCCCAGAGCCCTTGGGCAAGTCCGGTAGTCCTTGTCCCTAAGAAGGACAAAACCACCCGGTTTTGTGTGGACTACCGGTTGCTCAACGCTGGGACGGTGTCAGATGCTTACCCCATGCCCCGCATGGATGAGTTGCTGGATGAACTCGCGGGGCCAAAGTATCTGACCACCATGGATTTGAGCCAAGGCTACTGTCAAATCCCACTGACCCTGGAGGCTAGGGAGAAGTCAGCATTCATCACTCCAAGTGGCCTCTATGAGTTTTTGGTGATGCCATTTGGGCTGAAGAATGCCCCGGCTACCTTCCAACGCCTGGTCAATAGGTTACTGGAAGGGATGCAGAGCTATGCCAGGGCTTACTTAGATGACATTGCTGTCTTTAGTAACTCCTGGGAATCCCACATAGGACATGTAGCTGTGGTGCTGGATAGGATCAGGGAGGCTGGGCTTACCTTGAAACCCACAAAGTGTATGGTAAGGATGGCAGAGGTCCTGTACTTAGGGCACAGGGTGGGTGGAGGGCACCTCAAACCAGAGCCAGCCAAGGTAGAAGCCATAGTTCAGTGGCCTCTTCCAAAAACCAAGAAACAGGTGATGGCCTTTTTGGGCACCGCAGGGTACTACAGGAAATTTGTCCCACAGTACAGCAACATGGCCAAATCCCTGACTGATCTGAATAAGAAGCAACTGCCTGTGCTTATTACCTGGACACCTGCCTGTGAAACTGCTTTCCAGGCACTGAAAATTGCGCTTGCTGGAGCCCCCATACTGGCTACCCCAGAGTATACCAAGCATTTTCTCATTCAGACTGATGCCTCAGACTTTGGTATTGGAGCTGTACTGAGCCAGGTGGGGGACGACGGTAGAGAGCATCCTGTGGTGTATCTCAGTCGCAAACTGCTTCCCAGGGAGGTGGCATATGCCACCATTGAAAAGGAGTGCATGGCCATTGTGTGGGCACTCAAAAAGCTCCAGCCCTATGTATATGGAAGGGTTTTCACGGTCATCACAGACCACAATCCCCTGAGTTGGCTGCAGAGGGTGTCAGGGGAAAATGCCAAGTTGCTGAGATGGAGCTTAGCTTTACAAGAATTTGAATTTACCATCCAGCACAAAAAGGGCAGTGAAAACAGCAATGATGATGGACTTTCACGCCAGGACTATCCCTCTGAGACTGAATTCATTAATGGTGCCAGCAGTGCCCCACTCCCCGTTAAGGCACGTGGGCCACAGGTCACACATTAAGAAGGGGAGGTGTAGAGGGAGAAAGGAAGTGGCCCGGTATTAAAGGGGTTGCACCCCATCTGGCCATCCCGTGACCTCACCAAGGAGACAAGGGGTTAACTGGGCTGTGGTCCAGAAATGTGATTTAACCCTTGTTATAACATGTAAATGTATATTCCCCTGTCCCCATGCTTTATTGTGATATCTGGTTATATCGGTGTCTGCATCACACATACACTGGGATCCATCCGGGAGTATAAGGGTTAATAGTTCTTTAGTGATTATAGACCTTTGTGTAATGTTCCCGCCTTTTCAGGCACCATTTTGCAGAGTCCCATAGGCCTCCATTAGAGCTCCATGCATTTCAATGGCAAATCTTGCTGTTTTGGACCTGTTTCCCTCGAAGACCAGCATATGGCGTCCGAGAGGAGGAGCGGCGGTTTCCCATTGTAAGTCAATGGGCTCATTGACTTCAATGGAGATTCCTCGACGGCGCTTTCCAGGAACGAGTTGGCTGCCGTCCAAACCGCAAAACCGCAAAGCGGATACATTTTCTAAAAAAGAGCTTTGATCACTGTTAGTCAAGTTCAACGTCAAGTGGCGTGGGAATCTACAGTTCTAGGGCACCCAGAAATAAAATTATTTTTGACCCTAGTCCCTAGACCTCCCCCCACTCGATCACCACCAGGTCCCCGTATCCTGGACCCCTGAGAAGGGTCATGCCGAGAGAGCGGGTCGCGCCATAGGTTCCAATGGCGGCGGCAGAAACAGCTCAGGAATTCGACTAAGTGTGAAAGGCTAAAAACCATGAATCCATACCTCCGGTTCCGGAGGGTCCTGAGGGCCAGGGTTTGGGGTATCTGTAGGCACTGCTCCGGCATGGCTGCAGAACCATCCTTGACCCTCTTGGACCAACCCGACGGAGTATGGACCCCCTTGAAAGTTCGGGGAATTCTCCCATAGGGGTTCATGCAGTAAGCGGCGGAAAGGCACTTCTCGCCACTTTCCCGCCAAAAATGCCTACCCCTATTCAGTAAGGGGTGAGAAAGTGGCGAGATTCAAAAAAAACGCCAGGTTGGCTGGCGGTTTTTTTTTTTCCGCCGGTGGCGAGGCGAGAAGGCACTTTCTGCCTAAAAATGAAACATTTTCCGCCACGCTGTATTCTAGAAGTGGCGAGTAGCTAAGCGGAGCTATTCGCCACTCTAGAATGGCGGTTTGCTGGCGAATCAGTCACGCCAGAAAAAGATGGCAAGTTGCTGCTGAGAGGCTGAGGATGAGTGGCATATGACACATGGACTATTGCCATTACACTGAGTGTCTTTTTGCTGCATTCATATAGCACTGGGTCTCATTACTCTACCTGCTGGCTGATACAGTTTCCTGTCACCATGATATGTGGACTCGTACTCATTATTGTCTAAAGGTTCAGATTTGGATTGAGCACTGTGATTGGGATTTATGCCCCAAACCACCGACTACGTTACTTACACAGTCGCTCATCTGAGGATGACAACAAGCAATCATACAAGCATATGTATGTAGGGACCAGCTTAAGTCAATCTGACGGTGTATATTTGTCATTTTTCTATTTTTAATATTGGTACTTGGGTGACTTGTTCTGTGAATGGAGGATAACATGGAAGGTTCTGAATCAGAGGGATCTGTGAATGAAACCTTTGTACACAAATGTGTGGACAATTCAGGGAGAAGGCGCAGGGCAGCATATCTATTTGATAATGTCCCCCTTGATATGGTTGAAGATAATGCTGACTTGGAACTTTACTTCACTAAATTGGAAAAAACACTGTTAACCAACATAAGACTCTGGTGGGACATCACCACACTTGATAACTATGTCCTTACGAAAAGGATTCCCAGAGGTCTTCGCGTCAAAAAGACGCCGTCTTTTGGATTTCCATCTAAAGATTTTGAACAAGAATGGATTAATACATTAGACGAATGTTCCATGAAGTTAATGGACTTGATTATTAAAACAAAAATCCAAGAAAGGATAATTGTGAAGAAGAACATAAAAGATCTACAGCAGAAACTCAACACATTTAAAGAAATGGAAGATTTCCAAGCTTTGGATAAAAAGTTGTCAAAAAATGTGGAGAAAGTGGAAGGTGAAATTATGCTAAAAAAACAGCAAAAATTTGAAAGAGATCGTATTGATTACGAGCGTCACCAAGTCTACGTTTGGCAGAGACCTCCACCATCAAGAAATACTGCACGCCAGGAATTTGGTCAAAAAGGAGTCCAGAATAATAACAAAAAAGATAGATCCAGAAGATCCACACCAAAAAGGTCTATCCTAAAAAAATCTGCAGAAACATCTAGCATATCGGACATCTCTGATGGAGAAAGCCGTCAACACACAGTATCCTTCTCCACGGATGAAGATACAGATAGATACGGCGAGAATACTGATTATGAAACCCGGAATACAAAACATGGCAAGGCATCCACATCATATGACTTGAGGAGTCAAAAGGCGTCAAAAAACTCCACAAAGGGACAAGGCGCTCGAATAAAAGACGGGGCACAAAAGAAAAGAAAAATCGACCCTTGATGGAAGACCATAACGTCATTAATATTTCAGGGATAACCATTCCAGAGGGTGAAATAGCCGTGTTGAACAAGGGCCTTAACTTCGCCCCTATGAACGACTTCAACTTGTTCAACACGGTTATTGACCTACAAAAATATGTCCGCAAATTGTCTTTAAAAAAATGCTTTGCACCTAAAGATAAATCTCTCTCTGAACCCCCTCCGCTGGTTGACAGGGATCTTACAGACCCCTCTCAGACAGTCGACGAGCTTCAGGTGGAGAGATTTTCTTTTAAAGAGTATGGGGTACTTCAGGACATGTTAGATCTTGAAAGAGATGACAATATTTCAGATTCCATGAGTACTGAGGAGCAGTTTTCATTTTTGAGTGGTACCAAACATACACAATTTAGGAGTAAGTCCATTTTCTGTCCATCATTCTCCAAGGGTCCTCATTTACAGACCTATGAGAGGCTAGTGGAGAAGGATCTACAGGATCTTGCCAAGGGCTATATATTCACTGCTCCTTCCTTTGACAACTTATCCAAAGAAGATAGAATAAATCTGAATTCATTAAAAAAGAGGTCTGACATTATAATTAAAAATGCGGACAAAGGGGGAGCAGTGGTTATTATGCATACGGAAGCATACCGTACAGAGGCCATGAGACAGCTGTCTAACACACAGGCATATTGTAAGTTGGATAAAGATCCTACACGGTCATATCTAGTAGAGATCCGTGAATTGTTTGATCTGGGCAGGGAATTGGGAGTACTCAATAGTCGTGAGTCAACCTACTTGTATAATCCATTCCCAACTGTGCCTATTTTTCACCATCTCCCAAAGATCCACAAAACCTTAGTCTGTCCTCCTGGCAGACCAATTATATCTAGTATTGGATCTTTGGGAGATGGTCTATCTAGGTACGTTGATTATTTTTTACAAACTCTGGTAAAAACATTACCCGCTTATCTAAGGGACTCTGCGGATTTGCTTCAGGATATTCAGAGAATTCAATGCCTTAATGGTTACACTTTGGTTACACTTGGGTTACACTCGATGTAACCTCTTTATACACGATTATTGATCACACTTTGGGCACGAGAGCAATCAGTCACTTTCTTAATCATTCTAATTTAAATTTGGCACAAAACACTTTTTTGTTAGATTCGGTGATGTTTTTGTTACAACACAATTACTTTATGTTTGATTCACAATTTTATTTACAGTCACAAGGCACAGCAATGGGCACGTCATTTGCACCATCATATGCAAATCTGTATATGGGATTTTGGGAGTCTATCTACATTTTTGGTGACACTAACCCTTTTAGAGATAATATTATTTTCTATCGTCGCTTTATTGACGACCTATTATTTATCTGGAATGGGGATGATGACACTTTACACGCTTTCTTTGAATATCTTGAGGCCAATACGTATAATTTAAGATTCACACACTGTTATAGTGACTCACAGATTGACTTTTTAGACCTACATTTGTACATTGATGTTGGTCAGAAAATACAGACTAACATCTTCAGGAAGACAAACTCAAAAAATTCCCTGCTCAGATCAAACAGTGCCCACCCAAGACCGCTTATAAAGGGAATACCAAAAGGGCAATTTCTGAGGTTAAGACGCCTATGCTCCACAAGAGAATCCTTTTTGGTACAGGCAGAGGATCTAAAGAAAAGATTCAGAGATCGTGGTTATGTAGAGAGAGATCTGGAGAGTGCATTTAATTATGCCCTAGAAACTGATCGGGAGTACCTCTTAAAAAAGAGGAACCCCAAAAAGACACCACATAATAATATTAACAACCAGTGTCCACTGTTCATAACCACGTTCTCAAAACAAGCAGAACAGATTAGACACATACTCCAAAAACATTGGGGAATCTTAAAATTAGATACAGATTTGGATCCCTATACCACACAAAAACCTAGAATGGTATTCAAGAAAGCCAAGACCATCGGCAACTATGTATCTCCTAGTCTGTTTGAGTCAAAAGCTAAAAATACAAAACCTCTACTTAAGGGATTCTTTAAATGTGGCCTATGTAATCTCTGCAGATATGCTGAACCATTAAAATCAGTAAGGGATGTCCATACAGGGCAAGTTTACCGGTTGGAGTCATTCATGACATGCAACACCAACTTTGTAATTTATTTACTGAAATGTGCATGTGGAAGTGGCTATATAGGCAGGACCATTAAGGCTTTGAAAGTAAGAATTACAGAACACATCCGGAGTATAAAGAACAGCGATGAACGCTTTCCGGTAGCACGTCACTTTAACACGTGTCCCTCAGGATCAATCAAAACACTTACGTATAGTGCCATTGAGAACATCTCTATACACCCTAGAGGAGGACATAGAGAAGCATCACTAAACCGCAGGGAGATGTTCTGGATTTATGCCCTTGGGACATTGGCACCCAGGGGCATGAACCAAGATTGGGAGCTCAAACATTTTTTAACTTGATTCAAAAGGATGAATGAGCCCATTCTATCAACTGATTTGCCCTAGTTTTTGGTCCAAAAATCTATAAAAACACAAAAAATTAGAGTAGCTTTCGTTTATTCAAATGTATTAGATAACATGCAATATGAATATCTAATATCCACTGTATTCTCATATAACAATTTTGCTTGCCTTACGTTAGAAACCAGGTCCATTGTTCACACAGCTAGAAAATAACTGTCTCAAATGGATACTTTATTATATTGTAGATGTTTTTATGACATATGTTTACTCATAGATCAAAACTTATGCATTACTAAAAGTTAATTATCAATAATAACATTAGTTGAATACATTAACATGATAAATATTGTTGAACAACTTTTTTCCCCAATCTACACATGTAACCTCCATTTCAGATTTTAGATTCGCTACATTATGTATTTGTATGTTATTCATGTCTTGTTGTACCTGATTTAATATGTTTTTACTATGTTAGTTTTAACTTGTTTAGTTCATCCCCACATGTTTTTCTTGCAAGTCTACCCCCCCCTCCCCTCCCCTCCCCCTCACTTCCCTTCCCCTTCCCCTCCCCTCCCCTCCTTTCCTTCCTCGCCTCCCTGGGTACCCTGTTAGTACTATATAGCCGGGTATCGCTCTGTGAGGATTGAGGACTCTTTGCTGTTGTTTATAGTCGTTGCTTAGCAACGACGCGCTACGTATCGGCAGAGGAGTCTGGGCGCTGAAGTTAGATGCGCGTCACTCCCCTTATCCTCATACATACCCACGGCAGCTAGCGTTCCTATTGGCTGGGAGCCTCAGCCAATGAGGCTATAGTCTGGCGATTTTCGCGCCAAAATGAGTAGCGCGATGACGCAGGGGGATGTACATCACTCCCCTTCAAACATATATACGGCAGTCAGTCATTCTATGTGCTGGGAGTCCCAGCCAATTAGATTATATATCAGCGATTTTCGCGCCAAAAACGGGGAGCGCGATGACGTAGGGGGGCGGGCTTAGCCCTTTAAATCAGTGGGGATGAATGGCGCGGATCAGCTCTATGACTAAGGACTATACCAGTCCGAAACGCGTCAGAGTGTGTGTCCCCTGTACCATGCTGTTTCAATAAAGTATATTTTTAAACTACACCTTGCTGGTCCTCTACCCTATTTGGCTGTGCACCGCAGGAATCTTTGGATTTCAACCTCTATGTGAATATTGAGCGTGCTGCACGCTGCATTGGAACAAGCCTGCTGTGAGTATATTTCTCCCTCACAGGGATACTGGATGACCTGGAATAGTGCTGCAGCATAAGGGTTTGGTATGGCCGAGTCCCATACAACAATGGTATGTTAACCCTTTATTTTATTATGACACATGGACTATTGCCATTACACTGAGTGTCTTTTTGCTGCATTCATATAGCACTGGGTCTCATTACTCTACCTGCTGGCTGATACAGTTTCCTGTCACCATGATATGTGGACTCGTACTCATTATTGTCTAAAGGTTCAGATTTGGATTGAGCACTGTGATTGGGACTTATGCCCCAAACCACCGACTAGAAAAAATTCAGGCCTTTTTCCTTCCTGGGATTTATGCCGGGGGTCTCCGGAGCTGATACCATTAATACCAGCACCGGACCCCCCGGCATGCATCCGAGGCAGGAAAAATGCATTTAAAGGCCACTTCATTACCTTAGCGGCTAACCGCTAAGGTAATAAAGGGGTTAAGGAGCTGTGCCACGTTTATTGTGGGTAGCGGGGGTGGGTGAAGGGGGTATTTGGCCCTTGTTGTTTGTTTATGGCTTCCAGGGGGGTTGCGGGTGCACTTAACCCCTTCACGACCGTAGCAGTTAATACCGCTACGGTGATGAAGGGGTTAGGGCCTCCCGCTACCCACCCGCAAGTCCTAAACAAACCACCGTTGGGGCTAATACCCCTTCACACACCCCCGCTACCCACAATAAAAAGAAACCACACACAACAGCCCCACACTAACTAAATAAATAAATATATATATATATATATAAATATATATATATATATATGAACCCAACAACACCTATACCCCCCTAACATACAATATAGTAAGGGGCAGAATGACTATTATCCACAAATGGATAATAGTGCATGTGTCCATTTAAAATACATACAGAACAATAAAGACATTAAATACATATAGCACTCACCCATGTCCGGCTGCCACGATGAAGGCCATCCTCACCTTCATCCTGCCCATGCCCCATCCGCTTCTGCAAAACAGACACAAGAATAAAAACATCCAATGTAATGTCCCCTAACCCCTATTAGTTGGATTATTGTATTGTTAACATTGATTTGCAGCGTGTACATGTAGCTAACATTTGATGCTACATGTATACAATGTAAATGCTATGTTTTAAGTGGCATTTTAGGCTTTAGATTGAATGATTACATGAGATTTGTTTAGGAAATTGCTTTTTAATTCATTGAGGATGTTATGGATAAGTGGTGTTGCCATTGCAGGATGGCTTCACCCCTTAATTACCTTTGAGGTTAGTACCCGATAAGGTGATTAAGGGGTACATTGATATGTGAATGTCATTGAAATGTATTGGCTATTTATTATTTTGGCAACGGAACAGAATGATGATGGCGATGGGGCCTTCTTATTGAAGAGGTTAGTAGAATTTTCTTTATTTTACTATGGTATTTAATGTGTTGAATAATGGCCAAATAATGAATTATCCCTATGTGGATAATAGTTATTTGGCAGATTATTGTACTGTATGTGCTGGGGGGAGGGGGTATTGGCCCCAAGGGTATGTGGTAGGACTCCCTTGTGGGTAGTGGGTGAGGGTGGTTAGGCCTCAGGGGGTGGGGGGGGGGGTAGTGGGGTAGGGTATCTGGGTGATGGTGGGTTAACCCCTTAATGACTGTAGTGGTTAATAACTGCGATGGTGATTAAGGGGTTAGGGGACATTACATTGGATGTTTTTATTCTTGTGTCTGTTTTGCAGAAGCGGATGGGGCATGGGCAGGATGAAGATGAGGATGGCCTTCATCGTGACAGTTGGAAATGGGTGAGTGCAATATGTATTTAATGTCTTTATTGGTCTGTATGTATTTTAAATGGACAACTGCACTATTATCCATTTGTGGATAATAGTAATGTTGCCCCTTACTGTATTGTTTGTTGTGTATTGCTATGTTTATTTGGGGCAATTGTCCCCAATAAACATGCTATTATGTGTTAACCCCTTCATTGCTTTAGCGGCTATCCGCTATGGTAATGAAGCAACATTAATGTATTTTAATAATATTGTGCGGGTGCAGGGGGTCCCCTGAGCTGAACCGCATTTATTTGTGGCTCAGAGACCCCCTGCTTCCCGAGTTACAGGCCCCGGTTTGGGGCATCGGTTACAGTGTGGACGCCATGTTTATTGCGGGAACGTAGCGTATGGGATGCTATAAACATGGCGGCGACACTGCCCACAAGAGCACACATACCGGGGCCTGTAACTCGGGAAGCAGGGGGTCCCTGGTCCACAAAGCGATGCGGTTCAGCTCAGGGGACCCCCTGCTCACTGTACAGTATTATCAAAAATACATTCATGCTGCTTCGCAACCATAGCAGATAGCCGCAAAGGTAAGGAACGAGTCTTTATTGATATGTGTGTTTTATTCATACTGTAGATGTGCAGAGGGTCTCTGTGTAAGGAATCCGCTCCTCAGTTTACTGTTTGCCTTACCTTGCAGATGTGCAGTCCTGGAACACTTCCCCTGATATTTACTGCAGCCTCGATTCACTCACCAAAGCAATACTGCCACACGCCCCTTCTGCCATTGGTTCTCTGACCTTTAAGTACTGCTTTCCCACAATGCTCCCTGCCGAGCATAGTCCTTCCTGGATGTCTCTGTGTTCTGCCATAAGCCTTGTCTTGTCTGTCTCCTTGGTTCCTGAGACCGGCTGCTAGTGTCACGCAGCGGTCTGTTCCTGTGCTGTAGCGGAGTACTCTCCTTGTTGTCTTCAGCTCCTTGTTTCCTGTGACCGGCTGCTATATTCACGCAGCGGTCTGTTCCTTTTTCCTGCACTGAAGCGGAGGTTTCCCTGTGTATCTTCAGCTTCCTAGTTCCTGGGGCCTACTCTTTCCCTAATCTAGAGAGGCCGTGTCCTGGTTCCTGCGCTGAAACGGAGGATTCCCCTGCGTCTTCAGCCTCCTGGTTTCCTGCGCTGAAACGGAGGATTCCCCAGCCTGTTCAGGACTCTTGCGCTGAAGCACTGGTTTACCAGTGCAGCTAGGCGGTGTGCTACTCTGGTCTGTCTACCACCTCCTGAGACCAGTACCATGGGCCATGTTCGCCACACGCGCAGAAGCCACTCCCGCGCTCCTAAGCTGAAGCGGGGCTCTACTGACTACCTGTTGCCGAACTCCTGCTTGAACAACGTTTACCCTGATGTCTCCAGTCCTGACCCTGGCGTGTCCACCGACGATGCTGTCTTCTCCTATCCTGATCCTGCTACGTACGACTACGAACTGCGCAATCCGGATCCGCCTGCGCGGTCTAAGGTTGGTGCTTTTACAACCCCACCTCAGCCACGCGGTCCGACCCAGGTTTGTGGCGAGCACAGCCGTGACACTCTGGAGCTGAACCACTTTGGTTTTAGGTCCGGGGACCCCCTGCTTCCCAAGATACAGGCCCCTTTAGGGGGTGCCGGTATCCCTCTGCTTTGTTTACATTCCGTGGTCACGTGATCGGGACCTTTAAATGCAGAGGGATACCGGCACCTCATAAAGGGGCCTGTATCTCGGGAAGCAGGGGGTCCCCGGACCTGAAACCAATGCGGTTCAGCTCCGGAGACCCCCTGCACATGTACACTATGAATAAAAATGGTTTTAAAAATAATTTTTATTGTGCTGATGTTTGCGCCGAGAGAGCAGCGGATCTCTCTCTGCTGCAAACACAACTCGGCAGGGGACGGCTTCTCGGCAGTTTCTCGCCAGGCAGCCGTCTCGCCACCGGTTACTAGCCATTTTATCAAATGGTGGTGGCTAATTAATTCGCCAGGGATTCGCCCCTTACAACATACAGCCAGTTTAACACGCCAAAATCATGGCTAATTGCTAAACTGGCTAATGCATTTTTTCGCTGCTTACTGCATGATGCCCATAGACTCCAATGTCGGCCAATTTCCATTGACCGGCTATGGCGGAGAAACCCCATAGACTTCAACGGCGGCGATGCCCCGTGGAAGTCTATGGCGGCGGATTCCCATAGCCGCCAACGGCGGCGGTTTGCCATTGAAAGTCTATGGCGACGGAGTCCGTTGTTTTCAATAGGGATTTAGTGAAAAACCGTGATTTCATTTACAGCGGAGTTTTTTGTATTAAAATATTAAACGGTTTAAGTTGTATTTGTGTAACTCCTGTTCCAAAGGTCCTAGTGGGCTGAAACTCAGACCATATGGTGTCCCAGTTCCGGCATTAAGATCTGGGTAGTTTGGACCCGCTGGACCCAACGGAACCAGATATGTTAATATGCTTGTATTTTACATATAACACTGTATCCCAAGGCAGGGATAAAACCCAGAGGAAATTCCTTTGCATACAAGGAAGCATATGGACAGAGAGGCGACCCAATGTCTAGGACTTAAGTATTGTTTAAAGGGGTTTGTCACCCTCACTGTTAACCTGAGGGCGGAGACGACTCAAACCAGAGTGACATGACATGAGTGTCACATTTAACACCTTCCAACAAAGAGTATCCTGCCAGAAATTCCATTTGGTAGACTGGCTGGCATTCCTAATGTAAATGTGGGGCTACAGAAATGAGACCCCAGGGTCCCAGTGCGCATGAGCTGATTAGCAGGGGGGCATGGATTAAAATGTGTTCCCACGTTAAAGATTGGATACAGTTAATTGTTGTCTAATCACCTGTACTTAATGTTAAGGATAGGGTTACAAAAGATATATAAACTGTGGTAATCCCTATATCCATTGCCTTCTATACCATCTGAATTGTTACCTGATTGCTGGAGTATTGCTACATGATACTTCTCATTCTCCACCCCCAAGTAAGTGTACATCTTGCCTGTTACTGTACTATATTGTGTGTTCACCTATTTAAGGAATAAATATACTTTATCATATCTAAGCCTCGTTCCGTTCAACCCAGTTATTTGGTGTATTATTATAGCCTGTCACAAAGCTCCCGTCACAATAACCTTACATTTATCTATATTAAACCTCATCTGCTCTGATTCTACTACCTTGTCATCAGCAAAGATGGAGACTTTGCTCTCGATGCCAACCTCAAGGTCATTAATAAACAAGATAATAGCAGGGGTCCCAGTAACGATCCCTGAGGTACTTCACTCACGACTTTCTCCAAACCTGAAAAAGTTCCATTTACGACAACCCTCTTTTGTCTATCCTTCAACCAGTTTTCAATCCAGGTGCATATATTTTTAGTGAGTCCAATTTGCTTTATTTTGTACACCAACCTCTTGTGTTGAGCCGTATCAAAAGCCTTTGCAAAATCTAAGTAGACCACATCAACTGCATTACCCTGTTCTAAATTCCTACTTATCTCCTCAAAGAAACAAATACGGTTAGTTTGACATGATCTATCCTTCATAAATTCATGCTGACTATTACTAATGATTTTGTTTACCATTAGGTATTCATGAATATTATCCTGTATTAAGTTTTCAAGTAGCTTCACCACTATTGAAGTCAGGCTTACAGGTCTGTAATTCCCCGGTTGTGATCTAGCTCCCTTTTTAAATATAGGCACCACATATGCTTTACGCCAATCTTGTGGTACTGAGCAGTGGAAATGGAGTCCTTGAATATTAAATTACTGAACTTAACTCCCTGAGAACTCTTAGATGTATTATTAGACACGAAATCCACGGGGAGCATAGGGAGGAAACACAAATAAAACAGATCTAAGTGCAGTGGAAATGGGAATAAGGAAAATGAGTTTCTAAAATCTTGGCTCCTGTAGGATGGCTACTTACAAGATGTAAGAGTCAAAACAGCAGTGTGGACAATCAGTCAGTGGTAGATGTTAGTGTGGCAATCATCAGGGTGGTTCAGGTGCTCAGGAGGGTGAATCCCAGGTAAAAGAGAGAGAACAAACTTGCATAGCGCAGATCAACCAAGGTATAAGAAATATTTTATCTAGGTAAAAAATGCACTCACAATGTAAAGAAAAAAATCGGGCATGTCACACTTAATAAGTGTATAAGAGGATATCATCAGCCAGCCGGCTCACCATCCCGTGACTCTCCGTCAGAGAGATTCACCATCCTGAGTACCTAAACCACCCTGATGATTGCCACACTAACATCTACCACTGACTGATTGTCCACACTGCTGTTTTGACTCTTACATCTTGTAAGTAGCCATCCTACAGGAGCCAAGATTTTGGAAACTCATTTTCCTTATTCCCATTTCCACTGCACTTAGATCTGTTTTACTTGTGTTTCCTCCCCATGCTCCCCCTGGATTTCGTGTCTACTATTGCAACTATTGGGGACGAGTGAAGACTACCCCTTCCAGTGGGTCTGAGCAGGGGGTGAAATTGTATATATTTTATATTTCTATATCACTTTTTCACTTTTTGTGTTACATGATTGTCTTATTCACTCATTAGAAGAGTTTATTATTTTCACTTTAAGTATAGTGACTACCCTTTTATCTGTTTGCGCCTATTTTTCACTTTATCACTATAACTCTTAGATGTATGCCATCGGGGCCAGGTGCCTTATTTACTTTAATTTTATCAAGCCGCCTATGAACTTGTTGCTCAGTTAACCAATTGTTCATTAATATAGAGGTTGTGGCTTCCTCCTGCGGCACTACAATTGAAATTGATTCTTCCTTGGTAAACACAGAGGCAAAGAATTTGTTTAACACCTTTGCTTTTTCCTTATCTTCAATAATCTGCCTATTGGAGATAAGGTTCCAATTCTAGTTTGTTCTTTAAATACAGTTTGTGCTTCTTGATGGTCACTTTTCCTTGGCTGATAATATTTCACATTGTGGCACATGATGCTTTGAAAGTCTCTCCAGTAAAGAAAGAGTTATTCTTGGCAATATCTTGGCTATCCTGTATTATTCTGTCCTGTGCTGTATTTGCAGTTTTATTGAATTCAGCTCTTGCACACACTATGCCGGATAGACTGTTTGATATGCTGAACAATAAAACTGTATTCAAATCAATAATTATGATTTGTTCTTTCTAAATGGGCATCATTAAATGCTGGAATAGCCATCACTACATACAAATAAACTGGGAGCAAAATACTTTAATGATTATAACGAAAAGATTACATTAATATAAATTTTACTGTGGCATTGGGTGCAATGACAAAACACTAATTTCAATTTAATTTAAAAACAAACCCCACAAAATATGAATATACAGTTTACAGTAAATATCAAACTGTCTGCTTGCTCAGCAGGGGCACAAACAGACTAATATTTTACACAGGGCTGGACTAATGATGTGAAACATTACCAGCGTCTAAAAAGCTACACATGTGAAGATCTTTGACTATGATCTATATTTGTAATCTCACTGTTATTTATCGAGGATCAGTTGGAGTTACAAATACCAGATTCAATTTGCAACAATTTATGTCATTCAATTTTTTCTGTAACTACATCCCCCCAGGTTTGAGGGATTTGCTATACAAATGTAATATAAATGCAGCTAAATGTGACTCAGGATGCTACAAGTATCTTAAATGTTTAAAAGATAGTTTACCACAAGAAGTGCCACAACAAGCAGGCAATGGCTTCTGGGAAATTATTACAAATCTTTTTAAACGATGGTAAATGCTCATAGAGAGCTGTTACATGGTATATAATGTTGCCAACAGGGAAAGCGTCCTAAAGGAGGCAGTAGAGATAACAACAGAACATCAGAGTTTTTTAATTCCTTATCCTGATTATATTACAAATCGCACATTGCAGGAGACAGAGCTGCAATCTAAGGCCTTGACCCCGCTGCCTACTACAGCGTCCGCTACGCCGGACGCTGCACGGATGAGAGCCCTCCCCTCAATGGCGCCGGGCCCGCTGCGAGGGGGGGCCGCAGCGCTGGGGCGAGAGCTGCTCCTGCTCTCAATATAATTGAGAGCGGGACTCGCATCGAGCGATACGGCACGCCCCCCGGCGGTTCAGCCAATGAGGGCGAACCTGCCGGGTGACATCATGGCCACGCCCCCATCACGCCCCCCCGGTCTCTCTTCCTGCAGTGAGCTGCAGTCCAGGTAATCGGCTGCACGTGCAGCCAATCTCGCGGGCACGCGTTGCAGCGGAGATACCGGGGCCTTAGCCTTAGGCTGCGCTTATAGTGCCGGCGACTGTGACAACGATGCGACATCGCTGCAAAACAAATGCATTGCCGCCGGCGCGTGCGCTTATAGTAAGCGCGATGCATGGGGCGACGGATTGGTCGCAATCACTGGAAGTCATCTCTATTTGATTTTCCAGCGACCAGCGCCTGACCGTCGCGTCGCCGGCACAATAAGCGTAGCCTAAGACTGTATATAGAAATCATTAAACGTCTTTGGTTTTACCTACTGCATGTGGAATGGTTTTATAATATCAGAATGAAAAAAAAAATGACTTTTTATGATAACGCTTTTCTGCTGTTAAATGTCACAGATGCATACTGTAAAACACGTACAGTCAGCGTGCCCCACTCGGTTTATTTTAGATAGGAGGCTTCTAAGTGAGGTCTGGAAAAAAAATATGGCTACTTTCAAAACAAGATATCTTGGGCAAAGTGGAAATGTGTAATACACCGTGTATTGCAAGTGCAACATTAGTTATGAATTGTTCCACTGAAATCCCTGAAAACTAATTTGACAGTTCAGTGGCACTTGCATTGGAAGAAAAACTGTAACTGATGAGAAAATGCAGAGGAAATAATGTAATGTGTCCGGTCCAGTGTTCAAGAGTGAAGAGATGCTCCTCCAGCTACTGCACAATGCCAGCTCCATGTATGTTCTTCATATTTGCTGTTTTTAGGCAGATAGCTCTGAATATTTTAATGCAGGTCATTATGACTGAGCCACCTGTGCTGAAGCGGGGATATCCTGAAAACCTGACCTGTTCGTGGCCCTTGAGGATTGGAGATTGCTTACCCCTGTTTTACATACTGGGCCACCAGTTGATCCAATTTACCACGTGCAATCTGAACACTACCCCACCCCACCAGCTGATCCAACTTTACCACATGCAATCTGACTACCACCCCAGCTCCATTCGATCCAACTGTACAACGTGCATTCTGAACACCACGCCACTGCCCGCTGATCCAACCATACCATGTGCAATCTGAACACCCACCCCATCGCCAGTTGATTCAACCTTACCACGTGCAATCTGAACACTACCCCACCAGCTGCTGATCCAACCTTACCACGTGCAATCTGACCACCCAACCACCAGCTGATCCAACCTTACCACGTGCAATCTGACCACCCAACCACCAGCTGATCCAACCTTACCACGTGCAATCTGAACACCACCCCACCGCCAGCTGATCCAACCTTACCACGTGCAATCTGAACACCACCCCACCGCCAGCTGATCCAACCTTACCACGTGCAATCTGAACACCACCCCACCACCAGCTGATCCAACCTTACCACGTGCAATCTGAACACCACTCCACCGCCAGCTGATCCAACCTTACCACGTGCAATCTGAACACCACCCCACCGCCGGCTGATCCAACCTTACCACGTGCAATCTGAACACCACCCCACCGCCGGCTGATCCAACCTTACCACGTGAATCTGAACACCACCCCACCGCCGGCTGATCCAACCTTACCACGTGCAATCTGAACACCACCCCACTGCCAGCTGATCCAACCTTACCACGTGCAATCTGAACACCACCCGCTGATCCAACCTTACCACGTGCAATCTGAACACCACCCCACTGCCAGCTGATCCAACCTTACCACGTGCAATCTGAACACCACCCGCTGATCCAACCTTACCACGTGCAATCTGAACACCACCCCACCGCCGGCTGATCCAACCTTACCACGTGCAATCTGAACACCACCCCACCGCCGGCTGATCCAACCTTACCACGTGCAATCTGAACACCACCCCACTGCCAGCTGATCCAACCTTACCACGTGCAATCTGAACACCACCCCACCGCCAGCTGATCCAACCTTACCACGTGCAATCTGAACACCACCCCACCGCCAGCTGATCCAACCTTACCACGTGCAATCTGAACACCACCCCACCGCCAGCTGGGACAAATGACACAAAGCAACCATAACAATATTTTTTTTCATATACATATACAGTGGTGTGAAAAAGAAAGTGCACCCTCTTTGAATTCTATGCTTTTACATATCAGGACATAATAACAATCATCTGTTCCTTAGCAGGTCTTAAAATTAGGTGAATACAACCTCAGATGAACAACAACACGTGACATATTACATCGTGTCATGATTTATTTAACAAAAATAAAGCCAAAATGGAGAAGCCATTGGGGTGCGCTGCTAGAGAGAGGGAGGGGCTCAAAAAGGGGTGTGCTAGAGCCTGTTTCAGAAGAGGAAGAGGATGTGACTTTGTAAGTAGTTGCTATAGAAACAAAAAATGCTTGTTACATTATAATACATAAAAAATATCATTCCTAGTTGTTTAAAAAAAAATGCTACAAGTATTTTCTCAAAGTACAGAACTGATTTATTTAAAAAAAAAAAAAAAACCCACACATGTAGGATATTGCATGATCATTTAGTTAACCCCGGAGCAGAATCTTTGCCGATCGATCACAGGAGCAGATTGATTGGCAACTTAGCTAATTACTTATCATTGTGTGACATGTATTGATCCACATATTAAAGGGGGGAAGGGGGTGGGAACGGCAGCTTAGACCGCTGCGTTGATAGCTCTTTTTTTATCGTATATGTTAAACCAAAATTTAACCAGCTCATTGAAATCTATATCCATTGTCTTCTGTGTACTGTATAGGCAGATTTTCAGTGTAAAGGGAGAAAAATCTAATTCCTAGTACTGTATAACACTATTCAAAATAGTAATCGCAGTTAGCGTTATACTACAATTACTTTGTACTATTGTCAAGTGTCATATATTAAAGTATGTCATCAATAATATTGTTAGGACCAAGAGAAGGGCCTCTCCATGGCATAGTTCTAGGCTGAAAATACTTTGACCAAAGACTTGAACAAAATGACCCTTGCTTATGTATGTATGTATGTATGTCTTTATATATATAGCGCCATAAATGTACATAGCGCTTCACAGTAGTAATACATGTGGTAATCAAATAAATAAGAGATAATATAAATAACAGATCATGGGAATAAGTGCTTTAGACATAAAAGTAACATAAGGAAGAGGAGTCCCTGCTCCGAGGAGCTTACAGTCTAATTGGTAGGGAGGGAGAATGTACAGAGACAGTAGGAGGGAGTTCTGGTAAGCGCGTCTGCAGGGGGCCAAGCTTTATGTATCATGTGTTCAGAATATCCACAGTGCTATTCATATGCTTCTTTAAGCAAGTGTGTCTTAAGGTGGGTCTTAAAGGTGGATAGAGAGGGTGCTAGTCGGGTACTGAGGGGAAGGACATTCCAGAGGTGTGGGGCAGTCAGTGAAAAAGGTTTAAGGCGGGAGAGGGCTTTAGATACAAAGGGGGTAGAAAGAAGACATCCTTGAGAAGAACGCAAGAGTCTGGATGGTGCATAACGAGAAATTAGGGCTGAGATGTAAGGAGGGGCAGAAGAGTGTAAAGCTTTAAAAGTGAGGAGAAGAATGGAGTGTGAGATGCGGGATTTTATCGGAAGCTAGGAGAGGGATTTCATGAGTGGAGATGCTGAGACAGATCTAGGAAAGAGTAGCGTGACTCTGGCAGCAGCGTTTAGGATACATTGTGGGGGAGACAGGTGAGAGGCAGGAAGGCCGGACAGCAGGAGGTTACAGTAATCAAGACGGGAGAGAATGAGGGCCTGAGTCAGAGTTTTACCAGTCGAGCAACAGAGGAAAGGGCGTATCTTTGTTATATTTCGGAGGAAAAAGCGACAGATTTTAGAAATGTTTTGAATGTGAGGGGCGAATGTGACAGAGGAGTCGAGTGTGACCCCTAGGCAGCGTGCTTGGGCTACTGGGTGAATGATCGTAGTTCCAATAGTAATGTGGAAGGAGGTAGTAGGGCCAGGTTTGGGAGGAAGTATGAGGAGCTCTGTTTTAGCCATGTTGAGTTTAAGGCGGCGGAGGGCCATCCAGGATGATATAGCAGAGAGACATTCAGAAACTTTGGTTTGTACAGCAGGTGTAAGGTAGGGTGTTGAAAAGTATATTTGTGTGTCGTCAGCATAGAGGTGATAATTAAACCCAAAAGATGTTATTAGGTCACTGTGACAGAGTGAAGTCAACTCCTATCAGTTACGCCTGGGAGACATATGTCTGAGTGCTTCATCCAGCACTCATAAGGATTAACTCAGGTGGAACTTAGATAGTCAGGAAGTAAGCTGACACCTGAGAGCCAGAAAGGTAGAAAAGGATCTTGTTACCAGCAGTAGCTGGCTCTCTCAGACAAGAGCACATGGATAGATGTGCTGCTAGCAAGAAGGATACAACACGACTTACTGCAGCCAAAGTAAGATTTGTTTCATTTGTTTTCATGACTGCTTAAAAGACTCTGAAGGTTAGGTTATGGTTTAGCCAGCCAGCCTGCTAGATAGGTCTGCTGTGTTAGTCAGTTTTTCTCCCATCACGGAGCAGGATTTATTTTTGTTAAAGGGACAGTGTACCTGCATGTTATGTTACTGTGGAGAAATAAAGCCATTGAACATTTTTCATTATCCTGAAACTACACGTGTGGACTGTTCCCTGACCTCGGCTACAGGCCGTCCTGCCACTGTCACCTAGAGAGAGTGTGTACAGAGAAAAGAGAAGAGGTCCCAGGACAGAGCCCTGGGGTACCCCCACAGAGAGATCAATAGAGGAGGAGGAGGTGTTAGCAGAAGAGATACTGAAAGTATGATGGGAGAGGTAGGATGAGATCCAGGATAGAGCTTTGTTCCAAATACCAAGAGTATGGAGAATGTGATGGAGAAGAGGGTGGTCCACGCTGTCAAATGCTGCAGAGAGGTCGAGTAATATGAGCAGAGTGTAATGACCTCTGTCTTTGGCAGCATGGAGGTCGTCAGTTATTTTAGTGATGGCTGTTTCCGTGGAGTGAGCAGTGCGGAAGCCAGTTTGTAGAGGGTCTAGGAGAAAAGAGGTGTTGAGAAAATGGAGCAAGCGAGAGAATACAAGACGTTCAAGGAGTTTAGAGGCAAAAGGCAGGAGGGAGACAGGTCGATAGTTAGAAAGACAGGTAGGGTCAAGCTTGCTGTTCTTGAGTAATGGTATGACTGTTGCATGTTTGAAGGAGGATGGAAAGGTTCCAGAGCAGAGGGATGAGTTAAAAATGTGTGTGAGCGTAGGGATTATAGTAGAAGCAAGAGGTTTTAGGAGATGGGAGGGAATGGGGTCAAGAGGGCAAGTGGTAGAGGGAGAAGAGGCGATCAACAGCGACACATCCTCCTCTGAGACAGTGGAAAAAGAGTCAAGGAAGGCAGGAGGAGAGTTAGGAAGAGGTGTAGGATGGGAGGAAGAAACAGAGGGGATGTTCTGACGTATGGATTCCACCTTTTCCTTAAAATAGTCAGCAAAGTTCTGAGCGGAGATGGAGAATGGAGAAGCAGCTGAGGGTGGTTTGAGTAGAGTATCAAAGACAGAGAACAGTCGGCGTGGGTTAGACTTGTGCATGTTGATTAGTGAAGAAAAGTAGGCTTGTTTAGCTTGCGATAGGGCAGAGTTGAAACAGGACAGCATAATATTTGTAGTGAAGGAAGTCTGCGAGAGTATGAGATTTCCTCCAGAGGCGTTCAGAGGAACAAGTGGAGGAACGCAGCATGTGCGTGTGGGAATTTAGCCAGGGTCTACGGTTAGAAGGGCGAGTGTGGCAGAGAGAAAGCGGGGCATGTAGATCAAGAGAGGAGGACAAGGCCGAGTTGTAGTTCCTGACCAGGTTGTCAGTGTCTGTAGCAGAGCTGAGAGAGGAGAGGGAGGAGCGTAAAGTGGACTCAAAGCCAGGTAAGTGAATAGAGCACAGGTTTCTGCAGAACCGGTGGGTAGATGGAGGTGGAGAAGGGCAGAAACGAGATAGAGAGAATGAGATGAGGTGATGGTCAGAGAGAGGAAAAGGGGAAATGGAGAAATCAGAGAGAGAGAAGTTTTTCGTGAAAACCAGGTCTAAGTAGTGGCCATCCTTGTGGGTGCTGGCTGCAGTCCACTGTTGAAGGCCAAAATAAGAGGTTAGAGAAAGAAAGCGGGAAGCCCAAGGGAGAGAGGGGTCATCAATGTGGCAATTGAAGTCCCCAAGGAGAAGAACACGGGAGTTTGAGGAGAGAAAGAAAGAGAGCCAGGATTCAAAGTGAGAGAGAAAGGCAGAAGGGGGATGAGTAGAGGTAGGTGGGCGATAGATGACCGCCACATGGACAGGGAGAGGAGATCTGGACAGTGTGAATCTCAAAGGAGGGAAAAGCAAGAGAGGGGGGAATAGGAAGGGTTCGGTAATGGCAGAGAGAGGAGAGCAGGAGCCCCACACCTCCACCCTACCATCAGGGCGCGGAGTGTGGGAGAAGGAAAGGCCACCATAGGAGAGGGCAGCTTCCAGAGCAGAGTCAGCCTGAGTGAGCCAGGTCTCAGTTATAGCAAAGAGAAGCAGGGAGTGAGAGAGAAAGAAGTCATGCACAGAGAGGAACTTGTTAGAGAGGGAGCGAGCATTCCAAAGGGCACAGGAGAAAGGGAGAGAGGAGGGAGGGTGGCAGGGGATGGGTATGTGGTTGGAGGGGTTAACACCAGAAGGAGTAGAAGTTGCATGTGGGAGGCGAGGACGAGAGCATGTAGAAATAAGGCAGGAACCAGGATTGGGAGAGATATCCCCAGAAGCAAGGAGGAGAAGCATGGATAGAAAGAGGATGTGTGAGGATGATTTGTAGGGGTGTGTTTTAGTGCAGGGTGTATAGCTGTGTGGTGACTGAGGGCGCATATAAGAAAGGAGTTCATGTGAACTGAGAAGTGGGGAAGAAAGGAGAGATGGAGATATATGAATAGAGTTAGAGACATAAGGAGACTGGTGGAAGGAAGTGCATAATTTGAAAATAAGTGAGGTTATAGCAAATATAAAAAGTAAAGGCGGCATCACAGCAATAGTTAAGTGTTGAGATGTGCAGTCTGGGATAGATGATATCCTCCTTTCCAACATAAATCAAATACAGGAATCAGAAGCAGTAGATGTTGTCCACTTTTCCACTTCTTTTTTAACTTCCTTTTTAAACTTCATATCTACTTTAAACATATCTACTTACATGGCTGCATGACTTTTACAAAGTCACCTGGTTGGCCCAACAAACTTAATTAGCCCATGTGAGGGACATTAAAGCAAATGGTTTTTCTAAGATGGGTGTTGTCTTGCACAAGTGTGAAAGCTGAATTAAATTAAGACAGTAGGGGGATGAATTACAGACAGACAATTTGAAATATGTTTTTACCTAAATAGAACTAAATACACAGCAGGGGAGGATATCAGGACAGACAGACAATTTGAAATATGTTTTTACCTGAGGAAAGAGAAGAGATGAGATGAGATCAGTGATTCAATAGTCCTAACTTCCTTTTTAAACTTCATATCTACCTATGAGAAGATATAAAGATACGTATTTAACTATATCATGTGTCATGTTGGATGTAGCACTGTGGCTTTTTGTCTTTTGTTCTGTCATCAATAAATAATAAAAACAGAAAGTGCATCCCTGCGCTTCTCCCTTTGGGATAGCAATAAATGGGGAATAAATATATATGGTGTACAAATCTATAAGATAAAGGAGACTTTTGGTTACATCCTTTGATCAAATAATGCCAAGCCTGCTAACCACGTCAAGTTAAGTCTCTATAGCAGGTCCCTATGCTAAATGCATACTAACGTTATGTGAAATAACCCCAGAAGGGGTTAATATATCCAAGCATATGCTTATATATCCTAGTGCAGTCAAAAACTGGTAAATGATAAAAAGGTGCTCGAAGCCGTAAGCATACAACGGCGAAACGCGTAGAGTGTTTCAGTCCAGCAATACCCAAGAGGAGGAACACCGAGAATCCACTCCTACCATCAGGCCCTACGGTTCCGGACGCACCGAAAGTGACGTGACGGAAGCCCCGGCGTGGATACAGTGTTCCGGTGAAGCGGAGGACAACGAGGAACCCAGGAGATCGCGGCTCCCTGTATACCTGTTACCCGCTATCCATTTTCGCCTATCTTGATCATACAGAGTGTAAGCCTTCATTTGTATACCTATTGTCAGAATATAATACCGTCTACACTATATGGTCTTTTTCCTTTTCTTCCTTGGAGGTTGGTGGCTGGTGGCTGCTGCATATTCACCGGGTTTATCCACCCCTTAAGTTGGATGGCTGCTTGATTTTGGCTACTTTTATGTGAGTAGTCATTTTTGAGCCTTGCACACAAAATCACTGTATTTTAACATGACTGTACTATGTGATGTTTTCATTTATTTTTTATGACTACGAGACACGCTCCCCTGGCCTTTTTTGGAAAAACTGGTAAATACCAGTGAGGATACTTACATGTCTGCAAGTAAAGTGAATAGTGAAAATACAGGGACCATGCTGGGAGATTACATACCTTGAAAAAGGAGGGGCTGGCCTCCCACAAGCTGCTCAATAATTAGTTGCAGTATATCAATAAATAATACATTTACATTAAACTGGTTTGTGGCCATCTTCAATCTTAAAGTCACTGGGCCATGTTCCCCACAATTAAAAAAAGCACAATTCATCAAAAGAGTTTTCAAATCTTCCAGAGTCCCCATAAGAATTTTATTTGCAGAGACAGGATCCAGTGCGAGCAATGGAATGACCTGAGTTGCATCCTTTATGGATACCATATGGACCAATATGTCTTTATAATTGCAATTACATGTTTATGTTGAGCCTCATAATAATAGTCACCGAACTTCCAATGGGTTTGTGTTTTCTGCATTAGTTTTGTGCATCGAAGCTTAACTTGGGTGGCCTAAATGATGACTGGCTATTCCCGTTTATCTATTTCCTATATGCTTTCATTATGCTGTTGTCTAAAAAAAAAAAAAAAAAATAAGATTAAGGCAACAAGCTTCAAACTACACATTATGCATCTCAACTATGCCTTTAATTTATTTATTCCATGTTTGCAAGAGCAGACTGTCAGAGAAATCTTTACTATTGAGCAGACTTCTTGCAAAAGTTGCCATCTGTTACCCCATTCTCTGCATACCTTATCATGCCAAGAGTACAGACATAAATGTCAATCTAAATACTGCAGAATATACGGATATGATCCTGGTGCACTTATTAGGAATTTATCATTAAATATTACACCCAAATCCCTGTCATATGTTCATCTAAAAACACACTAGTTCTCTTGGAAAAAGTATTCAGTGTCGGCTCTGTATCAATCTCTCCCAAAGTAATCATTTAATTTATTCTTATATTGAAGGCAACAACTCATTTGGGAAGAAGGGAAGATGTTTCAATGCAAATAAAATGTTTGCTTTGAGGCGCTGCAACATTTTGTGATCCCACAATAAAGATTGTTACCCAGGGATAATATTGTAGTTCCCTAATGAGGATCAGCGGTGCACAGCAACAGGGAAAAAATTGTGGCGCTCAGCACATCAAAAACATTAAAAGCAATTTATTGAGAGGGTGACATCAGGGATATGATGGCAATGGTACTTACCCAGGGATAATTTAGTGATAATCCCTCTTATGAGCCACCAAGCAGAGAGAGGGGTTTGTTCCAATGTCCCTAAATTCACAACATAGTACACTAGCACCCAATAATATAATATCGGAATACTTGCGGGTGCTAAACTGAGGTAGGTACCAATGACATTGTAATTTAAAAAAGAGTAGCACTGAAGGGTCAGTTGAGAAAGGTCCACTGCGCTGGATGCAAACGTTGATGTCTGAATAAACCACATACCGCTAACAAGTGATCATGGAGTGCTACTATCTCTTCCCTCAAATGCTGCCTCTGTGTCACAGTTAGCATACCTAAATTACAGAAATACCATTAGTAAACTGGTCTTCTCAAGCAAAACGACCAACTTTTTTTCAATTGCGAGTCCCCCTCTTTACCTCTCCAAGTTATTCTCCCAACAATCTCTTCATCTTCTGAACATTACCAGATGATGAACCAACAATGCATTGCATTTCTGCAGAGGCGTATGTTATAAACCACTGAATATTACTAATAATATGCCTCTTTATACCTACAAAGATGTTTGACATTTTCAAAAATATATACAGTATTAGCTTGTCAATCTAAAATAATGATTCTTTTAAAAAAAAAGGGTATCTAAAAGGTTTATATTTTACGGCTTGACAAAAGCATTGAATATTTTAAGTTGCAAAGAGGAAGCCAAGCCAGCATCCTGGGCAGTTAAATTAAGACTATCAGAATAGTGCTTATGTCTGCTGCTTTTTTGTTTTCAGATTTAAGGCTTATATCACCTCGAGTTAAAATCTAAAGAAGATGATTTTCTCTTTGAACTGGCATTTTTTTAAATGGAAATTTTAGCTCCAATTCATCCTTGACCTTGGAGAATCTGGTCTTTTTCAAATAGAACATGTCTGACTACAAACACTGAATGGTTACAGTGAGTTTGTTAGAACAGGGACATATTTTTTTTTTTACAGAACACAGAGTAGATTCTGTTTAGTATATATAGAGGACACAGAGAGGAAACTGGGTTGATTATTGTCTTTCGTGAATACAGCGTTACTATTAACATAACCTTGACACCAAATATGTTTTTTAATCACAATATACGTTGTTGTACTGAAACTTCACCATGGCAAGTTGAATTACTTAAGAGTTATTTCAAATTCATAGATCATATCACAGATGGGTTTATTTCACCACCTACAACACTATCATCTAGAACTCATAAGATTAAAATTGAGAAACATGTAACTGTTGAGTATGAGTAAATTCTATAAAAGGAACATGTGATTTTTTTGTGGTTTAATTATGAACCCCGTGAAAAATATGGATATGGGTGATTGGCAGACACATTTATTCATTTCCTCACTTTGCCATGCACGATGGAGATCCAAAATATTACTTTGATGCAGCGTTGCGCAATCTTTTCTACTCGCGCCTCCCAGTTTGTGCACCGCTGCTTTGATGTACCTTTTTGCAATATCCATTTCTGGGGCTCTTATTTTTATACTGCAAAATGCTATGTTCATGGTCGTCTCTATATCAAAATAAAGGTAAAATATAAAATCATAGTGGAAGAGCTTTTAAAACATGGGCTGTAGCGCAGATTACATATTTTTTTCAATGTGAAACATGTCAAACTGAGAATGTAGTTGTTATTTCTAACACTGCAGTCAGTTTCCATAAAGATTAGATGTGGTATCTCCAGATATTGCTGTTGCCAGAGAGACATACACAATAATAAATGCTTGTTATTCTGACATCTAAAAGAATTTCTTCTTCTATTGACATATTGGCAATTTTGTCATGCTTCTCAAAATATAATTATTTAAAAGTGCTGTAAACATAAAATACTGCACTTCTAACAGCTTTCTTGTTACCTACCTCCCCAACTATGACGAGTCCAATTTTGTACCAGCATTGATGTTGCAAAACACTGGGGCATTTTTATAGACACAACATTTAGTCCTGCAGTTTGAGCTGTAAAAAACTGGGGACACACTGCAATGAGTTCGCCCAATGTATTTGTCAGGTGTATGCTGCCTTTCAGTACATGGCTGGCCCATCTGGCAGTGAAGGAGTTAAGACAGTGGTTCTCAACTCCAGTACTGAAGACCCCCCAACAGGTCAGGTTATGAGAATATCACAGCTTCAGCACAGGTGGCTCAATCAGTTCCTGCTTCAGCACAGGTGGCTCAATCAGTCCCTCCTTCAGCACTGGTGGCCCCATCAGTGGCTCAGTCATTGACTGAGCCACTGATGGAGCCACCTGTGCTGAAGCTGGGATATCCTCAACCTGATCTGTTGAGGGGTCTTGAGAACCCCTGAGTTAAGATATATGAAACTCTAATAGCAGTTGTACAAATGTGTAAGCTTCAATGAGGTGTCGGCAAGGATGCCGATGGAAGGAAAGCCCAGCCGATAAGCAGAAGTGCTCGTCCAGCTGGGTTCCTCTACTGCTGCTCGTCTAAGCCCAGTTCTGCAGCTGGGTCCACTAATATTCCCTCAAAGCCTTCCCCCCCTTCCTGCTGAACAACCTTGGGGCCCCGGTGAACACACTCTCCTGGGCGCCATACATTTCTGTTGTCAAATTCTATGGTTCTATATTTAAATGGTAATCCCACCAACTAGACTATGTTTTTACTATATATATATGTCCCCGGCTAACAGAAGAGGGTATGGTGGTGTATGTGATGCACAGCGACTCTTGTTCCCTCCGTTCTCAGGGGCTGGTGCCCATGCAGGCTGGTGCAGTGAGCATTTGAAACGAGGGCGCCAGGAACTTTTATATAGTTCATTAATAGTCCTCAAGCATCAAGAAACTGTAACGGTTTTCAGATAAACGGTAACTTGTTGTTGCAAAGTATATAATTGAACAGGTGGTTACTCAACCAATGAGATATTTGAGCAGGGGCAATCTCCTTCCCAAGCCTTCAACCCTGTCACAAGCAACAGAACTAAGGGACATACCCTATGCAATTCCGCAGCAAACACCTCCAGGTCTCTTTGGAGAAAACCTGTAATAAGGTATTCAATATTCTACTGTGGTGGGTGACCTGTTCCGGAATATCTCTATAGGGACCCTCTTACTCTGGGATACTTTTCCTATCTTCGAAACCAAGAAAAAAGATGTTGCTTACACTTAGTTAAAGAAATAACTATACTCCTGAGATCCCCCATACTCTGGGTCCACTAAGAGCTGAGGGTGGAATATTCTATTCCCATCTTATATACCCCTATAGTGCTATCACTAGTGACTATGACTGCTAGGAGAAATATTATGATTCTACTTAATAGCAGTAGTTAATTACATCACAGGCACCTTCTAGAAGATGGGTGTGGCTAAACTTCTACCCAGCAACTCCACACATGTGCTAGATAGATACAATTGTAACAACCCATACAATTAACCCTCTAGGGCCCTTACTTAAAGTAGTATTACCACAGGAGTGCTACATATATTTAACCCCTTTACTTCTGAAATATCTTGCTTTTAAACATTTTATTAAATGAATAGTTTATTTAGCACTGACAATTTGCTAATTTCTCTTCTATTCAATATAGATATAGGCCCATATCTTCTAAAAGTAGCTATAATAGATTGTAAGCTCTCCGGGGCAGGGACTCCTTTTCCTGATGTTACTTTAACGTCTGAAGTGCTTATACTGTAATGTGTCACATTATTATGTCACGTGTATTACTGCTGTGAAGCTCTATGTACATAAATGACGCTGTATAAATAAAGATATACACACATACACCTTCCATCTCAGGTAAACACTTTACCACCAATTAAAGTGGATATACTGAACAGCATCTTTTGGCACCAGAAGGTTTCTTACAGCAGAGCACCGCTGGGCTCAATGTTTGGCAGAAATAGCTTGAAATTAAATAACCCCCCTCTTCAAAATGCACTGCAAGGTAACATTTGTAGCCCAATATTCCCACTACTAAACAAAGGCAGTTAACTACATTTGTTCTCTGGGGAATCAGCGATGGAATGTATTGTTGGCCCTTCCACTCCTTATACTTATAAGTGGCTCTATTTGTAACAGTCTGATGTACAGCCGTGTTCTGCATCCGACACTCAAGTACATTTTGTACTTCACTTTTCAAGTTAAATTCTCTGGGGATGCAATTCTCTTCTCATTGAATCCATCTGACCATTGACTCAGAGATTCAATAGAGAGACATAGGAAAGGCACAATCTGGTTTCAAGAGCATGAAAAAAGGATGTATTCTGATGTACTTTTGTGCAGCCAATTGAGAGATTCATTATACTTGAGTGTGCGTGTGCTGTTTGTTTCTGGCATTTGTGCTCATCGTTCAAGTCAATGCTGCCACAGTATTGGATGAGAGTTGAGACTGAAATTACCCTCTATGTACGGACCAGGTGCAGTTACTGTAGCTACGTTAAATCAGGGCAAATAACGTTAGGTTATCGAAACAGGTAATGCACGTTATTTGCCTTGAGTGTAACGGGTATCCACAAAGCTAATTATATGCAAAAACAACGTCAGATTAATCTAGCACTACCTTGCGTTAGCGTCAAAGAACCTGACGTTCGTTCATGTTTTACCTGAAGGTGGTGATAGCTCCATCCAGACCCTGAAATATGGAGGGAGGAAAGATATCCAATGTCTATTTAAATGACTCCTATTAGCAAATCTCTCAGGTATCTCAGGTGAGCTCGTTTTTGAGCACATGTGTTTCAAGGTGGGTTTGAGGGAAGATATCTCCCTCTCTCTTTCTCCTATTTCAGGGTTAGAATAGAGCTAACGACATCCCTGTGCTAACCTGAACGGCTTTAGTGCATATGCGTTGTTGGGGGAAAGACCTCTTTTGCATATCATTAGCATTAACGTCCGTAGACAAAATAACCAAATGTTATTTAAGTAATAGCACTGGGTTAACATTATGTTATTTGCTTTAGTGCATAGGTGCTATGATTAACTTAGTGCATCTTGTCCTTTGCAGCTAGAGAAGCCTTCATCTGAAATAACCTATGCTCCAGTCAATTCTAGGTTAGAGACGGGCGAATCCGCCCAAATACGTTAATCGGATTTTCTTGCATTTTCTCCAAAAAATGTATTGCGCTCTTTAAAATCCGCGGACGGATTTGGTCGGTTTTAATCAAGGCGGATTCATCAAACTCCGACATTGGATACAATCTGTTTACGGAATTGCAGAATCCAATCCGCGGATTCTGAAATCCGTTGCGTGGATTCTGAAGAATCCATCGATTGGATTCTGCAAATCCATCCACGGGTTGTGGAATCCGATGAATGTACTGGTAATAATAAGTAAAAATCTGCAAAACACGAATCGCTCTCTTTGAAATTGATCCGTGGAAATCCGCGGACCAAAGGGATCGGGCCAATCTTCTGCGGATTCAATTCCGCCCCCAAAATTTGCCCATCTCTATTCTTGGTTAGATACAAAGCACAATCACCCACATATAATTAGAATTGGGAGTGGATGTCCAAAACATGTCACTTCAGTGAAAATTGTTAGATATCCTTTGATTTGTAATGTGTCTTTGTGTGATTACTAAACACAGATGCTACAGAGCTTATTCCTCATGGTAAAAAGAATGTTACAACAAGGTTATGTGAAGTAAAGACATGTGGCTAACTCCAAAGATAGAGATGTGGGGATAGCTGGTATGACAGATAACTGTCGTGGGCTATCTGAGGAAAGATTTGCTCATAGATTTCAAGGATATACAAGGGTGATTACCATATCTGTAAGACACTATTATGCCAGATAGGCAAAGTTATGGATGCATCTAGAAAGACATAAGTGATACCAGATTCAGTCATAATACAGAGTATAGGATGCTGACTATGGAATGTTCTGTGTATAGAAGACTGGCTGATTTGGTTAGGGAGCGAGAAGCAGGATAACATCAGAAAAGATTACACCCAGGAAAGAGGGATTCCACCCAGGGAGAACGGGAGGAACAACAAGATAACATATACAAAAGTATACAGTATAACATATTTGATGTCAAGTACCATATATCTGCTATATGTAAGTAAAAACTTCGGACAAATAAACATGGTTTTGTGCGCTGAACCGGATGTAGACTTATAATATCTAGCTAAGATATAATGTATTGAAGACGATTTAACAAAATATTCTAACTACAGTATGTGTCTACTACTGAAGCTAAAAATGAGCGAGGTCCATAAATGTTACAAAAACTGCTGCAAACTGTGTATTAGATATCTTACTGAATCTTTTTGTCTTTGTCTTCCACTCTTCACGCTCTTTTTAATGATTTTAATGTATTAGCCATCGTTGGGTTGCTATAGCAACCATTTAACATGAAATTCTGAAGCTGGATATGACACTTTTTTTTTTTCTCGGAAAAATCTCCTCCAATTGTGACCCGGCATAAACTCCTCTGCCTGCAAACCGGAGTGAAATGTATGAGACTTCTTAAACAAGTCTATTACATTTAGCACAGAGGAGGGATACATCAATCAAAAAGAAAATTGTACATATAGATGACCTTCTCAATGCCTTCATAAATAGCCTCTCCAGTCTTTGTACATTTTATTAAACCAAATTAGTACATTTTCAAAGTCCCAAAATGGTATTTCCAGATGATCTTACTATTTTACACAGACTGTCTAGCCGTAAATAGGGCAGAAAATTAATCGGATACTAGGAATAATAATAAAATCCTTTTACAAAACAGCAGAATATTATGTACAGTATATAGTGATACATAATTATCAGTTTAGAATTGTACTAAGATACCAAGTCCACCATTAGAAATATCCCATTATTGGGAGCAGAAAACAAGTTATGAAACTTGTTAATTTTTACACTAGAGCAGCTTTTTCCTAACCACCAAGTTCCATATATTATAAAGGTGGCTACTTGACCTAAGTGAAAAAACATTGAAGTGAAAGGTACCTTTCTTTTTTGAGTCTTTCTTCGTGCTGGTTTTAACAGCCACTTGAAGTTCTGTCTCAGTTGACATCCTATTATTTCCTTAGTCCTCTTCACACAGATCCAGTATCTCAGCCAGGCTCATTTAGAACTTCTCCAACAGAATAGCTTAGCCCTTCAGATGCGATAATCCAAGTCACATATCTCATTCATTTCTTTCGAGAGCTATGAGAGAAAATGACAAATGGTCATATGCGAGCAGTTCAAAAGAAAACTAGTATGACAATGTGTTCAAAAGAAAACTAGTATGACAATGAATTCACAATGCCTTGTCAAAGTATCTCAGTGGTACAGTGACCAGAGCTGGTAACCTGGATAATATGTTTCTGGGACCTTATAAAACGTTTGTTTGCGTTTTGAGTTTTTAAGATAACTAACATTTTGTACTCAATACAACTGCTGAATAGTTGTATTTCAACCCTCTTTGAATCTTATCAGAGATTATATAAAAAAAATATTTTAACACTATTCCTGTTTATGTGTAAACAGATATATGTACAGGAACGTACTAGGAAAACATGTGGTCAAAACAAGGTCATATTTTAAATTCGGGTGATTTTAATTATCCGGACATTGACTGGAGCAAGGAGATTAACAGTGAAATTAAAGGAAACTGTTTCTCGTTCGTGCTAAAACGCAAGTACGTGACCCAAATTATTGGGGAAATAAGAAAGAAAGGGGCATTACTGACTTAGAAATATGGAAGTAATATAGAAGTAATAAATATTCAAGTGAGAGAAAATTTGGGAAGCAGTGATCATAAAAACGTATAATTTCAAATAAATTATCAAGAACAGTATTATGAGCAAACAATGAAGACTTCATTTAAAAAATGTAGATATTAAATAGGAATATTACTACAGTGAATACATTGGGATGAAGTTCTTGCAGGAAAAATGATGGACGATAATGGACAATTTTGAATATGCTGCTTATCAGTGTACGTCATTGGGTAATAAATGTTAAATAAATACATTCAAACCAATGTAGTTAAATAAACATATAGGGAAAGTAATGGAAAAGAAGAGAGATTCTTGAAGACAGAAAGGACAGAGGCATCATTGCAGAATTATAAGGAATGTAACAACATTTGCAAAAGGGCAAATACGTTTGCTAACATTGAAAATGAAAGGATTGCAATGGAAGTACGACCAATCCTAAAAAACTACAAGTACAAAAAAAAGATTAGAAAAGAGAATAAAAGACACCTTCAATGTGAGATAGGCATATCAATTATTGGTGATAAGGAGATGGCAGAGATATTAAACACATTATTTTCCTCTATATTTACAGTAGTAAATACTGTAGGTGCCAATTGCAAAAATATTACAACAAGAGGAAGTTACAACCTCAACATAAGCTAACATTTGGCAAACACAGGAAAAAGTGCAAAGATAATATTAGATCAAATTAAGGTAAATAAAGCACATAGGGCCTCATGCAGTAAGCGCCGATAAGGCTTTTATCGGCATTTCCCCTCCAAAATTGGATTTGAGATTCAGCAAGCGCCGATAAGTGGTCAAAATCGGCATTTTTTCTTCCCGATAAAAATTTATCGGCATGCGGCTGCCGATAACCCACTTATTGGCACTTTTCAGCACTTTTTGAAATCGGCTGTATTCTAGTAGCCCCGATCAGCTTATCGGTGCTGATCGGCACTCAAAAATGGAGATTTCTACGGCAATTTGTCCCACCAACTAAAGTTGGCAAGTTGGAGGGGAGAAGGATCGGCAAGGTTGCCGGGACGGCACTTAGAAAAAATAGCTCATCTCTACATCAATGGAGTCAATGCAGCGGGGACTTATAACTTTATAGGAGTGTTTACGTTCTATTGCTCATAATAAATTGTACTTTTCTATGTTATGATGATTTGCCTGTCACATTAGTCTTAATGTTATGATGTGTTAAGGTAAACTCCTATAGTAAACTCTTAAAGGAACAGGTCACATAATATGAAACATGTTACTTAAGAGTGCTTCAAATTATTATATGATGTAACAGATTTCACACATCTAACAGATCCAGCGTATAGTAATGTTGGTATACATTATAGAATGCTTTGAATGTGTAACACATGATCAAATGTAAATGTAGCTGTTTGTTTTCATGTTTACATGTACTCTGTGACCTCCCTCTTTTGATGACGTCCACAATTGGACACTCAATAACATTGCATGTTTACATTGTACACGATGCATTATAATCACTTCATGCTAAGTTATACACAGATCTATAATAGTTACTCATTTTTACATGATTGAAACATAATCAATAGCAAGTATCCTGATGGCACAAAATTATGCATATGCACATTACAATTAGTTCATGTGAACATGTGACAATAACATGCGAAATTAGACATGTTGCAACGTAGTTTTTCAACGTCAATGTCATGGTTGTATCCTAATGAGATGACTGAGTGTTGCGTTCAGAAGTGGTACATGCATTACACATTCCATAAATACCTGTGAATAAATGGTTGTACAAAGCTTAACGTTACATCATTGTCAAATATCATGATTGCCTAGTGAACACACATAAATAATCCTTTTAATTCGTACTGGATACCCGTTTGGAGTTAACTACTTGGATATGTTAATGTAACACCTTGCACTTCATCAAGTCACCTGACATCATCACATAGGTATTTAAAAGAGGCTAATTACCTGCGCATTGACAGCTACAGACCTGAAAATGATACGAATGTTTATGAGACGGAGGAAGATTCTATTGGAGGAGATGCTAGCTGAGGGTCAGGATGTCACAGGCCAAGGAAGGGAGAGGGACAGAGACAGGGACAGGGACAGGGACGCGGAGAGGAGAGGGAGAGGGCGAGGGAGAGGGCAAGGAGATGAGAGGAGAAGAGAGAGGAGAGAAGTTGTGCCTCGTCCTCGTTTGTACAGGGAGAGAACCCTGTTAGATGGGATGAGTGAGGAGGAGATTATAAGTCGCTATCGTTTGAGTTCAGCAGCAATCTTAGCTCTTTATGAAGAGATACGGGGAGATTTAGATTTTGTGACAGTCAGAGTTCGTGCAGTCCCTGGGCTTGTTAAAATGCTGTGCTCATTACATTATCTTGCTTCTGCGTCATTCCAGACAACTGTTGGCATAGTGGGCGGGGTCTCGCAATCTACATTCTCCCGGGCCTTTACCCAGTTTCTATGTGCACTGAATAGACGCGCTAGGAATTATATTCATTTTCCTATATAGCACACAGAGTGGCTGGAAGTGAGGAATGGCTTTTATACCATAGCCGGGATACCATGTGTGATGGGTGCAATAGATTGCACCCATGTTGCTTTGATCTCGTCTAGTCAGAGTGAGCATGCTTACCACAACCGTAAGCACTACCATTCCCTGAATGTACAGGTGGTATGCGATGCCACGATGAAGATTATGCATGTGGTAGCCAAATTCCCTGGTTCCAGTCATGATTCCTCTATCCTGAGAAACTGATCAGTCTTCCATGCTTTCGAAGAAGGCTATTTTGGACCTGGTTGGCTGGTGGGTGAGTACATATTATGATGTGTTAAGAAACAACTCTAGTTTTTCTATGAACTGTTGAATAATAATGTTAACACAAATTGTATCATATTTGTGCACGATGGATTATAGGTGACTCAAGATACGGAATTAGGCCGTGGCTGTTGACCCCGGTGGCAAACCCTCAATGTGAAGCAGAGGAGAGGTATAATGTGGCACATATATCTACACGATCAATCATAGAGAGGACATTTGGGCTTCTGAAAACACGATTCAGGTGTTTAGATAGAACTGGTGGGGCACTTAAATATAAGCCTGCTAAAGTGTCAGATATTATAATTGCATGTTGCATTTTGCACAATCTGGCACTCCACAATAATTTAGAAACCGACATACGTCAGGGCTTGGAGGAGGAGCATCCCGTAAATTTACCAGCTGACACTGAGCAAACAGCCAGTGGTGTGGAGACACGTCTGAATGTCATAAACACATATTTTTCATGTAAGCAAATACATATATGTTCATAGTACTACATAGATGTATTAATTCATTGTAATGATAAATACATGTGTCCAAATACCATTCACTTAGGAAACAGATGAATATGGTTCTCACATCTTTCTCTTCTCTGCTGTGTGGACAATTGCATGTGGCACCGGTATGTCATTCATCAACAGGTTGTATTATACTTCTTACCACTAAAAGGTGTTGTGTGTACGTGAGGAAATAATGTGTACTAAATCTATATTTTCTGTACATGCTCTTTTTGGTTATGCATACACAATAAACCTACTATGTCGATAGCCAATAGCTAGTGCAGTATGGTTACATACAATTTTTCTTTTGGAGTGTGACATGTGTGTCACAATGATGTGTAGACTATTGTGTATTTAAGATCATATTTGACGTATTCTAGATTTTGTTTCATATCACATACAAAATTGTCACTTCTGTGTGTTGCTTACCTTAATGAACATGTCATGACAATGATTTATATTCATTCCTGTTTTCTTTTTCAAGGTATATCACTCCAAGGACTGCTCATGGTATGTATTTGAATTCACATCTGTAATAAGATGTGCAAACCTCGATACAGGTATAGTTACAGGATGAATAAAGAGAACGTAATGAAAAAGATGTGACAATTGAAATATGTCGTTTCTGTATTGTGTCCGTGCGTTTATCTACACTTGGTGGTTATTGTGCAGTGTGTTTTCAAATCATTACGTACATTACATAACATGTAATTTTGGCAACGTAACAACATCCATTCATGCACATGAGCGATGTTAACACTCAATGCATGTTTGTATGAAATGATCCAAATGTGGTAAACATCATTAACATTGCAATGTATGTGATTATTTATTCTCTCACTTCATCTTCATGTTGATTAATACATTGTCACATGTGTATGTATAAGTGAAAGATGTGTGTTGATTTGACGTTCATCTAATATTTGTCAAAATGTTAACACCATTCCAAAGTACAGTTCTTTGGATTCTCAACTTTTCCTAAATCATTCAAGACAATGACAATGTAGTTAATAAAATTTTTATTTCATTCACGTTAGTTATTCATAATGATCATGATCCTTTATAACTCCTGTCAACATATGAACATAAATGAAGTAGACATTTGCATACGCACACATTTCAGCAATATAGTGTGTGTGTTTTAGTTTTTGTGTGATGCATGTATTTCTACCAGAAATAATATAAACCAACACAATAATGTTGCTTTTATCACCGGCGTCACTTAGCTATGTATGTGTTGAACGTTTACTAATAACACTAAACTATAGTTACTCGTGTGAATTAAATGTACACACAAATGTTCATGGTTTAATGATCTGTACCTAACATTCATTAGCTCATGCATGTTAGGTTACCACTACAACTTAGGTGATAATATAACATTCACACGACTAAAAAGTTTCTATCACCTCCCTATTGTTATTGTGTACGTTCAAATACAATGTCTACGAGTTGTAATGTAGCATATACATTCTTTGAGAAGTCACACATGAGATTATAATATATAGTAGATTAATGTGTTTGCTGAGTGATAATGTTGGTTGCATGTATCACAAGGAAATACATATAATGTTAGTAGAAAATAAAAAAATATCAATATAAGTTCTAACTTCAATGCTTAGCAACATCATTATGATAATTAAGTGCATAGTAAATATTTGCACAATAGAATAACATTATGTAGTGATTGTTAATCTGCGCACCAATCATTGAAAGCATTGTTACATATTTATTATAATAGTTGTTCGCTAGTCGTCACAATCATCTAATATAACGATTGGCCCATCTGAAATCATACATTGGTCCCATGTATTCATCCTCAACATCGGTGAAATACAGCAAACACATGATGTTCAAAGATGCCACATTTATCTATGTTTCAGCATGACAACGCTTAACACATCTCTATATGATTGTGGATATTCACGCATAAGTTACGTATATGTTTAAACTGCAAGGATAAAACTACAGATACAGAACTATCTCATTTTTCAAATGGCGTTGCTGGCATTACTACTGATATGTTTGTTCCGGTGCCTGTATACATAATAATGTGCGCGCACAACGTCTGTGTGGGCTAAGTCTTAGCGCATGCGCAAAACGATGTGTACTCTGTGCGTTCAATACATGTCCCTCCATGGTGCTGCTAGCAGTATGCATATCATGGCTGAAAGTTATGATATGGAAGCAAAACAAACTTTTTAAACGGACTTTTGCCCACGGCCAAAACGGACGATCAACCAATGAGCGAACAAAATACGTGTGACGTCATGTTAAGGCACCGTGAAATGCACGTAAACACCCCTCCCACGGAATGAACATTGGCCTCCAGCGCTGTGCACGCACCGCCCCACCGACACGCGCACATGACACACTGCACTGACCGTAGCAATAAGCTACGGGCACAGCCAATACTGTTTCACGTGCGCAGGTCGGTTGGGGGTGGGGCTTGCATCGGTAACCTTTTTAAGGACGCCTTGGGACATGACCACGTTCCCACGTTATATGTGGGCGACACTTTGTTTTTATATGTTGAATGCTAAACAATGAGGTGTGTGTGTGTGTTACAGTTAGTGTAACATGTTGAAATGATACTTGAAAAGCGATAATAATCTATGATTTAGGACTCCGTCACCAATGTGTAGTAATGGTTCGTCATGTAGTATATTGTTATAGGAAATAATGTCTTTGTGCACGCTATATGTAAGGCTGTCTGGAATGTTAAGCTGTACCCACTCATTTGGCTAACAAATTGTGTATGTTATTAATGTACACATATATAATTTGAGTCAAGGCATAACGAAATTTGTATTTACCATTCTTGTAGAAGTCAAAACTGATTTGGCTGCAACAACTCGCTCCAGGAAGGCACAACACTATCATCCATGGTTGAGGCAACCGTTGAATCCTGAATCAGACACATCTCCGTGAGGCCGTCATATGGATCTGCAGTGGCTTCTTCAAACAAGACGTCCGGAGGTACGCATGTTGGTTGTTTTCACATCCACATTGGTATTGGCCATATAAGTTTGGATACATATCATAGTAGTTATGTCCATCTTGCATCTGGTCTTGATGAATGGAGGGTGCAGGTATATCAGCAGACGCGACAGTCTGTGCGGCTTCAATGTAACTGGTATTAGGCAAAAATATGCTATTTAACAGAAGATACGTTCCATGTTCCATGGTAAGTTTAAATGATGGCGCAACATGCCAGCATCCACATCGTTGATCTTACCGATCATGGACATGCTCAAAACATTCATTTGCGGATAAAGTGAATCGTACAGAAGTTTTAAAATTTCGTTGTTTGGCAGGTTCTTGGTAGTATGGATATTTCTTTTGGATCAAGTAATAGATTTCCCCCACGGTTGCCCTTTTCTCTGGCGTTGACTCGATTGCTTCATAAATCAAAAATTTGTATGATTTACGTGGATGGCTGTGCAATGTGGAAGCTTCTGCCATTTCTTCTCTCTTCAAGTGTACAGTGTCTAAGTTGAACGCATACGGATGTCTGCTGAATGTGTGAATAGTTACATGTTATCTTCGCGGTTTGTTCCAAGGTTATAATACAACCTAGCAGTTATATACCTAGGTTTTCTCCCACAAGAAATTTGTTACAATAATTGGCTGAAATTCTTTGTGTAAGATACTCTTTTCACAGGAATCGAAACTTCACTTTCAGCTTAGGCAATCAAAATGTGCAAAACAAGTTTACTATTTTAATTACAATAACAATATGTGTGAAATCATCTACAGTGCTATGATGAACAGATTTCTGCTTACACTTAGCTAAAAATAACCATACACACACACATCTCTCTCTTTGTCTCTTTTTCTGTTTTTCTCTCTCTCTGTTTCTCTCTCTCTCTTTGACTCTCTCTGTTTGTCTCTCTTGATTTATACATAGATATAGATATATATGTAAATAAATATATATATAATTATATATATATATATATATATATATTTATATATATCGATATATATTTAACTATATATTGCGTGTGTATATATATATATATATAGTATGTATATATATGTGTGTGTGTGTATATATAAGACATGCAAATGAACATATAGTAATATTAACAGTTGCTATATATATATATATATATATATATATATATATATATACAGTGCTCGACAAAGCCGGTCGTCCACTCGCCAGCTGCGATCGGATATTGGCTCGTGGCCAGTAATTTTTCCCCTGCTCTGCAAAAAAAAAATTCCCTGCTCGAAAAAAAAAAAAAAATCCCTCTATCTGATTGGCTGTGACGCGGGATGGAGTTGTCAGGACTTCAAACCGCCCTTCCTTCTCTGCACGGGTAAGTAATGATGGGGGGGGGGTTTGGGGAGAGGGTGTGTGCACGTGTCTCTGCTGCTGCTGCTCCTCCTCCTCCTCTATATACCCTTCTGTATAATTGTGTCAGCTCCTGTAACTTACAAGACCTGCACTGATCCGGTCATGGAGGATTTTGAACAGATGCTTGAGGTGGGGGGAATTTAATGCACTTTAAAATATTTATATATACACTGATACATCCTGCCCCTGGTCCCTGGTGCTCCCGCTGTCCGCACGGATCAGAAGATACAGCCCCCCCCCCCTCCGGCACTCTCCCGCTGTCCGTGCGGGTCAGGAGATACCGCCCCCCCTCCGGCATTCTCCTGCTGTGCGCGCGGGTCAGGAGATACCCCCCCTCCCCTCCGGCACTCTCCCGCTGTGCACGCGGGTTGGGAGATACCGTCCCCCCCTCCGGCATTCTCCTGCTGTGCGCGTGGGTCGGGAGATACCCCCACTCCCCTCCGGCACTCTCCTGCTGTGCGCGCGGGTCGGGAGATACCCCCCTCCCCTCCGGGGCTCTCCCACTGTGCGCGCGGGTCAGGAGATACCCCCCCCCTCCCCTCCGGGGCTCTCCCGCTGTCCCCGCGGGTCGAGAGATACACCCCCTCCCCTCTGGCACTCTCCCGCTGTCCCTGCCGGTCGGGATATACCCCCCCTCTCCTCCTGCACTCTCCCGCTGTCCCCGAAGGTTGGGAGATACCCCCCCTACCCTCCGGCACTCTCCCGCTGTGCGCGCGGGGTGGGAGATAGTAGCCGGGTGTTCCCCCCCCCCTCTCTCCCCTCCAGCGCTCCTGAGATACTGTGAGGTACTGAGAGAGAGTGTGTGTGTCTGTGTGTGTATGTGAATGTGAGAGAGAGAGAGAGTGTGTGTGTGTGTGTGTATGTGTGTGTATGTGAGAGAGAGAGTGTGTATGTGTGAGTGTGAGTGTGAGTGTGAGTGTGTGTGTGTGTGTGTGTGTGTGGTGTGTGTGTGTGAGAGATTGAGAGAGAGTGTGTGTGTGTATGTGTGTGTGTGTGTGTGTGTGTGTGTGTGTGTGTGTATGTGTATGGGAGAGAGATTGAGAGAGTGTGTGTGTGTGTGTGTGTGTGTATGTGAGAGAGAGATTGAGAGTGTGTGTGTGTGTGTGTATGGGGGAGAGAGAGAACGTGTGTGTGCAGGACACCAGAGGTAACCCCCCCAGTCAGTCATCCCACCCCCCACCCAGTCAGTAATCCCACCCAGTCAGTAATCCCACCCCCCACCCAATCAGTAATCCCACCCCCACCCAGTAATCCCACCCAGTCACCCAGTCAGTAATCCCACCCAGTCACCCAGTCAGTAATCCCACCCAGTCACCCAGTCAGTAATCCCACCCAGTCACCCAGTCAGTAATCTCACCCAGTCAGCAATCCCACCCCCACCCAGTCACCCAGTCAGTAATCCCACCCAGTCACCCAGTCAGTAATCTCACCCAGTCAGCAATCCCACCCCCACCCAGTCAGTAATCCCACCCCCACCCAGTCAGTAATCCCACCCCCCACCCATTCACCCAGTCACCCAGTCAGTGATCCCACCCCCCCACCCAGTCACCCAGTCAGTAATCCCACCCAGTAACCTAGTCAGCAATCCCACCCAGTCACCCAGTCAGTAATCCCACCCAGTCACCCAGTCAGTAATCCCACCCAGTCACCAATCCCACCCAGTCACCCAGTCAGTAAACCCACCCAGTCACCCAGTCAGTAATCCCACCCAGTCACCCAGTCAGTAATCCCCACCAAGTCAGACACCCCCCACCTAATTCCCCAGCCAGTCACCCCCCCGTCAGTCAGTCACCCCCTCCCCCCTCTCCCACTCTCTCCCAGTCTCTGTCTCTGTCTCTAAGTCTCTTTCTCTGTCTCTTGGTCTCTGTCTCTTGGTCTCTATCTCTTTGTCTGGGTCTCTGGGTCTCGGTGTCTCTGGGTCTCGGTGTCTCTGGGTCTCTGTCTCTGAGTCTCTGTCTCTTTCTCTGGGTCTCTGTCTCTGGGTCTCTGTCTCTTTCTCTGGGTCTCTGGGTCTCTGTCTCTTTCTCTTTGGGTCTCTGGGTCTCTATCTCTCTCTCTCTGTCTCTCTCTCTCTGTTTCTCTCTCTGTCTCTCTCTCTCTCTCTCTGTCTCTCTCTCTCTGTTTCTCTCTCTGTCTCTCTCTCTCTCTCTCTCTGTCTCGCTCTCTGTATCGCTCTCTTCCACACTCTGGATATCTTATTTACCCCATATATATCTTAACTGCCCTATACTACACCGAAATAACCGATACTGCTTTCTTCCAGATCTGACTCTGGAGCTTCACACGGGAGACATCGGAATCCCCCCTAAGCCAGAAAACAGGTAGGGAACATCTCCCCTCCAACATATAACATTGCGGGAATGAGGGTACCTGGACATTGAGGGACTGCGGATCAGGTAAGATCCCAGGCGGGATTGCTGCTTTAGATATTGTGAAGAGGGTACGTCCAGACACTGGTTAATGGGTGCAGGAAAATAGTCACACACACACGTAACAAGGACTAATTGTAGTAAAGTATAAATGTAATACAATAAATAAACTTATGTCAAAAAAGAATGTTGTTTTACTAGGAATTTACTTTAAAAAAATGTAAGCTGGGCTGGGGGCGGAGCTGGGGGCGGAGCTAGGGGAGGGGTTGGGGGCGGGGCTAGGTGGCGAGTAGATTTTTTGGTTTGGCGAGTAGATTTTTGGGTAATTTGTCAAGCACTGTATATATATATATATATATATATATATATATATATATATATATATATATATATATATATATATATATATATATAGATCTTGCTACATTGAAGGCCTTGTTGTGTGCAAACAAGCCTTGTTGTAATTATCTTAACAGTTCATTACAGTTTATAACATTACTGGGTGAGTATGTTTGAGGGCCTAATTGAGCCAGCTGTGTATAAGTTGTATTTAACAGCAAACAAGGCCTCTTTGCAGCCATGAAGGCCTGTACTGTTCATTCTGATTATATATATATTATATATAGAGTGCTAAACTAAAGGCATTGATGTGTGTAAGCAGGCCTTGTTGTAATCATATTCAAAGTTAAATACAGCTGAGTGAATTAGGGGCTCACTCATACTGATACCATAATTGTAGCAAGTGACCTAACATTTATATCTCATTAACACAAGGCCTGTTTGCTGACAACACTGGCATATATATATAACCTTAATGACATTGGTATGTATATATATATAATATATATATATATATATATATATATATATATATATATATATATATATATGCAAATATAGCTGTATGCTCATCTGCATGTCTTAGGCAGGTCTGCATCCCCGCCTTTCCCCATTATCACCCAGCATACAGCACTTCCACTGCAGCAAGGGATTCTGGGAAATGACATGCAAATGATCACACAGTGTCACTTTTTGCCTCAATAACCATTTTTAACATGGTTCCCTATAGGCTTAAGCTTGCAGCATGGTCACGGCTTTGAGCACAGCCAGGGTTAAGGTGCATACCCAGAAAACCACCCACAGACAGCTGTTTCGACCTTGATGGGTCTCATCAGTGTGGGGTTGATTTTACTGGGAATGCAAGAGAGGCTATGGGATAGGCTAAACCATAATACCGAGTTAAGTTATGGTGAGTAAAAAAAGTGACAAAAACCCTCCACAGGAAAGCAAATATGCAAATATAGCTGTATGCTCATCTGCATGTCTTAGGCAGGTCTGCATCCCCGCCTTTCCCCATTATCCCCCAGCAAAAAGCACTTCCACTGCAGCAAGGGATTCTGGGAAATGACATGCAAATGAGCACACAGTGTCACTTTTTGACTCAATAACCATTTTTAACATGGTTCCCTATAGGCTTAACCCTGGCTGTGCTCAAAGCTGTGACCATGCAGCAAGCTTAAGCCTATAGGGAACCATGTTAAAAATGGTTATTGAGGCAAAAAGTGACACTGTGTGCTCATTTGCATGTCATTTCCCAGAATCCCTTGCTGCAGTGGAAGTGCTGTATGCTGGGTGATAATGGGGAAAGGCGGGGATGCAGACCTGCCTAAGACATGCAGATGAGCTTACAGCTATATTTGCTTTCCTGTGGAGGGTTTATGTCACTTTTTTTACTCACCATAACCATTAACTCGGTATATATATATATATATATATATATATATATATATATATATATATATATATATATATATATATATATATATATATATCGTGTATACATATATAGATAGAGATACAGAGAGACTACAGATATATTCATACAGGTTTACAGATCTGTTATTGTAACCAAAAATCATACATGATCACATGCCAACATTATGAACTATGAAAGAAGATTAAGGTAAGTAATGTCTTACAGAGTTAAGACATCAGAAAACATAACATTAAAATGTATGCTGTTATATGGGTACTTACTTAAAGTTGTATGTCAATAATATTAGCATGAAATTACTATCTACATTACCAAAATAACCCACATACATCTCATCTTGAACAAGACCTAAGTTAATGTCATCTTCCATTAACATGCCAAGTGTGTAATAATGTTGTACCATGAATCAACTGATGATTAATCGATATCCATATGTTATAAAATATGCCTTAATTCAGACAGTGAGCATTTATAAACATTCATGTGTACAAGGACATACTTGAATGTTATCAAGCATCTGTACATGATCATACATACACTATGCATGAAATAGTCTGCAGTAAACAACACCAGTACACCAAAAAATGTAGTGAATGTGATTATTTATTTTTGTTTATCCTTTTGAGAGCGAGTCACAGGCCTGCTTGTTGGCTTTTGTGTTTGTCTTTTCCCTCTGCCAAGTACTCTGGCCTTAACTGTACCACTTGTACTGGCCTGTGGCAGTTCTGTGGCACTGGGTATGGGCTGTGGCACTTCAGTGGCACTAAGTGTGGGCTTTTGCACTTCAGGGGCACTGGGTGTGGGCAGTGGCAGTTCAGTGGCACTGGGTGTGGGCTATGGCACTTCAGTGGCACTAAGTGTGGGCTGTGGCAGTTCAGGGGCACTGGGTATGGGCTGTGGCAGTTGTGAAACACTTGATAAACATTGCAAGAGTGATGGTGGAGCACTTTCGTTTTTGTGTTTTAATCTTCTTCCAAAAGCTGTTTATGAGTAATTGTTGCCATAACTTTCTTTTGCATGTCTCATTTGTAGGTGTCGGTTCCATATTTTGAACAGATGTAAGCGGTTGGATGTTGACAGGGACCTGCACAGAACTTGCACCTACTGTACCGGTATCATCCAGAACTGGGGAATGAAGAACTGATGACTCAGGAGAAAAAGTAGCAGCATGTAAAGATCCATCCTCTGATGGGGTAAAGTGGAATTGTTGTTCTCTTGCTGTACTCCGAAACTGATTTGCTTGGCTTACATTCAGAACTAGTGCTTGTAATGTCCTGTTAACATTTTGGATTTCTTTAGGAACTTGGATGATGACTTTTTTAATTTGTGACATTTCTGATATTGACCTTTCATGCATCCTTTCTTGCAGTGATATCATCCTTTCAAGCACTGACATCATTTCTGAATGGCGACGATTTTCTTCACCCAAGATTCGTTCTTCAGAATCTGCAATAGCTGAGTAGGTGTCACGAGCAGGAGGACTTGAATGCTGGGTTAATCCAGGAGTGTCAACATCTTCATGGTCACTTGAGTGAATTTGTCCTTGAGCGGCAACGTCTGGTTCTACAAATAAAGAAAGACATTATGAACTGCCATGGAACTTTCACTTTGTTTTCACTATAATGATAGTTGTTCTCATAGTGTAACTCATAACATGTTTCCATAATTTTTTATTTGTGTCCAATTAAAAGATGATGCTTGAAGTAACAATGATGTTTCGACTCAGTGTGAAAGAAGAATGAATTAAAGGTTGTTGTAACATCAGAACTCCTAGCTGATACTTTAAAACACACACAATACATGTTGTCAGGAAACACTACATCTTCTGTGACAATAACTGATGTGAAGTTCATTACATGTGAAAGGCATTTATTTTGCATGGCAAATGAAATTCTTCAAATGTACACATTATGTGTGCTGCACCTCATACACTCACCTTCCATTCTTGATGATGACCTTGATGAGACAGGTGATGAGACATGTTCAGTGTCAGGTGACACAGGAGCTGCAGGAGCAACTATATAGAAGAATAACATCAGAATTTAGTTGTCATGTGTACATAATTAACATGAAGTATCTGTAGTGGGAGTAGTTATGGCTAAATATCAGCATCACATAATGAAATGACAATGATATGGTTCGGGCAATATGTATATTATCCATCTTAACATAAATATACATGTGAACCTAATCGGCACATTTATTTTAAACACCCTACAACATACAATGTTCATGCAGGAATGCGTTGTAAAATTAAGTGTTCTATTGTACATACACTGCATATGTTGTGTAGTAATCTAACTATAATAATGTACATCACTACCATGAAAGCAAAGCTGGCTCTGCTTAGAATTCAGCACCTAATTGTGGAAATGTGTATGAATGTGTTTAGAGATCTGTCCGAACATTTAAGAGAAGCAGGTGTAGCACTCAATGTGGCTGACACTCAGCAACACATGCAGTGTGTCGCTCACAGATGTACTGGTGTGATAAGGTGGCGTATCTATAACGTTAAAAGAATATATGAGTGAACAAATGACTAACGTACGTTTTCATATATAGTGGACTGGTGGGTGAAAGTATTCAGATAATTACCATTTCAAATGAATGTGATGAACTTCTGTTCACCTTGTCAGCTTCTAACAACTGTAGTCCCTCCCCCAAGACGTGACACCACCCTGACCTTTTATTTGCTTCTACCACCTGTAAGCCGTCCCACAAGACTTGACCCTACCATGACCCTGTGATCTGGCTCTGTGTCAGACCCCACCCCCTCTGTTCACCTCTATGCTGTGATTACATATTAATTGCAGCTGGTTTCACACACCGGTACATGAGCGAAATAAAAATATGAAGTGAGTTACATATGAACACAATTAAATACCATATGGTACATGTTCCTATTTATGCTCACGTTATACTACATGAAGCGAAAAAAGAGCTTTAATAAAACATAACGAAATTTGTTTGTGCAAATTATTTATGTTCGCCTTTGAATGCACAATATTCCATGCAAGACTTGATTAGGCAGTAATGGCCTGTTTATAGGTGTAACATAGATTATCACTAATATATATATATATATATTATATGTATATATGTATATATGTATCGAATTATGCATTTGTGTGCTCAGACACAGTATAACAAAGTTATACATTACTGTGACAAAGAATGGGTGCGGGTGTGCTTTGTGGTTATGCATGTTAACCCATTGTTTGTACAAAGATTCACACATACATTCAGCTTTCAACTATAGGGCAAAGATGTTGAATGCTTTGTAAGGTAGAAGGTTGCAGTGTGTGTTATTTGGAAGATCATTACACATAATCCTTTCATGCAGTTCAAGTTGTGTATGTTTACTCATAATGATGTCATCCACGATAGCTGAGCCAACACATGTTTCCAAACACACACATATATATATATATATATATATATTTGTTTTTTTTAGGACAACTATATATATATAAATATATATATAGAGATATATATATATATATATATATATATATATATATATATATATATATATATATATATATATATATATATATATATATAGAGAGAGAGAGAGAGAGAGAGAGAGACATATATACAGATATATATGTAGGTATGCTTATATTGGGAAAAACTATAAGTTTCAGCGGAAATATAGATAAGAACTGTAACATACGACACACGTAGTACAGTAACATTTGTCACCTGCTGGAAATTGAGCCGAATAAATTCCGAAATCTCTGTCCCCTGGCAAACCCTCCATGACGACAGGAATAAATTTTTCCCGCATCTGCTCCTCCAATGGAGTTAACATTAGAGCTTGTGCTGGCGGCCCACCTCCAGTGGCAGAAGCATGCATCCGTTGTGCTTGGATTTTTTTCTTTAAGTTTGCCCTGATATCATCGAATCTCTTCCGACAATTCGCCCGGTCCCTGACATGATTCCCACACGCACACACAGCCAATGTTATTTGATCCCACATTTCTTTTTTTGATGCTGAACTTGTCCGCCCTTGAAATACATACAAAATATATGACGTTAATTATTATTAGAAAAACGAGCAGTTTCCTAAACTGCTACCTGTTCCAAGAGATACCAAACATGCTGGTTTAGGTTGAATATGTGTACCACATGAGCATTTACGTGGAAACATACAAATCTAAGGAAGCTTGCATGAATACTGTATGAACTTTGCCAAAATTTTAAGACTGATTGTTATGGTCGTTATAAAGCATGAAGGATTATGTGTGTAACAATTAACTTTAATTGATAGATATTAGAGAACAATAGCTTGAAATTAAGACATCTCACATGACCTAGGATAACATGTCTTTGAACAATCAATGCAAAGATAGACTTACCTAGTAAATACCATACAGAGAGCCATAGTGCTCCAAAATCCCTGTGACAAGAACTCTGTTTTCCTCTTCATTGAAACAAGGATTACGTGGCCGCTCCATACGTTTCCTCCGACCACGTGCAGCCCCAGAGCTTGGCTGCTGCTGACTGGACTCTCCTTCCAATGAAAGAGACTCCAAAAGCAGCCCACCACCAACCACCCCACCAATAGACACCCCAGCAGCACCCCCACCAGACACCCCAGCAGCACCACAACCACCAGACACCCCATCAGCACAAGCAACAGACACCAAACCAGCACCAGGAACAGACACAACACTAGCACCAGCAACAGACACCCCAGCAGCACCAGCAACAGAACCACCAGCAGCACTCGCACTCACAGCAACACCACTCGCACTCCCAGCAACACCACTCGCACTCGCAGCAACAGCACTCCCCTGAATCCTACGTTCACTCAGACGCGTACTCACAGGACTACCAGTACCATTCACACCAGCATCACTCTTCCCACAACTTTCGGCTATATCTATAGCACTCACAAAGAACAGAAAAGAAATTTAAAGACAATCGCACTGAACACTTACAAATTGAAAACAAGACAAAGATGTTAACAAAACAACACAGGACAACCCTCTCACAATACACCACAACTGTCTCAGTCAATATGAAATATGTAAATCGCCCAGCTCTGTGTGTCTCTCTCTCTCCCAACAACACAGAGAATGAATAACAATACGGTCGCGCGGTCCAACACCAAGATATCACAGTAATAGCTACTTCAGAGGGGTACTGTACGGATGTGATAGAATCAGCTCACTAAAGTCTTAGAAGTCTTCCAACGCATTTCGAAACACAAGCGTTTCTTCATCATGTTGGACCGCGCGACCGAGTGACGTCATCCGAGGTGGACGGAGTAGTGGCAGCATACAGTACAGCCCGGATCTATCGCAGTGGAACTGACTTTGTGCTACTATCCTCCTTTATGAAGGACTAATAGGGTTATTGCTGACCTGAGACCTACCCACCATTTACCCATTCGGCGCCACTGGTGACTGAGCCACAGATTGATCGGGCTGGAACGCCCTGTGGCAGATGTGGAACCCCTCATGCGGAGACCCCATGATATACCAGATGACATCTAAGTAGAGGCGATTCGGCTGGTTGATGCTTGGGTAATTTGTCCCTTGAAATGCTTCATTAATTCATCCTTGATGTACGCAGTTTACTTACCGTTTATTGTGCCTCACATTATACAGTCATGTGAAAAAGAAAGTACAGTACACCCTCTTTGAATTCCATGGTTTTACATATCAGGACATAATAACAATCATCTGTTCCTTAGCAGGTCTTAAAATGAGGTAAATACAACCTCAGATGAACAACAACACATGACATATTACACCGTGTCATGATTTATTTAACAAAAATAAAGCCAAAATGGAGAAGCTGTGTGTGAAAAACTAAGTACACCTTATGATTCAATAGCTTGTAGAACCACCTTTAGCAGCAATAACTTGAAGAAATTGTTTTCTGTATGACTTTATCAGTCTCTCCATCGTTGTGGAGGAATTTTGGCCCACTCTTCTTTACAACGTTGCTTCAGTTCATTGAGGAGAGTGGGCATTTGTTTATGCACAGCTCTCTTAAGGTCCTGCCACAGCATTTTAATCGGGTTGAGGTCTGGACTTTGACTGGGCCATTGCAACAACTTGATTCTTTTCTTTTTCAGCCATTCTGTTGTAGATTTGCTGGTGTGCTTGGGATCATTGTCATGTTGCATGACCCAATTTCGGCCAAGCTTCAGTTGTCGGACAGATGGCCTCACATTTGACTCTAGAATACTTTGGTATACAGAGGAGTTCATGGTCAACTCAATGACTGCAAGGTTCCCAGCTCCTCTGGCTGCAAAAACAAGCCCAAATCATGACCCCTCCGCCACCGTGCTTGACAGTTGGTTTGAGGTGTTTGTACTGATATGCTGTGTTTGGTTTTCGCCAAACGTGGCGCTGTGCGTTATGGCCAAACTTCTCCACTTTGGTCTCGTCTGTCCAAAGGACATTGTTCCGGAAGTCTTGTGGTTTGTTCAGATGCAACTTTGCAAACCTAAGCCGTGCTGCCATGTTCTTTTTAGAGAGAAGAGGCTTTCTCCTGGCAACCCTCCAAACAAACCATACTTGTTCAGTCTTTTTGTAATTGTACTGTCATGAACTTTAACATTTAACATGCTAACTGAGGCCTGTAGAGTCTGAGATGTAACTCTTGGGTTTTTTGCAATTTCTCTGAGCATTGCACGGTCTGACCTTGGGGTGAATTTGCTGGGTTGTCCACTCTTGGGAAGATCTGCAACTGTCTTGAATGTTTTCCACTTTTGAATAATCTTTCTCACTGTAGAATGATGGACTTTAAATTGTTTGGAAATGGCCTTATAACCTTTCCCAGATTGATGGGCAGCAGCAATTGCTTCTCTAAGATCATTGCTGATGTATTTCCTCCTATGCATTGTGTTAACACACACCTGAATGCTCCAGACCAGCAAACTGCTAAACCTTTGGCTTTAATAGAGGTGGTCACACTTGCTGATGATCAATTAATCAAGGGCATTTGATTAGCAGCACCTGTCTGCTACTTAGCAACTTGATTCCTATGGAAGCAGTAAGGGTGTACTTAGTTTTTCACACATAGCGTCTCCATTTTGGTTTTATTTTTGTTAAATAAATCATGACACGGTGTAATATGTCATGTGTTGTTGTTTATCTGAGGTTGTATTTACCTCATTTTTAGACCTGCTAAGGAACAGTTGATTGTTATTATGTCCTGATATGTAAAATCATAGAATTCAAAGAGGGTGTACTTTCTTTTTCACATGACTGTATATTTTTAATACACTATGAGCGTTGTGCGTTGTTCTTTTGTGTTTTATCTTTAAGAAAAGGTCTGGCATCTTTTTAAAAAGAAAAGGTATACAGAAATATGCCACACAAGTCAAATATAGGAAGAATGTTGATCCAGGGAGAAATTGCTTACGACGGTCAGGAAGGAATTCATTTAATTAGACATACTTGGCAAATGTTTCACTGGAGTGTTTTGTTTGATAAATATAAATATAGGATGAGTATCTCAGCAAATTAAATTTAACATAGGATGAACTTGATGGACATACAGTATGTCTTTTCTAAACATCATCTACTATGTAACTATGTACTACATGGCAGTAGCTCTACAGCGAAATCTCCCTTTCCTGTCAGCTTTACCCAGCTTCCAACTCTGTATGCAAGTATTATTAAACTAGTAATGTATTCTTATGGGCAGAAAGAGTGCAATGGAACACCTAACAAATGTCGTGGACCACTACACAAATTCAACAGTATACAAATGTTACAGCCCATTTGGTGTCCGGAGCTGAAACAGCAACAGCATCAGCAACACTGAGTCTCTCATCCCAAGCAATTGTCATTACATTTCTGAGAAAAGGGCTGAAATGAATGGGTACATTTTTATAGAGGATCACTTGCAAAGAAGCACATTGCTAAGAATATTGAGAGAGATCACCGAGAAGCAAGGAACAGTTTAGGGGCACAATGTGTTGCTGCTGATAATGATGATGGCTTTCCATCCATGCCCTGCTTCACAAACACTTACAGGAACGGCGGTGTAGTTCCTTACCTAACTGTGACACTGTCATACCTAACAGATTGGGATGATAAAATATGTAAGTACAGTAGCTGATCCCCATTCCACATATTGGTCACTTCCTCTAAAAAAAACTTATTTGTTACGTCGAAATCATACATCCACGTTAAAAAGACAGTCCAAGTGGCACTTTAAAAAAATTAAATATATATATGTATATTTTTTTTTGTTTTAATACATGCAGTCTTGGAATACATTTATTGAAAAAGAATTACCTAAGCTACCGATCGATTCGTTCTCTCGTGATCGATCAGCAATGATCCTGCTTCCCAGGGTTCACTAAATGGCTGCCTTTCAGTTTCAATCAATCTGTAGTCAGTGTAGCTCAGCAGCTACAATGTATTCTTATACAGGTACCCCCTGGGCTACTAAACTTCTCTGCCTAACACGTATGTCCTGGTACCAGTGCAGGCAGTGTTAGTGTTAGTCTATGCCAGGCCTGCACAACTTGTAAAGTGAGAAGGGCCGAACTGCTCCAAGGAAAAAAGATTTGGGCTGCACGGGTAAAATCATCATCATCATCTCTCCTCCAGCACCTCTCATCATCATCATCCTCATCTCCCCCCCAGCACCCTTCACCATCATCATCATCCTCATATATCTCTCCCAGCACCCCTCATCATATATCTCCACCAGCCCCCCTCATCATCAACCTTTGCGAGACTCCCCATCAAACTCTCATACCCCCAGCTCTCCACCTCACCCACACACATAATACTCCCCCTCCACATCAAACACAATACCCCCGTGCATACCACACACATCCCACCCCCCCTGCACCTCACATTCCTCTCCCCCCTGCATCTCACATCATCTCGCTGCACCGAAGAACCAAGAGCTTCAGATCCAAAAGCCTGTCCTGCTCTCCCCACTAATACCGGCGGAAGCTCAGACTCCTGAGACCCTAACAGGTGAGCAACACTATACCCATGTACCAGAACCGAATCTCCCTTAGAGTGGGGAAAAGGGGGTTACACAGGTATTACTAAGGGAACATTATTTATTGTTACAGTTTGCAGCTCAAACTGCTGGGAATATTGGCAACAAATTATCACAAACAGGAATGTGTTAAAAAGATCTTGCACTGCTGGGAAAGTGTGCTAACATGCTATAGAATTGAAAGGGTGCTCAGTATATTATAACTCATTTATAATGGCATTATCATTGATTATTAAAAAAAATATAGTAAGTATTATCTAATACTACAGATCCAATTTACTTACAAAAACACATGTAGAATATTGCATGGATTGCTCCTTAATGCAGCAGTCCATCAGATATACTGTCCCTACCTGCCCTCAATTTCTGTTTTCTATGCTTATAAATATTCATGACTTTTTTACTGCTCGTCATTATTTTCCCTGCACAGGAGGCCTGCACAATATTGTTTTATGAATTATGACCATCTCCTCAGTTTGGGAATACTCTACTCCTAGCTATTCCCAAAACAAGTGCTTTTGTGTTAGATCAGTGATTTTCAACCGGGGTTCTGTGAGCACGCCTCAGGGGTTACACGGCCACCAGGGGGGTTTGGGACAACTCTTCCAGCTGTCCCAGGCCCGGTGGCACGCTGGCATCCCACATAGCAGTGACCCGGCAGCTCCCGATTTTAGCAGCTGCCGCCAGGTCACTGCTGTCCTTCCTCTTCATGCCGGCACCTGAAGTTGCATCAACTTCCGGTTGACAGGAGGGAGAGGAAGGACAAGAGCGTGCACGCTGGCAGCTCTCTTAAAGAGCGAGAATGAGGTGTGAGTGTGTATGTGTCAGAGAGTGTGTGAAAGTGTGTGTCAGAGTAAGTGTGTGGGTGTGTGTGTGTGGGTGGGTGTATGTGTCAGAGTAAATGTGTGTGTCAGAGTAAGTGTGTGTGTGTGTCAGAGTAACTGTATGTGTAAGTGAGAGGGGGAGAGTGTGTTCGTGTGTATAGAAGAGAGGGGAAGAGTGAGTGTAAGAGAGATGTAGCATAAGGGAGAGAAAGCAGCCTGGAGCCCCTCAGCGACGGGACACATGACCGCAGGGACTAGGCTCCCCTTTCTTCCCTCCCCCTCCCCCACACCTTTGGTGCTGGTTCACATGCTGCTTCCCCTCCCCCTCCAGCATGGCTGGATTGCATGCTGTTTCCCCTCCCCTTCCCCAGTGTCATGGGGGGGGGGCGGAGCTAAAGGGATTCAAAGGAGTGCAGGGGAAGGAAGGCAGCCTGCTCCCTGAAAAGAAGTTCCCGCCCACCCGTCCCTTTGTTTGGGTAATACCATGACAATTGTATAATATATTGTACATTATGTTGTATTTTCTTCTTTTCAGAAATAAGTATACATGGGAAGGATGTTGATCCAGGGAGTAATCTGATTGCCAATTCTTGGAGTCAGGAAGGAATTTATTTTTCCCCTTGTGTTATATCACTGGGGTTTTTTGTTTGCCTTCCTCTGGATCAAAATACTGTAGGTGAGGATACAGAATTGAGTATCTGTCTGGATTTGGCGTGGGTTGGACTTGATGGACGTATGTCTTTTCAACCTCATTTACGATGTAACTATGTCTGCCATGTGGTGGGCACTGCATGGCATGTGTTGCCTATGTCACGGCGGCTGTTGGGGGGGGTAGGTGTTCGGTAACCTTGCCAGCGGGGGCTATACGGTGCAGATAAACCCTAAAGCCTTGTGGTGGCTGGGGTTAGCGAGTTGGCAGGGCTCATTTGTGCGTGATTCCCTGGGTCCAGTATCGCTTAACGACCGGGCCATCGGACGCCCGGCTTGGTGGGTCTTGCGGTCCATGGCTGGGGTGCCATCGGCCTTTACCCGGGGGGAGAGCACGCTGCAGGGTTGGGACTTACCAGGGTTTATTTGTGTAAATAAAGCCGTGGTCTTTGTACCTCCAGACCCTTTGTTGTGTATTTATTTATATGTGGGTTGGGGGAGGGAAGGGGAGCTTCCTCGCAGGGTCCAAGGTCATGTGGGAGAGAGGAAGCATAAGGGAAAGAATGTAAGGGGGAGAGTGTGTATGTATGTGCAAGTGAGAGTGAAGAATGTGTGTTTATAGACGAGAGAGGGAAAGAGTGATCATAAGGGAGAGAGTGTGGGGGCGGGGGAGAGTGTCAGGGGTAGGCACACGAGAGATGGAGGGTGAGGGGATGAGAGATGGGAGCGAGGAACGAGGGGGCGTGGGTCAGGGGGGCATGAGACGGTTAGGGGGGGGGGGGCGTGAGATGAGGAGTGAGGGTTGGGGCTTCACAGAGTTTCTCAATCGATTTCTGGGTTCCTTAACCAAAAAAAGGTTTGAAAACACTATGTTAAATACTGCAAGCGGCAATAGTCCATGAGAGCTACAGTACCCAGTACTCCGGTAGCAGAGGATCTGACGGGGAAGCATATTATGAAAACACGAGCATATTTCTGGATGTGACTCAAAATATCAATGTTTATGTGAGTGAGGAGCATATCAGCCAATAAAGACTAATAAGAAATGTAAATAAGAATGACCAAACTCTCTATGTGGGGATAGGAGTGATACAGGCACACGGAATTGCTCACCAAAAATCATTTATTATGCCAGGAAAAAACAAAGTTCCGCCTGCATATACTGTATCAGCCTTTGTCAATGTGAGGGCCTTCTTTCTGTGTCCATGATAACAGAAAAAGCAGCAGAGAGCCCTGACACAAACAGCAAAACTCCAAAGATTTTTGGCACAAGCTACGCAGTAACATAAAGTTGTGTGACTATTTAGCATTTTACGTTTGAAAAACTGCACAGATTTGGTTCAAACTGTGAAAGCTGTGCATCTTTTTTTAATATTCAAGCTGTCGTGATATTCTGAAGAGATTTAGAAATGCGTGCACAGAAGGATGTAATTGTAGCATCTCTCCGGGAAAAAAATAATAATGTTATAATAACATCATGATGAGGTAAAAATGGAGGGATGGAGGGCACAAATTGGGAACTAAAAGAAGGAAACTTTCATGAAACTGTTACATCTGTACAGAGATACATGCGGGTTCCCCTTTTTGTGCCTCATGGCTTTCAGAACCTCATAACCTCATATGTACATACACTGTAACTTATATCTGGATACTGTATTTGTAACAAATGACTTTCTTCTAATGATCGATGGTACCATTCACCAAACCTTCCCCCCATAGATACCCCCCCCCCCCCACCCCAATTACCCTTTTCTTTTTTTCTGTTCCACTTGCCTGCAAACATTTCCATAAGAAAACGAAGTGAGGGGGAAAAAATTGAGGGCGCATTTATTTAAAATCTCCAATGCATTTGCATCTCCATCTTTGCTGATGATACTAAATTGTATAGGTAGTAGAATCAGAGCAGGGTGTAATTTCTCTCCAGAAGGACTTGGAGAGACTGGGAACTTGGGCAGGTAAATGGCAGATGAAGTTTAATACAGATAAATGTAAGGTTGTGCATTTGGTAAACAAGAATAAACAGGCTACATACAAATTAAATGGAGATAAATTGGGGAATCCTTGATGGAGAAGGATTTAGGAGTGCTTGTAGACCGCAGGATTAGCAATAGTGCCCAAAGTCATGCAGTAGCTGCAAAGGCAAACAATATCTTATATTGCATGAAACAGGTAATGGATGGCAGGGAAGTAAACATAATTATGCCCCTTTATAAAGCATTAGTAAGACCACACGTTGAATATGGAGTGCAATTTTGGGCACCACTCCTTAGAAAATACATTATGGAACTAGAGAGAGTGCAGAGAAGAGCCACCAAATTAATAAGGGGGAGGGACAATCTAACTTATGAGGAGAGGCTAGCTAAATTAGATTTATTTACATTAGAAAAGAGGCGTCTAAGAGGGGATATGATAACTATATACAAATATATTCGGGGCCAGTACAGGGAGCTTTCGAAAGAACTATTCATCCCAAGGGCAGTACAAAGGAGATGGGGTTATCCCTTTAGGTTGGAGGTAAGGAAATTTCACCAGAGACAAAGGAAAGGGTTCTTTACAGTAAGGGCAGTTAAAATGTGGAATTCATTACCCATGGAGACTGTGATGGCAGATGCAATCGATTTGTTCACAAAAAGGTTGGACATATTTTTAGAAAGGAAAGGTATACAGGGATACTGTATACCAAATAAGTAAACATGGGAAGAATGTTGATCCACCACTGGCTTAGACCCATACTAAAAGAAACAGCTCCAGTCAGTATTGGGTTTTACATTGGAACTATAGGTTACAATTCTGAAATACTTGAAGTTTCCTCTTTACTATGGATGTTGGCTCACAACAGTCTGTGCCAGTTAACGCTGGCTCAACCACCATTGACTACAGCTATTCCTTATAATGGGAGCCAGCTGGCAAAATTAAGTGTGTATTGTATATTATGTAGCATTCAATGCGGTGCCTTTGGGCCAAAAACATTAAACATATTTTATATGATAAAAAAATTCATATTAGAAATAGAAGATACTGTAAATGGATACATGGCTGGCTGCCTCCACTTTATTAAAAAAATATGTTGCTAAGCGTGACTGTTATTCAAATGGCAGGCACATTTTATACAAGGAAGTACTTGTAATTCAAACACATACACAAATGTACACTTATACACACACACGAAACAATTGCAGCGAGCTATCAAATGTAGAAACTAAAATGCCAATGAATTAGTCATGCAAATGTTAAACACCATATGACTTAACGGCTTCTCTTTTCCCCCCCATTAGAGAAGCTGCACCTTATGGCGTTTCATATCCCTTCAGCAGAAGAATGCAGATACGATGAGGTTCATGCCACACTTGCAAAATAAAGCGTTTTTTAATTAATTATATAAGGAACGCCAAGAAAAGTCTGCAATGGAAAAGCCATGAGAATTAAGAACTGGACTGCGGCGTGATTGTGCTGAGCATGCTGAGGAATCTGTCCACAGACACAAGAAATCAAATGCTTGGCACTCCATGCACATTCAGAGATGCCAAACACTCTGTAGGATTTAGCATATGTGGAAGCAGAAGCCAGTTGCAGACTGTTCCCTATGAGAAGTATTTCCCATTATTAAACCTTTACAAACCACTCTTAGTTTGAAGGAAATCTTTTGCTGCTTTGTCTGATAATATTCCTAAAATATTCTTTAACTGGCAATCTTCAAATACTTTCGCCATTCTTTTGTTCCAAAATTGATAGTTGAACTTGCCCTTTTTAATACCGGGTATAAAAAATGGTTATGGAAATCTCCTTATCACCCTAACCCATATATATGCTGCAGAAGCAGAAACTGCTCATGTAGAATAATCCGTGCTACAACTACAGCATACTACCTGGTAAATTGCCAGAACAGAGATATGTTGTTTATGGTCAGCGCACACAGAGATAAAAACACAACATTCGCTTTTGCAAATAAAGATACAGTGTTTTGGGAAATGACAATAAAATATATAAGTGCGATGTACTCACACGGCCATGCTTGGGAGAGTGTACGTAAGCGGATGTGGACGCAGCCTGATGAAGCAGGGAGAGGAGAGAGCTGCAGATGCTGAGCAAGTCCTCAGCCATTCGCGATCCCGGTTGGCCATTTCGCAATCCCGGTTATAACGCGGTCTCATTATGTGGACCCTAAGTACCGCGTTATAACGGGGTTCAGCTGTATATATAATAAAAAATTAATATTTTTTTATTATTAAGCTCGGCTAACACGGTAAAGATCTCTCTCTCTCTCTCTCTCTCTCTCTCTCTCTCTCTATATATATATATATATATATATATATAGATATATATATATACGGAAATAGCCGTGTCAGTCCAGTTGCGATAGTGCAGAAAAAATGTGTACTTCAGTATAGGTGATACCTTTTTTATTTGGACTAACAATTTATGTCATAGGACAAGCTTCCGAGAGTTCTCCTCTCTTCCTCAGGTCAGCAATACTAGTTTACAAAGGAATCTATCGCTAAAACAGAGGTTAGGAAAGCAGAAAAAAACAGAGATGTAGAGAAGATGGGATGAGGAGGGAATGTTAGAAGGGTAATAAAACGGTGACAAGGAACAGCATGGAGGGGGAAGGGTTGCTGTTGGGGGGAGGTATGGATAAGAACATTGGCAGAAAGGCAGGCAGGATAATTACAAACAATTGTGATAATGTGTGAGAAACCCCATATCCGCATTAGGTCCTCTTGTTTTGGTGTCAAAGAGTCTTATCATTCTGAGTTCAAATGTTTTCCGTTCTCGGTGCGTTTAAACATTCCATTGAGGATTTGATCTCACAGGAGAACGATCGATCGGCAACTTAGCCAAAAACTTATCATCGTGTGGATAGTATCAATGCACTATTAAGGGGGGGGTGAAACTGGTGAAATTGGACTGCTGCTTTAAGATATGGAAGCACGTTCTGCAATGCTGTTGGTATCTGCTGGGACTTCTCTTCCAGGAATTTCATGATCATAGACGAGATCAAAGAAATGAATTGGTGATTTAATTTGTGATGTAATGAGAAAAGCATAAGGGGGCTGAATTATTGTTTTCAATTATGGTTTGCAGGAGAAGTTAATTATTGTTTAATGACTCACAATTCCATGTCATTAACTAACAGCACAGTTCTCTTCTCCATTTGATTTTATCGCAAATTATATTATAAACTGTCCTATTAAGATGAAGAACAAGAAGCCAAAGTTATAGTGAGAGAAACGGTAAAGTCATAGAACTATAATTGATTTCCTAACTTTCAATACAACTGCAGCAGACGAAGTTTCTTTACATTGGTTTGTTCAGCAATGTACCAGTAAACTGAAAATACAATTCCTCTTTGAATTAGCAGCTATTTAGTGGGGGGTTCTGATATGCTTATGTAGCCAGGTCTCCCCAGCACTCCAGCACCCCCCTCTCCTGACAGCCGATCGCGGGGGAGTACTATACAGGGAATAAGGGTTCCCTTTTGTTCCGTGCACCCTGCAATTGCATAAATTTAACACTATCAGAGTGCTGTCTATCGTCCCCTTTTACCCATACATTTTTGTGAGACATGTTGTAACAACCCCCTGATAAAGTATGTTGTGCATACGAAACACGTCAAAGTAGTTACATCACCACGTTGATATGCTAACATGAGGTGCGCAATGTCACCAGTGACTGCTACTGCCCCGGGGTATCCAAGCATTTTCGAAGACTCCGTTTGAGAAGGACCGCTTGCCATAGCTTTGTGGAGCATCTTCTGGAGAACGGATATGGCAAGGAGAAAACTACAATCGAATTTACCAACACTATTGTATTTGTGCGAGATTACTTTCTTTCCTTTTGTATAGTATGTGACATTGTTATATTATCTGCTATCGCATTGCAAACAGCAATTAAACTAGATTAGGAATACCATCTGAGCAGAAAATGCTGGTGCCTCATTAATCCAATATATTGTAAGTGAACTTTGTCTTGAAATATAAATGCTAATTATAATGCAAGTTGCATTACACATTCAGCTGTTAACAGAAAGTATCTACTGTAGATGAAAATAAATCTCTGTAAACCTAGGGCAAGAGATATTTGCTAATAAGCTGTGTAAAAACATAAGCCATGTCATTACTTTTACACCGCACTTTTATAAAAATAAAAAAAGCTATAAAACGTTGGTACATAACAGTCAAATGCAAATGTGGAAGAACAAATACAAGCCTTTGGAATTGGTGCAACCTCTGGTGCTACGGCTACACATCAGATTTATTTATTATAAGTCATCAAAGCACTATGGTTTATGCAGTACTAGGGTATATATTTTTAAAAAAGGATATGATATTTTCTGTCTTTATAATCAACATACCATAAACTGTTTAAAGGTAATATAACTTCTTAAATTACCAACTTTTCAGAGGTGTGTTTAAGAATCCATGTAACCTGCCGGATGCTCACATTGTTGTTTTCACAACAGTATATGCAAAGTAAAAAAACAAATACAGCCATAACAGTAGATAAGACATAGTAACAAAAAGGAATCCTAATAGAACTAGTTCATATATTAAGTATCAACAAATTAATAGAGTAACAATATAAATGAGCAGCAGAATAGCTCACACGCCAATGATTACTGAGAAATTGCAATCAATAAGAACAACCATATACCAACAACCATTGTATCATACTGGACGACACCAATTGCATTATGTTCCTCAATAGTTAGTTTAATCCGGATCTACCTGACAGTGGCAAGCAAAATGGACATCTATTTTGCAAAAATAAGTAGCAAAGTTGCTCATGGGTAGTGATCATTGGGACAGAGATCACAAACAATACTGTAGGTACAGTATTCCTCTACCAATCTGGTCTTCAGTAGTTCATGAAGCGGGGATCAACGAGTCAATCACATGAGAGAAATGGATTACTTGTAAGATTATACAGTATAATGATTCATAAAAACCTAAATGATGAGTGTTTGGGTGTAGTATGAATACATCTGAATGGCAATGATCTTTAATGTGTCACCCTGTTGCCCCCTCCCTACTGCCCCCCTCCCCCATTGAATTCCATGTTCAACATATTCAATTAATGTTAACCTTAAACTACTTTCATTTCGAAAAACAACTTTTATTTGCAATTACCAGGCATTGCAATAGTGTTAAACATGGTCCCAGCAAATGCTAATTTATATATTCACTCTTGTGAAACCAAACATATACAGTATTAAATAAACTCCAAATGCACAGGCTATATGGCACCAGATTTATTGTTGACATGTTTCTCATTTAGAAGGGGACCCCAAAACTCCCTACAGTAGTTGGAAGTCATGGGGGGGAAACACCTAATTAACAGAGGATATAGCAGCAGAGAGCATGCATTGTATCAGCAAGTTGGATCGTTCCACTCTTCTAGGGTATCGCATAGCAACGGTTTCTAAAGCTGACAGATTTACAACAGCCTCCTCTCTAATCAGCAAAGCAGTAAAAAAAAAACATTGGTCAATACTTGTTACAGACAACACACTACCTACAGTATGGTCTTGCAGAATAAACCACTGCACAGTTAGCAATTTGAGAGACTTCCTTGTACTGTATGTACTGATCATGCAGTCTGCTATCATCCCCTTCAAACACAGCTGCCAGTTGCAAAACCTGTATGCTACCAATGCTCCAGTTGCACTACTTGCAGGAGTCTTATGGTTTAAACACCCACTTTCTGGTCACCTGACCTGAATAAGATTTTGACTCACATGTACATAACCTGCATGTGAGGCTTGTACCATGTGAGTAAGATGGACTGCAAGTTCCAGGAAAGGATGGTCGGACACTGTTACGCAATTCAAACAGTTTGAATTTATTATTATTATTATTGTTTAATTGCAAAGCGACCCCATACCATGATGAGGTGGTTACCACTCCAAAACAGGGTCGGCGTTAGGCTTAGGCCCAAGGTGCCACGCTGCCAGCGGCCCCCCCTCCCTCTCCCCCTCCCTCTCCCCCTCCCCCTCCCTCTCCCCCTCCCTCTCCCCCTCCCTCTCCCCTTCCCTCTCCCCTTCCCTCTCCCCCTCCCTCTCCCCTTCCCTCTCCCCCTCCCTCTCCCCTTCCCTCTCCCCCTCCCTCGCCCCCTCCCCCTGTAAGAAAAAAAAGAGGGATTTAACTAGACGAGCAGCCCTCTTCTGGCAGTGTCGTGGCGGCACGATGTCACAGCGTCATGTGACACCACGTTGCCATGGCAATGCGTATCACAGAATCATATGATGTTGCCATTGCAATGTCACGTCATATGACGCAGTGATGTCACGTTGCCACACTGCAGGAGGCAGCCCGCTGCAGAGAAGGTAAGAGGACACACATGCACACACGCTACCCGGACACCCCCACACCTACCTCTCAGCCGGTCCAGAGGCCCCGCGTTCCCTCCTCTTCCTCCTCCTGTCGGTGCCAGGATCCAACTCCCAACCGGGGGGGGGGAGCTGGAGGAGGGGGGGATAGGGGAGCTGCGCTCCCTTCCCCAGGTCCCCTCTCTGGTCAGGTGAAAGTTTGATCCCGGCACCGACAGGAGAGAGAGGAGGGAGAGGAGGCAGAGGAGGCAGAGGAGAGAGAGGATGGAGCGCGGGGCCCCGCAGGGGATATATAAATATGATATATTCTCACCACAGGATTTAAATGAAACCACTCTTTGTGGTGCTTCCCTGGACATAGTACTGAAATGGGAGGCATTACTATTGATGAACCACAGACAGGAATACTGTACTGATAGCTCTGATATCTCCAGACTACAGACCCTATTGGGCCACGAACAAGTATCAGGTCATTACACCCCTTCCGTCTACCAGTTGCCCCTGTGGATTATAACTTGCAAGGACTCATTAAACTGTGCTGATTATTTATGATCTCACTCGCCCGTGAGCAACATTGCTACTTATTTTTGCAACATTGCCTCTATATTTCCATTTTGCTCACCACTGGCCATTAAACTGCAATTGGGGTATGCCAGTATGGTACAATGCCAAGTCTTATAAGGTTCTTCATTGTGACTTCCCAGTGATCATTTGTTTGTGAGCTATTCCATTCCATTCATATTGTTACTTTATATGTTGATACGTAATATTTGAACTAAGTCCTATTATGCTTAGTTTCTGCTACTGTCTTGTTTACAATTGATACCAGTTTCTGTTATGGCTTTGTGTTGCACATTGTTGTTTTCACTATCTAAGGCTTTTTCTGTTACAATCCGGTTGATTATCAAGCAACCCAGGCAGTGTTTTTTATGTACTACAAACAAACACAAACGGAGCCCAGTGCTACATCCAATGGCAAAAATACACAGTGAAATACCTATACATCTCTTGAATAAAAGGGTAATTTAGTTTAACACTTTGGCCAAAGCTTTGTAAGCCTGTGAGCTCCTCCAAGGCATGACCATAATTCACAGGTCCTAACACGGATTAAAATTGTTAATAACCTGTACAATACTAGGAAGAAATATATACACATACACATACACAAAATACATAGTTACAGACAATCATCCGTAAACATAAAGCAGAGTAATGGTGTTGCCTGGGAGATTTTTAGCAATAATATTCTATCTGTCACAGCATGTAATCCTTTCTATACTGTTCCTATTTGAAATGTTTGTTATGCAGATCAGAGTGGCAGTCAATCTGTTCTTCACCACAACAGTTTTATTGCCTCCTCTAATGTAGGTCACTACTAATAAATAACAGAGTGCATTCCAGCTGTTAGAAATGATGTATCATGTGTCCTATAAACAACAGCTTATTTATGTTGTGTGTGAAGTCAGCAGTTGGTATATGCAAGGTTTTGCTAGTTAGTGGTCTGACTGACAAAAAAACTCAGACAAATAAGGATTTTGTCAAATATCATGCAGGAAAATCTGTATGAATTTAGTTACCAAGGCTGTGTGTAAGCAAGGAATATGGTATACTGTACTTAGAATTTCATGCAATGGTCAAAGGTGGCGATGTATCAAAGTCTCCCACCTGCAAATCTGGGGCGAAACAAAAGCAAAAGAACTGCATCTGATTGATTGATTGATCGATTGATTGATGGCAGTTGGTGGTCTCATTAGCATAGGTTTAACAGCATGTTAAGTTACTGTAGCTCTGCCTTATCTTAGCTTTAAGAGAGAGTACAATATGACCCTGTCTCTGTCTCTCTCTGTCTGTCTCTCTCTGTCTGTCTGTCTGTCTCTGTATGTCTCTGTATATCTCTGTCTGTCTCTGTCTGTCTCTGTCTGTTTGTCTCTGTCTGTCTCTGTCTCTGTCTGTCTCTCTCTGTCTGTCTCTGTATGTCTCTGTCTGTCTGCATCTGTCTGTCTGCATCTGTCTGTCTGCATCTGTCTGTCTGCATCTGTCTGTCTGCATCTGTCTGTCTGCATCTGTCTCTCTGCATCTGTCTCTCTGCATCTGTCTGTCTCTCTCTGTCTGTCTCTCTCTCTGTCTGTCTGTCTCTCTCTCTGTTGTCTGTCTCTGTCTGTTTGTCTCTGTCTGCCTCTGTCTGCCTGTCTGTCTCTGTCTGCCTGTCTGTCTCTGTCTGTCTGTCTGTCTCTGTCTGTCTGTCTGCATCTGTCTGTCTGCATCTGTCTGTCTCTGTCTGTCTGTCTCTCTCTGTCTGTCTGTCTCTGTATGTCTCTGTCTGTCTCTGTCTGTTTGTTTCTGTCTGTCTGTCTGTCTCTGTCTGTCTGTCTCTGTCTGTCTGTCTCTGTCTGTCTGTCTCTGTCTGTCTGTATCTGTCTGTCTGCATCTGTCTCTCTCTCTGTCTGTCTCTCTCTGTCCATCTCTCTCTGTCCGTCTCTCTGTCCGTCTCTCTCTGTCCGTCTCTGTCTCTCTCTGTCTCTTTGTCTCACTGTCTCTTTCTGTGTCTCACTCTCTCACCCATTTTCCAGTATCTAGAGGAAGGTAACGCCACCTTTAGGTATGGCCTAAGTCTTTGACTGAGCCAGTGATTGAGCCACCTGTGCTGAAGCTGGTATATCATTAAAACCTGACCTATTGGGGGGTCTTGAGGACTGGAGTTGAGCACCTATCATTAAATCTCTGTGTTAACTATGTGTATAGGTGTATAGCTGTTACAGGGAAAACCTCTTTTGCATATCTTCATCCGTTATAGCTAATGCAAGGGCCCATGAAGGCTGAAAACAGCACTTAAGGCCACGATTATAGTGTCGTGCCATGAGCAAAAGTCCGTACCTCTATGAGGCAAGCCATAGAGTGCACGACCGCAGGCACAATTCTTGGCCAGACAAACAAATTTGGGATTGCCGTGCGATGACAAGGTCACGTGCGCAGTTTAGCCAATGAGGGTGAACCGCTCATGTGACATCATGGCCACGCCTCTAACACGCCTCCCTGTAACTTCAAACCTCAGTGCAGGTTTCGTGCGAGCGACAGGCACACGTGACGTCACGCTCTCCGTCGTGCGCGCAGCCACTATAGACGTGGCCTAACACTGCATTAGTGAGCGCATTAACCTAAGTAATGGCCATGTTAAGTCAATAGCGAAGCTTTGTGGATCTGGGTCTAAGTGGATTTTAAGTCAGATTCACAGCAAAACCTTTTTTTACATCATTTGTATTTCTTCAAGTGTGTGAGTGTCTGTATGTGTCCACATGTAAACAAAAAATACACTGTGTACTGTAGTTGCATTATCCCATGGTTGGAATTTCCGTGAACCAGGTGAAACTTGCCTCTTTTTTTTGCGACAAAGTTTCAAAGTACACAAAACAAAATTCATTGAACATTGAAAGTCCATGTGCAGGTCACATGACCCTAAATTCAGATGATATGACACTTTATATAAACTGCCAGTTTTGCAACATTCTGGTGAAAATTTTGACATTTCCAAAAAAAAATCTGTCAGATTTGCAAAGATTTTGAAAAATGTAAAATACAATTTTGAAAGCTTTGTGAAGCACATTCCCACATCTCTATCCAACAGGCTCTATGGAAAGCAGCAGCGCCTTTGCCAGGAGGTGGGGGGGAGGGAGATGGGACAACTGTCCTGGGCCTGGTGGCCAGTTTGAAGATGCTGGAAGTTGCATCCCGATGGAAGGGGTCTGGAAGATGTTTCCCCTAGCTGCTGGCCGGCCTTCCCCTCACACCCCACTCCCACATGTGCTGCTCGACACTGGAAGTTGGGCTCAACTTTTACAACCCCCCACACAGGATCGGCATGGCACCAGAAGCCCCATCCCCCTCCCCCCAAGGCAAAATAATATGTGTGTGTGTGTGTGTGTGTGTGTGTGTGTGTGTGTGTGTGTGTGTGTGTGTGTGTGTGTGTGTGTGTGTGTGTGTGTAGAGGAGGGTGGTATTGAGTGTGAGGAAGAGGGTGGTATTTAGCGTGAGGAGGGAGTTATTGAGTGTGAATACGGGAGGGGGAATGGTGTTGGAGAAGAAGAGGGGTGAAGTTTGGGGGATTTGAGTGAGATGGGGGAGAGGATTTGAGAGAGAGAGTAGGATTTGAGAGGGACTGGGATTTAGTGTGAGAGGAGGAGGTGGGGGAGTGAATGAGGGAAGGGAAGAGGAGGTGTAAGAAATGGAAAGGGAGAGATGAAGGGGGAGAGGGGTGAGTGAGTGAGCAAGAAATGGTGGACGAGTGATTAAGTAAGAAAGGAAGGGGAGGGGTGTAATAAAGGTAGGGGGAGAGGTGGGGTGTAAGAGAGGGGGGAGTGAGAGAGGAGGAGGAAGAGGAGAGAGAGGGGAGTGAGAGACAGAGGGGGGTAGAAATACATGGGGGGAGTCAGAGGATGAGGGGGGAGTGTGAGAAGGGGGAGATAAATAGAGAGGGATGAGAAAACGAGGAGGTGCGTGAGAGGGGAGAGTATAAGTAAAAGTAAGAGGGCTCACAAGGTCAGCCACATGGTGGGGGCCCCCTGTGGAATGTCTAGTCCTGGACCCCATGAAAGCTGCTGACAGACCGTCCAAAGAGACTTCCTTCCTACAGCAGAATTTCCCTACCAAAGACTCTGTGCTCTTCTATGGGTGTATGTTAAAAAAAATCGGTTCTGTAGTATTAGATAATACTAACTTTATTAAAAAATATATATTATTCAACTCTTAATGCCATTTTTATTCGTTTTAAAGCATCCTCTGATTTCTATAGCATGTTAGCCCACCTCCCCAGCACTGCAAGATCTTTGCAACACTTTCCTGTTTGTGATCATTTGTTGCCAATATTCCCAGCAGTTTGAGCTGCAAACTGTAACAATAGATAATGTTACCTAAGTAATATAAGGATACATTGTAGTTGTTGAGTTAGGCTGCGCTTATAGGGCCTTGCGACGGTGACGCGATGTCGCTCCAAAACAAATACATTAACTCCGTCGCAAGCGCTTATAGTAAGCGCGACGGAGCGAAGGAGCAACCAAAAATTTTGAAGCAGGGAAAATTAGATTTTTTAGAAAGTCGCCACATGTAACTGTCTCTAAACCAATCAAATTGTTCGGCCCGCCCCTTTTAGTGAAGTCACTGGCGTTGTCGCCAGCGACGTCACTACAAATCAAACTACAACTATCGCCAGTGGCCGTCGCCAGCACTATAAGCGCGGCCTTACACTGACTATATCAGCCATTATGTTATATAAAGAAGTAGGCAGCACTCTAAATAAAGAATGAAAATCATAAAGTACAGGGTGCAAACGAAACGAAGTGGGCCCAAACAACCCCACCGAAGATCATAAAAAAAAAAAAAAAAGCTCCAGCACACACTGATTAATAGAGAAAACGAAAGAGTCACGGAATAAGCCAAAATGTAATAGCGGTCATAATAGAGCAATAGGTATCACAAAATATGGACATGCTTAACGACTATTAATACAGAATATATAGTTCTTAAAAAGCACAAGAGCAGGGGGGAGAGACACAGGGAAGGGGAGTGGGGAAAAAAACACTAAAGGAAAAACTGCAAACAATATAAACATATAAAAAAGACAAGGGGGGAGGGTAAGAGGGGCAACGTTTCGGGAAGACGAGCCCTTCCTCAGGCCATTCCCTTGGGGCCAACGGAACCACAAGGTACTTCCCTTAACCCTAACCCCCCCACAGGGCACAAAGAAGCCAAATAAGAATACGCTCAGAATCAAGCCCTGGTCAAAAGTTGACAGTATATGCAAGAGTGTATTCAAACTCAACCCGTCCTTTCAGTGGGATAATCAGGCTTCTGTCCTCTGTTTCTCTCATCAAATTTGAACACAAGTCTTAATGTTTTCTTTTACATTTACACACATTAGCCATGTATTTTTCTCACTTTAAAGCAGCAAAATCGTATGTTTTTTTTTTTATTTATTTTTAAATAAATCAGTTCTGTAGTATTAGATAATATTTACGGCATTTAAAAAAATAATATTATTCAACTGTTAATGCTATTTTTAATGAGTTTTAAGACATCCTTTGATTTCTATAGCAGATTTTAGCCCACCTCCCAAGCAGCACAAGATCTTTGCAACACTTTCCTGTTTGTGATCATTTGTTGCCAAATTTCCCAGCTGTTTGAGCTGCAAACTGTAACAACAGATAATGTTACCTTAGTAATATCCTGATACAGTGTAGCTGCTGAGTTACACTGATTGAAGGATTCATTGAAAATGAAAGGCAGCCATTATGTTAGTCACACAATCAGGATTTTGACAGATGCATAACCGGAGCACCTAACGATTGCCAGCTTAGGTAAGAATGTAGAATTATACATTGCCACATGCTTTACATATAAACATAAGAAAAAAAATAGTGGGAAATGTAGTACTGCTGCTTTAACACTGTAGATCAGATGTTTTCTATGGGTGAGGCTGCTTTCCAAAGAGAGAAAGACACAACTTCTACTAGTTTCTGTCTGCCAGTATTTAAATTTGCTGATGTCTGTTTTACAGCGACGGTACCTTACTACCTATAACAGAATACTTTTAAGTACCTACAATTAAATGAATGCGTAAACCAGCAAAGTACAGTACAAAGCGGAAGGAGGAAGTATAAACAATAGTACGCCAAAAAACAACCATTAAAAACAGAAACAAACTAAAAGAAAAAAAACGCCTATAACAGAAGCACAAATGATGACGGCAGCATTAGTATAACAGTGCGAAGATGTTTGCATTGATTTTCCAGCTTACTTTCAGGGTACTGTATATTCATTTTCCCAGTGAAGCTGTTGCCACGTGTGATTTATTTGGACTTCCCTAGAAAGTGCTGGCATGAAACTTAACTGATGTTTGTTGCAATTATTCCAGAGCAACGTAATAAACCCCCATAAAATTCAACAAAAATATCGCAGGAAACCTTGATTTCCTATTGGGCTGTGGGCAAAGGGTTTGCTACAATGTATTGCGAATTCTACAGCAATCTCAGGAAAGCAGGAATAACATCATAAATGTAGCACTAACTGTTTCCTTAATTCGTTCTTTGAAAACCGAGAATAACTTGTGGAAAGAAAAATGTGATTTCCTTGTGTTGTTTTATCGGCCCTAGATTAAGGTGATAATAATGTTACGTATAAACTTTTAAGGGTGCACGGATCCCTTTGTTAGATTATACTGTACAATCAATAAAATGTTAAGATTCACTCAATAAGGCTATGGAGAATCACGTTTTCTCTAGAAACAACACACATTTTAGAAACCCTAAGCAGATAAAAAAAAAATAGTATATGAAATAAGATTTAACATTAGAAAGTAAGACTTACTGTACATTTCCATAGCTGTTCTGTAAATGGGGTGAAGACATTTTCTGTGCCGCATGTTGCAATGTTGCAAGTATGATAAGAGTGACAAAAGCAGAGGATGGACAAAGTACACGGGTTCAGAGTGTACAGTATTTACAATTGTTAGCAGATTAGAGTAGCATTAAGTAGGAATGTGGAAAAGGTTACAGAGAGAGAACCCGGATAAACTTGAAAAAGTGTCTAACAAAGAGGCGTAAACAGTATTGCTAGCTTAGCTTCCTGTCCTCGAAACACTGAAGTCAGTCCATGTTTTCTAACTAATCCCACTGCATTCTGGGCTTAATTGGCCATTATCTCCACAGAAGTCTAAGGCCTGGAAAATTAGAATTCGTAATGGCAAGGAGCCAGGCTGGCAATACTATAAGACCTCTATAAAAGTGCTGGTAAATTGTCAAGACACGCTAAAGAAAAGATTACATAAAAGGACCAGCACATCATCAATTATAGCTCAATGGAAATTTGCGGTAGACGAGTAATATTGAGTATAACTTTTATTGAGCCAGAGAGCAATGTGTCTGATGAAAACAATGTGTCTGATAAAAAGTTGAAGTAACACATTTGTAGGACTAATTGCAATAATCCATTGACAGTACTTAGTATTTGATAATAGGCCAGTTTGAAAGTATAAGACACTGCTACATTTCTGCTCCAATACACAAATATATTGTATGCTGCAAGAAATTATTATTATTATATATATATATATATATATATATATATATATATATATATGTATTTCTTTAAAATGGCAGGATTGTTGTTCCTTATATTTTGTGTTCAGAGTCTACATTATTAATGAAAAATTGTAGAGCAGAAAATGACACAGCCTGCAGTGCCAGTTTTGCAACGTAACATTAGTTGGATAAAGAATCACTGCGTAGTCGATGTTTCTCCTGGCTTTTTAGTGCAGTTCATGAATCTTGGTGATAATCCATTACAATGGGTAAAAAAAACAAAATCTTTAAATGTGATCGTTTCTATAACCTGCGTTCTGTCACTAATTTACCAAACAATGTCTAATTATACCAAAAACATGCTCACAGCTAACAGGGTTAACAGTGAGGTTATATCACAACCAGCAAAAGCCACATTTCTAATCTATTAAACTGTGGCTGCTGGAACCCTAAGAAAAAGATGAAACAAAAAGAATCCTTTATACTTAATCCCAAATCGTTTCTCTGGTGATGACAGTTCGATAGCGTCAACTATGAAATTTACCCACACAAATGTGTTAACAAATGAAAGCACATGCCCAATGGCTATGCTAGAGATATAAATAAAACAATAATTACAAAATATTGCTGAAACAAATGTTGTTCTAGTTTGACCTACTAAAGCCATCTATTTGCTGTTGTCAGAACGTCTGTGTTATTAATCAGCTTCTCCCATCTGTCTTTTTAGGCTGCAGCTTGGCTGTTGGTTCATGCAATTTGTGCCTAATAAGGCAGAGCATCTTTTCTTTCTAAATAGGTACTTGACTATTTCTGCCTTTTAATTTTGACAACACTATAATATGTTTAAATTGTATACTACAATAAATAATGCAGCTTTAAATTAAAAAAAAAATGCCATGCATGAAACAGTTAACCACTTCCAGTCAGTGTTCTAGTCCTATTCTAAGAATTTCTTGTTGATCCCTAAAAAAGGTGCCAGTGTGAAAAATTGCTCCCCTGTGATATTTTCAGAATGGTAGGATTTTTCCCACAAACTAAGCTGTGATAAAATGCAACCCGGTGATATTTTCCAACAGGCAGAGGTGTGAGAAAATGCTACTGGACCTGGGTGATTGTTATACCCACTCCGACATCTTCTGGCCCTTTAACTTCGAGTCCTGGGTAGGTAGTGAAGTCTCATAGGCAGAGCTGTAAGGAAATGCTACCTGTGAGAATGTCCAACCTGGTCAAATAACTCCTTGGACCTCACATGCTGACCTGGTACACAGTACTGGTCCACAGTAGGAAAATGTCACAGGCAGTGATGTTTAGAGGTAGATCCATGAGAAAATGCTGCCTTTGAGAATACTAGTGTCTCCCGATGCCTTAAATTCCTGGCCGGTCCAGGGTAGGAAAATGACACAGACAATCTAATGGTCCAGGGTAGGAAACACATACACGCAATGATGTCTAATAGGCAGAGCTGTGTGAAACTTGTTCCTGTGAGTTCACTAGACTATACCTGCTCCAGCATCCTTGACTTGCCCAAGGTAGGAAAATGTCACTGGTGATAATGTCTAACAAGCTGACCCATGAGAAATTGCTGTGTGTGAGAATGACATTCTAAGAACTGATATTCCTGGCTGGTATAAAATGTCACACATGGTGATGTCTGACAAGCAGAGTTCTGAGAATATGCTGCCTGTGAGAATCCCATACTTGGTCCAGCATCTCTCTGGATTTTAGGTACCACCCAGCACACATAGGGGCCTATTCTAGTAGCCTGAATAACCCACTTATCGAGGCCTTTTCAGCCAAAATGCGTACTGCTATTCAGAAAGCCTCGATAAGTGGGCAATAAAGGCATGAATCGCCAATTTTTGTTGCCGTCCAAAACACATTGCTGGGTGAGCAATGATAAGCCACTTATCGGTAGGTTTTGAAACTCGTGCAATTCTAGTAGCCTCGATTAGCTTATCGAGGTTAATCATGGCTCTAGAATGGCGATTTTCTCCCAAAATCCTCACGCCAGGAAAAGTTGGCGTGAAGCTGGGAGAAGGCGCTGAGAAGGCGGCAAGAGAGGACTTCGAAAAAAAAAATGCTTTTTTCATGCATCGGATTGATGCCGGGAGTCTCTGGAGCGGATACCCATTAATATCAGCACCCGGCATGAATCAGATGCATGAAAAATGCATTTACAGGCAACTTCAATACCTTAGTGGCTAACCGCTAAGGTAATGAAGGGATTAACTACCAGTGCCCGGTTTATTGTGGGTAGCGGGGGTGGTGAAGGTGGTATTTGGCCCTTGGTGGGTGGGGGCTTGCGGGTGGAGTTAACCCCTTCATTACCTTAGCGGTTAACATCGCTAAGGTAATGATGGGGTTAACCCCTCCCGCTATGATTGTTGCTGGCAACCCTGCATACTTACCAGGTTTACTGCCAGCATGAGAAGGAGCTGTATACCATTTTTATACATGGCTACATATATATATATATATATATATATCGTTTTTGGCAAATCTAAAACCTAGAATGTAAGAACCAAAACACTGAGTTAAGTGCACATCTCATATTTCTACTGCCCTACTCGTAAGTACATTTAACTGTAGATAGCACAGACTAATCTACTTAATAACACATGGGATTTAATCTAACAAATGTCTCTGTGTTGAAGAAATTTGCTTAATCAAAATGTCAAGTTTACCCTAGAAAAACATGGGTGACAGCTTCTTTACTGTGGTCAAGGTGACCCGTAGTCAAATTGTATAAGTCTCTTGACTCTTGATGTAATCTTTTCTTGCAGAATATATTTGATCAACATACATTAATCAAGCATAGCTAAATGGTTGGTAGATGTACAGCTCCTCATTATTTGCTGAACAGTCAAACTGTCCTGTCTTGGCAAGGCAAAGTCCCTAAAGGATGATAAAAGCCTCGTCGACCAACAGAAGCAAGCATAGACACATTTTACACACTAACTACCTATAAGCTCTATTAGCATTTTGTTTCTGTACTCTCAAGACCTACACAATAATTAATTGAGTCTTTTGAACTGCGGATCTGTGAATTTATCATAAAAACAATAAATATGACAGAAATCTATCTAGAGGGGGAGAGGGGGTGAGCGGGTGGGAGGGAGAGTGGATGAGGGGGAGAGTGGATGAGTGGGGAGGGGATGAAGGGGAGAGTGGATGAGGGGGAGAGTGGATGAGGGGATGAGGTGGAGAGTGGATGAGGGGGAGAGTAGATAAGGGGATGAGAGGGAGAGTGGATGAGGGGGAGAGTGGATGAGGGGGGAGGGGATGAGGGGGAGAGTGGATGAGGGGGAGAGCGGATGAGGGGATGAGGGTAAGGAATCCACTCCTGGCTTTGATTATAGCTTTTGCAGACTTCTGCAGTTGCAAAAACTTCCTCTGGCAATCAATGGCACATGTGCTGCTTCTCATTGCAGCTTCTGCCTGTGCTACATCATTGGAGGAATACTCACACACCCTCCTCCTGTGATTGGATCTCCGCCCTTTATAGCCTGGGCGTTGGCACTGAAACAGTGCCGAGCATAATCTCCTACCTGGAACGTTACTGTCTCTGCCACAAACTGCCCCAGGCCTCTCTCCTAGCGTTCTTGCCTTCCAAGTTCCTGAGTATCCAGAGGCCTGTTCTTTCTCCTGTGCTGAAGCGTGTTGCCAGCACCGGTACCTGCTGCATTCCCTCCTAGCAGTGGCTACCCTTCCTTTCCTGCGGCCTGCTGCTATCCCCTTGCAGTGGCTTGCCTTGGACTTCTGCGCTGAAGCGTTGGTTCTCCCCGACGCTGCCCTGCGGTGAACTTCGGCCAGCCTGCTGTCTCCTCCTGCTGAGATCGGCGTCATGGGCCGAGGCCGCTCCTCGCGCAGAAGCCGCTCACGCTCCTAAGCTGAAGCGGGGAACTCCTGTCTGCTTGTTGCCGATTCCCTGCTACGACTACGACCACCCGGATGTCTTCTATCCTGACCCTGCTTCGGCCATCGATTGTCCTTTCTTCTCCTACCCCGACTTTGGCTTCAATAACGACGATGCTGCCTTCTCCAATCCTGACCCTGCGATGTACGACTACGAACTGCGCACTCCGGATCAGTCTGCGCGGACTAAGGTCGGTGATAATGTAACCCCACCTCAGCCCCGCGGTCCGGTCCCGGTTTGTGGCGAGCATCGGCGTAACAATGAGGTGGAGAGTGGATGAGGGGCAGAGTAGATAAGGGGATGAGAGGGAGAATGGATGAGAAGATGAGGGGGGAGAGTGGATGAGGGGAGAGTGGATGAGGGGAGAGGGGGAGAGTGGGAGTGGGGATGAGGGGGAGAGTGGATGAGGGGGAGAGTGGATGAGGGAATGAGGGGGAGAGTGGGGATGAGGGGGAGAGTGGGGATGAGGGGGAGAGTGGATGAGAGGGGGGATGAGAGAGAGAGTGGATGAGGGAATGAGGGGGGAGTAGATGAGGGGATGAGGGGGAGAGTGGATGAGGAGATAAGGGGGAGAATGGGATGAGGGGATGAGGAGGAGAGTGGATGAGGGGGGAGGGGGATGAGGGGGAGAGTGGATGAGGGGGAGAGGGGGAGAGTGGATGAAGGGGAGAGGGGGAGTGGGGATGAGGGGGAGAGGTGATGAGGGGGAGAGTGGATGAGGAGATGAGGGGGAGATGGGATGAGGGGATGAGGGGGGGGGGAGGTTATGAGGGGGATGAGGGGGATGAGGGAGAAAGGAGAGTGGGGAGAGGAGTCCAGCCGCTTCACAGCTCTTACTCATCGAACCCCCAAATGACACACCAAGTAATTTCCCATAAAGTTAAGGGTTTTAATAACCCAAGGAAACACAGAATGGCATTCACAGAATACAGGAAACAGGAAACAGGAAGCGGATGTAGTGCAAGAGACACGTTTTCCGATGAGACATACCCTACTATGACAAATCTTTTTCACAGATATTATCATCCTCCTCACAGGTAAAAAAAGAAGGGAGTAGCAATAATATGAAATAATAGAATCAATTTTCTTCTAGAAAAAATAGAAACTAGACAAAGAAGGCAGATACCTCATCTTAAAGGCACAATTTACGACACCACAATCGCGTTTGCTAACATTTACACTCCCAACAGCTCCTCGAGATTATTTTTAGATTTTGTTTTTAAGAATTAGGAAATATTAAAAAGGGTGAATTAATAGTGGCAGGAGACTTGAATATGGTCTTAAATAGCACACAAGACAAATATAGAACCCCCAGCACAAATGCTGAAAACTTCATAAGCCAGAGCCCAAATTCCTTAATCAACTCCTGGGGCAACACCTGCTCACAGATCTTGGAGGGTGCAGCATTTAAATCCGAAGGACTATACATTTTACTCCTATCATCACAAATCATACTCATGTGTTGACTATATCTTCACAGATTCGAGAATGTACACATTAGTTTAAGACACCGCAATACACCCAATCATACGATCAGACACTGCACAAGTAGAAATTACACTCCATGACTTACCCAAGCCTCGAGCTGGACCCCTCGCCCATTCCCAATAAACACACCATACATCTTTTTGGGAGAAATTAACGGCCACGGCTTTATTTAGTACAACAGATAAATATCTCATATGTATCCCCAACTAGGGACCCATCCAGATTATTCCATTCACTTCCATCCACCAGAGTTCGAGGGATACCCTCAGCTCATGCTCATCTAGCCATTCAGTACCTTAGTCTGAAGGCACAGAGCCCCCATCGGAAGGTCACTACCACATCAACCGAACCTAGTCTGAAATGGTACCGTCTTCCACAAATTCCACCTGGAAGGTCACCACTATTCCGGCCGCAGCAGTCTCAAAGTAAAAACATGAGATCGAACACCCCATTGGGAGACATAGATTTACAAATAATTCTTCCCGCAGCCTGCACCCCAGGAGGTGGAGAATTCAAGCTGGAACTGCAGTAAACGTAATGCTGCTTTAATATCAGCCTTCGCCATCCATGCCCTGGACCTGCTTCCCTTACCAGATCCCATGCCCTGTCAAAAATCCCTACTGCACGCTACACAATTCTTTGTCAATCATCATTTATAGACATTCCCTCCGGGTATGGCAGGTGATATATGAGATGGAATGAAACTGGAATCCTTCTTTGGGACCACTTCCAATGGAAAAACTCTCAACCCCGGTAACGGGAGAGAGGAAAACAGTCCTCCCCTTCTGCCCGTCCCCACCTCCTATTCTTTGCCATGCACTATCCCCATGTGCATCGCAAGTGATTTAACATTCCTTCTACATAGGGGAATCTCTACTTCCCCATAAGGGATCCAAAAAACGCTTCTAAAAACTCTCTCTCAGTTTGGGTAGCAGCGGAGCCACAGTGCCATCTCCTACATTCCCCGGTGTCCTCACTCTTTGCCCCACTTGCTCCTTTCTTAACTTCACCCTTGACCCTTTTTAAAACAGTTGGAAATGGGGTGGCTACCCCCAAAGCCATTGCACATGCTTAAAATGACATCCCATAACCCACTTACACTGGCCCTCATTATAATGCCATTATAATGCCAGCAAGAACCCCGAAACCCCTTCTTATTTCCGGCCAATTGCCTATCTTTCTGTGAGCTGCCGGCCCCAGACAGAATGGAGCTAGTTTTATGCTGCATCATTTTGGCCATTCACAGGTCCATATCTTTCATGTCTCACTGTAACTGTTTATAATCGCCCTTTTCTGCCTGAAGTCCCTATCTTACTTCCACCATCCCGGACCCCCATAAAACTTATAGGCCTCCTAAATCGTATCCACATACTTGAAGAGCGCCGAGCAATACGGCGGCTTCTTCTCCCCTATCAAGCTGTGGAAAGGATGGGAGTCTCACACCACCTAGTGGCGCTTCTCAATGCAGGCCAAGTATGATAATATATCAACAGCAAAATCCTGAACTGCTTTTTAAACAGCCATCGGCGTCACATGTAAAGTATCCACGTATCCATAGAATGACAGTGTTACAGTCCCACCAATAGCCTCTGGCGTGTGGAAAGTCTAGTATGGGGTGTGGGACCGACTAAATGTAGTACTCACTGTTTGGATAATGAGACACTGGCTGCTCCGGTGTGCTCCTGCTAGATGAGTAGCAAAAAATCCAAGAAGAACGAAGCGGTGCAACTCCCATGCAGTAAGGACAAAGACCAGGACAGTGTCACTCAAGTGTAAGCTTTATTGACACCCGACAGCCCCAAAACCACTCTGACGCGTTTCGCACAGTACACCGTGCTTCTCACCTCCGTAATGATGCTTCTGCACCCTCCCAAAACCCACACCTCCTGAAGTTTGTCCCACATTTGGCACACTCACCATGCCCCCCACTAACCCCCTGTGACCAGGCGGAGAAGTGAATGTTTCCTCCCCCATGCTATCTGCCTCGCCCAATCCCCTCCTCCTCCCCATATCTCCTGCTACTCATTTCCATCTCTACCTGCCCATTGATTGGCACAGTGGTATATCATACCCATATAATATGGACACCTCACATCCCTATGCCCTTTTACGTTTCTGGTCTGTGCTGAAGCAGGGAACCCCTAGTGGTGAGTCACGAATGCATTTTCAAGGGGAGAGATTACCGAGACCATGTGTCTACATGCATCCAGGATTCCTGGGTACATTTTTAGGGGAACCAGCAACTCTGGGCCCTGGCTAGATAGACACAATATGGCAATACTTTCTCCTCAACCCCCCTTGAAACTCATACCACAGCAATCTCTGCTTGCTGGCACTCCTGGAAAGGTAAAAACACATATACTATTTTATTGCCGCACATTACAGGTTATGCATGTACAAACCCCGGGCTCAAGAGCTGACACTCTATAAACCCAACACACAAATTAGGGGTAACCAAACAGGCTTAAACCTTTATTTTATAGCCTGGCTACCCCCTACTGTCACAACGTGTTTCCCCTAATACTGCATAACCATTAAAGGCTGTTAAGGTTAACAAAGGGAAATAACGTTATTTAGGTCTTACCCAAAGGTGGTGTTACTCCCCTCCAGACCCTGAAATATAGGTTTTGCTATTGAGAAAGAGAGGGAAAGAAAATGTATATTTCAGAGTCTGAATGGGAGTAACGCCGCCTTTAGATAAGACAGGCGTAACGCCATATTATTTTAAGTTACCACAAGGTTGTGCGAACTTAATATGAGATATACAGCGGCCATTATTTGTTCAAATAATTTGTTTCGTGGATATGCATTAAACTCAGACAAAACAACATCTGTTACTATTTTAGGTAACCTCATGTTATTTGCCTTGATTTAACGGAGATTAGTGTATCTGGGCCAAAGAGAAACACTGTAGTGCTCTAGTAGCAATGGTACATATGGAGGAGTGTAGATCAGTGATACAATAGGTTGTGATACCCTTAATCTGTGATACCCTTAATCCAGAAGTTTGTGTATGTTTTGTTTTTACAGATTTTCGTATAGAATTCCAGCCTGAATACCAGGGCTGTCTTCTATAACAAATGACTAACTAACCGAAGGTATTCTTTAAAAAAATGAAGCTATATATGAGTTTTGTAAATCACAGACTATATATGAGGACTAGAATTTAAAGTAGATGAAACCTCAGGTACAACTATGAAGCATTATCATGTTGGTCCATCAAAAGAAAATACAACAAACCTACTGAGCATGAAGATGGATTTTAAACTGTTGGTTCTGAGCCACATGTATAGGAATAAAGGCTAATAAAACATTTCATTTATATCTTTTAGCAATCCAGTTTACAGAAATCTATTGCGCAAACATTCTTGTTGGCTTTCAGTAAATATTTTTTGTTTTCGTACCCTTTATTATTCTTTCTTGCTCAAACATTCGTACATTTGGTTTCTTAGTTTTTGATGCTTTTGCAACAACAAAAAAACAGCAGGGTTGATTTTTTATTGTGAAACATCAAGTTGGCATCTATACATAAAGTTTTCTAGTACAGCACCAAATCCAAAGTCAACCAGTCTAAAAGACAACCTGTATTTCTTTTTTTAGAAACATTAACATTTCAATAATTACTAGTAACCTAATTAATTAGTAATGTAATGCATTTTAAAACAAATATAGCTCATAAAAATGCTGCCTCTTGTGAGCTCATTCCCATGTCTCAGACAGGTCTGCACCCCTGCCTTGGTACATATGCCTAGTCCTTCACTATTTGTGTTATGCTATTAATGATCAGCACAAATAATTTGTGTCTGAGGTCGAGGGTGTTGCATTGCATTGACTGGAATGTCTAAAAATCAAATCATTTTCTATATATAAAATGATGACTTCATTACAGGACAGTGTTATGAGAGCAGCAGGCATTAATGCAATTATGTCAAATTCATGTTTGATTAGGTGTTTTAATGTATTACAGGTTTCATGACACAGTTGTATTAAATGTGCTACATTTATGCCATTATACTTCCATGAGATGGTAATGTGATGGCGTTTAAAGCAACACAAGTGACTAAAGTGAGATGTGCCTGAAAAAAGTGTTTCAAACAGCAGAGCAATTTAACTTGGGGCACTTAGAAACCAATTATAAAGCCCATAACACACACACGCATTTCAGATTAGTGAGGTAATTCAAGACTTTGAATGCTTAACGTGGAACCCCCTCTCTCAGTGGGAGCTTTGCCTTTTTTGTAAAACCTCCTTTAAGTAAACGAACTGAACTCGCCTTCAGGCTATTCAACAGTGTTATGAGACTGAGAAAAAAAGATGAAACTGGAGTCTCTTTCCATTTCTTGTCTGTGAATCTAACTGTGAAAGTTAAATTACAAACTTTCATACTTGGCTTGAATGAAGACTGTCAGTGCTTGAAGAAGTCTAAAGTGTACACAATTTGTTATCAAAGGTTTACCAATCAACATTAAAGTACCTAAGCTTCTGCAAATTGTTACTTGGCAAATTAACACTAGAGGCTGCTGAGTGTAACACTATAAAATAGGGGACATTTAACGCTAGGAAATTACAACTGAAATACTTTTGTAACTAATTCAATCAAAGCATTGTCAGGGATTATGCACCAATATGATTTTATTAATATCGTACAGCACATCAAATAATTTACTATTCTGGGTAATAGTGTCAGCTTCATATGCAAGTTTCATACTGTATGTTGACTTGAATAAATTTGCTCCAGCTAAGATATTGTGATTTATTTGATTATTAATAAAATGGAATATAAGCATGCAAACATTGCTGCATCCTGTTGTACTTGTGAGTTATGTATCTGTTCACCTTCATACCAACATTCCAAATACTGTATACAGGGCCGTCTTAACAGCATTATAGGCCCCCGGGCAAAGCAGTGCACTGGGCCCTGCCAACTCTCAGCTACAAGTCGTAATTTTTCTCCTTCTACCGAGTTAGCGGGAGATTTGAATGTTGAGGCGGGTGATCAGAAAATTAGTGTTCAATTCTGGTCTGTGCACAGATTAGCATGGGGCCCCTATGCTCGTGGGGCCCTCGGGCAACTGCCCAGCGTGCCCATGCGTTAAGACGGCACTGACTGTATACCAACCTGGAGGAAGTAGAGCAAATAGAAGCAATGTACGTTAATGGTTTGATGATTGGAATCCCATCTACAAAATGACACAATGCATCAATTTATTGACAAAAGATACATTGTAGGTAGGCGCCATTGAAATGCACGTTTATCATAGGCAATGTATTCCAGTCTCATTAAATTAATGGCATATTGCACAGAAAGGTTTAAACTTGCATTAGCAGATACATGTGTTTAACTGCAATATACTTAACTTTCTATTATTATATTAATAAAGCATAAAGGATTCCAATAAGTGCGCAAATTTAAGTCAAGGATGATCAAAGTGCAACCATGTGTATCTAGTTATCCATGTCTTATTGCAAAGCAGTCAATGGTATGAATGGTAAAATAATGATAATAATACTGGCTTCTCATGGTCACTAATCGGATCATGCATTGGTATAATTTGCAAATTAAATCTACATCTCAATTCTGCCTCAACATTCGAAACGGATGCACGTGATGTACTGTATGGGTAATACTGATAGCCATTACTATCTATAATTGCCAGGATCCATTTACTAAGTCTACAAACTTGCAGATCTGGGGCAAAAGAATTTCACCACATTTATCATAGGAGAAAAAAATACATTTCTAATGCAGTTTTGCAGATGTTCTGAAAATTATGTACGAAAAAGTTTGTAGAAGCCTTAGAGAACGACACAGAAACATTCGGAAAGTATCAGAAGCAGCTCATGAAAGGACTGTTGTAAAAAGTGGATTTCTTTATGCTTGATAAAAAAAAATAGCTGTGATGATTGAAACCTTTGTGTCCCATTAATCTGTAGCATTATTATAGGTTTTCTGGCTTTTATGTTGGAGAGATCAAACTATAATCCATTAAAATATTTACACAAAATGCCCATCACTGAGCACTTGTTTTCTTGATGGTTTGACATGTCTAGATTATAATATTCTTTGGGTTTCCAGGAAAAGAAGAAAACAGTAAATTGTTTGTTGATTCAGTAAAAAAAATATATATATATATAAGATTCTGTGAGATATACCTATTTGTAAAAATAAATATGCTTAAGGGATCAGTACAATTCAGCCTTTTAATGTGATTAAGGTCAAACGTGAGAACGCAGAACTCTACTTGGGACTCTGTGTGAAGCTTCATTACAATCAGTGCATATAATTCATCACCTGGTTGTGATCAAAATGCCATAAGTGACTGATTACCTGATGAAAGGCTGTCTGTGGCCTGAAACATTCTAAACTACTGCATGTTCTCGTATCCACTCCTTGTAAATAAGCTTCAGGCTGTATGACCTTAATCTGATGCTCTACAGCAGGGCTCTTCAACCAGTTCTCCATAGGGGTCAGATTACAAAACATTTTGGAATAGAAGGGCCACAAGCTTACTATAGTGTAATTGTAGATGCATTTACAAACTTGATATTTCAACATTTTGCAAGCATGTATAATATCTGTACCATATACTCTATATTCACGTGACCTTAATGTACGAGTGACTTGTATTGTGAAAAATACACTTTGCGCTTGCTATTTTCATTGTAGTTGCTTGGGCAGCTGAGAGTCCAAGAGATACATGGCGGGCTGCATTGGCCCATTGGCCACCAGATGTAGAGTCCTGCTATACTGTATGATCACATGGTAGAAAGTAAGCACCTGGGGAATTTTTTATTTTCTTGACTTTGGTATGATATCCTTATTTTTGAGTATTTTAATGTGACAATAGAGTTCAGAGATACAGAGTTATGAATCTCCAAACCGAAAACCCCTTCCTCTTAGGTTAATGATGAAATCTCGGATCAGAACATAACATAGTGTTCTGAAATCACTTGGCCTCTGGTTCAAATTATGGTTATATAATAAAAAGTGTAATAAGTCTACCTATCGTATGAGTGTTTGTGATTTAACCAAAAATCAGCACAATAATGGATTGACAAACAATAGTTCTGCATTTCCAATTTTTTTGTCATATTACAGGGACGACCATAACATTTCTTTGATATTAACTTTTTATAATGCATTTCAATTTTTGTTTTACTTTGTCTTTTTATTTTCCAATGAATCAGGGATACAGAAAATAAAAAAGAGGGGGTGGCGTTTTATGGTTACAGAAATTAAAAAGGAGGTTTGAAGTTGCGGCGGTGTTTGGGGGTACATTTCATATCAATTCAATTACAACCATCGTTCGTACAATTCCCATATATTATTGATACATAAAAGACAGTCCAAAGTGTATATTGTATTGCGGGGAATATGAGAGGTTAATTTGCATTTTCTATATGATGTATTTTGTACCAGTCTATTGAGCAATGCTATCCATTGATTGGCTTCAATCGACAGGTCAAAAAATCTGTTGATTAATTGGAAGACTTTTGTCCATAGACCGGAGAGGATAGGGCCATTCCACTATATGTGCACCATTGTGCCTCTCTGGTCACACCCGCAGAAACACCCAGGGAATATCTGCTGGTATATATTGTTAAGTTTATCAGGGGTCATAAACCATCAGTAGAGTACCCTATAACTGGTTTCTTTTATTGCCGAGTTTATGAATACAGAGACAACAGAGCTCCAGCTTCATCATTCCAGTCAAGGGTCTCCCACTGTCTAGTGTAATGTAGGTCTTCATCTCAGCTGGGAGGGGTGATCATTTGATAGTGTCGAGATTAGACTCTTAAATAGTGGTGATGACATACATATTGTTTCAAAGTTTGGATTACTGTCGGTCGTGTTTTTTGGGAGTTGTGATAAGTATAAAGTATTTAAATTGTAGGTAATGGAATAGCTCAGTGTTAGGTCTGAATTATTTCTTTGAATTGCATAAAGGTTTAAGCACGTCTCTAACTCTGGTAAACTCCTTTTTCTTCCACCATGTGAAATTACTCCCATCGCAACCTGGTTTGCATAGGGGTTTATGGAAGTGGGGCATCGTGTTTGAGTCCAAGGTTGTTATATTTATTTTTAGCTTGACTTTGTCCCATAGTAGTAGTGATTGCTGCATGTGGGGTAGTAATATTTTCCATGTGTCCTTAATATTTCTGGGGAGCCATAATAAGTAGCCTATTTGGTGAGGTTTGGCAAACTAATTCTTGAAGTCAATCAACCTAGGCCTCGTTCTGAATTTAATTTGAAAAGGATATTAGAGCTAATTCTAGGCTTCTTTTTGTTCCATCTAAACTGCATAATGTGAGTCCTCCACACCCTTTAGCTTAATGGGTATTGGGAGAGTACTGAAAGGTATAGTATCATGGGGAGCAGTGTTATTTTGACTGCTGCTATCCTCCATAGCCATGAAATCCAGTAATGGGACCAAGGTCTTTTTCAACGTCTTAAAACTGTGAGGGAAATTTGCCTGGTATAGTGTGCTATAATCTCTAGTTATTTTTACCCCCAGGTATGTCAGCTTCTTCTTCTATGCAAAGGCAAAGTTTAGTGAGATAAACTTAACTGCTTAATTGGGTAAGGTTACTGTAAGACATGTGTGCAGAGGTTCATATAATGGAGACCGATTAGGGTTAAATTATATCTTGGCTTTATTGAGCCTGTTCCTTTATCCAGGCCAAACAACTAAATAACAAACCCCTATCCCTTTGTAAGGGCTAACTTACTTCCCCAGACCCTATCTGCAGGACTGGAGGGATATTCCCATTAGCAGCCTATCACCCCAAAGTCTCAGGAAGTACCTTAAGCAGGTGGCCCTCCATGTCTGTCTCTGGCAGGTTCCTGGGTCCTCTGTGTCCAGGAAATATAGGTGTCTGGGTGTCTTGATCTCAGCACAGTCTTTGTGCTCAAGACAATGTCTGTGTGCAGGCTTCTCTGCTCTCCTTCTGTCCAAATGTGAGCTAATGAATATCTCTCCTGTGTATCATATGAGGCTTTTTACAGAGGTCTCATTAGTCGAGGTGGAGACTAGTTAATTGAGTGACTGCAATTAACTATCTCTCAGCTGGATTCCCAGAGCTCTGAGGCTGCTTTATTTAAACAGGGATAGGTCCCTGTTACAGGTACATTAAGTGATTCCGACTTGTTTTTGCTTACTTTGAAGCCGAGATGCATCCAAATTTACTTAATGTGTTAATGGACATTTCCGTTTTAGGTAATACCTTTTATATTTGGACTAACAATAAAAAATGTATCACCTAATACTGAAGAACTAATTTACTCTGCACTAGCGCAACTGGATTTACATAGCTTTTCTGCTTAATGCTTAATGTGTTAAGTAGATTAGGTAAGAAGGACATCATACATTAGTTAGTGTCAGTAGGATGTCGTCCGTGAATAACCTTAATTTATATTCTTGGGAGCCAATCTTTAATCCAGTAATGTTTGGGTAATTATATATGCTTATGGCCAGGGGCTCAATCGCTAGGGCAAATAGGAGAGGGGAGAGAGGGCAACCCTGTCTGGTCCCGTATTGAATTGGTAGGGAATGTGAATTGTGTACTGAGTTACATATCAGGGTAGTTGGTGACCTATAGAGGAATCTGATCCAGTTAATACATTTCCCTTTAATCCCATATGCCTGGAGGGTGGTGAATAAGTACATCCAGTCGACCCTGTCAAATGCTTTTTCTATGTTAAGCGATAGAAGCATGGTTGGTGTTTTAGTTATGTTAGCTATGTAAATAAGGTCTGTAACGCTATGAATGTTATCAGGTTGTTGGGATAAAGCCTACTTGGCCTGGGTGAATTAGGTTAGATAGAAAGTTGTTGAGTCTAGTTGCGAGGATTTGGGCTAATAGTTATACATCTGTATTTACAGTATAAGAGAGCTAGGCCAGTCATTTTTACAGTCTGTTGGGTCTTTCCCTGGTTTATGGATTAAGGATATTGAAGCTATGAGCATTTCCTTGCGTATTTCTCTGCTATTCAGGAAGATATTAAAGAACTTGGTCATGTGTGCTCTAAGGGTCACGGCAAACCCCTTATAGTATAGCCCTGAAAAGCCACCTGGTTCTGAGGCTTTTGTGGGCTTAATGGATTTTATTGTGTTTTTGACCTTTTCCCTTGTTATTGGCTGATTTGTTTTCTATTTGTGGGTGGCTCAGTTGTGGAAAATTGCAGGATCTTAAGAAGTCTCTCATGTTTTTTTGTGTACTTTGATCTTTCTTTATTTTTTGCCCATCGTTGAGAGTTTTGTAATAGTTATCAAATTCATTGATTATTTGTTCTATTCCATGTGACAATTCACCTGTATGTGTCTTGATAGCGTGTACGGTATGTGTGTATAACTTTTTAATGAGCTTTCTTGCAAGTATGGAGTCTGGTTTATTCCCTTTTTGATAAAACAGTTGACCTGCCCAATTAAGGGATTTTTTCTGCTTGATCTACTAATAATAGGTTTAGCTCATTTCTGACTGCTCTAATTTCATTATAAAGGTCGGCGGACAAGGTTTGTTTATTGCGGGATTCTAGTTAAGAGAGTTGAGTTGAACTATTTGTCTTCCTTTTTTCCTGTGTGAAGTTATTTTTATTAGGGCTCCCCCAAATAACAACCTTATGTGTGTTCCATAGTGGGGTTTATGAGATTTCTTTGGGTGTATTGTTAATGTAATAACTTTCTATTTCCTGACGCATCTCATCCACTACCCCTGGAATGGTTAGTTGGGAGTTATTGAGTCACCACGAATAAGGTGGGTTGTTTTTTATCCAGAAATAGTAAAGAGAGGCCTGGACTTGTAAGGAAGGGGCAGCATGACTAAAGGCTGAGAGGCCCCTCCAATAAGGTGCTGGGATGTCAGGCCAGGGGGAGTGGTTAAGTAAGCAGTACTTAGGGCAAGGAGGCGGGATCCTAGCTTCCTCTTTCATCTGGGATCTACTGGAGCAACATCACATTTTCCTGGTTCCTGATTCCTGTATCCGGATCCTGAGAGATGGCTGCACAACGCGGAGGAAGAAAAACTCCGTCAGAGGGCCCAGCAGAGATGATGGCGGTCGCGGTAAGCATCGGAGACGCATGGATGAAGGAGCTACCGGAGGAAGCACTGCGGCATTGTCCTGGTTGGATGCTGGCTCGTGCTTGGCAGTGACGGAGGGATCGCCAAGCGGAGAGGCAGCAGCGGAGAGGAATAATGGAAGGTAGAAATAGGGGAATTTTATTTTGTGGTTTTTCAAACCACCACAGATCGGGCGGATTTTGGTTCGGTGGATTTCTCCAGGTTGGGTTTGGGACGGGTGTGGATTACAGAATCCGTTGGCAGATTGTTGTTTTAGTGATCCTCCGGCAGATGGCTGATTCCACCAGGGTAGGAGGCTGGCGCAGGATCAGCTGATTAGTGCGGATTCAAGCGCAGCCGGATTTTGGGGACATTGTACAGGACTTGTGCGGATTCAGGCATTGGAGTGTGGACATTGACAGGGTCACAGATTTTGGGGTAAAATTCACACGGATTCAGCAAACAGGAGACATATTTGTCAGAGGAAACTCTCGCGGGTGGACATGGGCGGCGGATTCCTAGTAAAATGCACGCGAATCGGATGCAAGAACGGATTTTGGGGTTGAAATTCACGTGGGTTGGGTTACTGGGGCGGATTCTGGGTAAAATCTGTGCGAATTTAACACAATGGTGGATTTTGAGGGTAAATCAGGGCAGATCATATGCAAGCGCAGATTCTGCGAAAATTCCACACACGGATTTCAGGAAAATCCGCTCGAATAGAGACTTGATCAAATGCGTCAACGAATTTCGCACCACAGAACGGATTGTGGAGAAAAGGTTAGTAAAATGAATTTTGATGCTTTTACCCATTTTTAGTAGGATGGCAGAGGCCTGGAGGTGTCAGGACCTTGACTGGAGAGCGGCAGGGAGCGGGGCGTCTAGAAGTGGACAGGATTAGTTTTAGGGTGCTTACACAGGGTGGGTATAGTGGATCTGGGGTGGGTGGTTAGGCCTCCCGGGTGGGTAGCGGGGGAGGGTGGGTCAACCTCTTACTTACTAGAGCGGTTTATGAACCGCTAAGGTGATTAAGGGGTTAGGGGCTATTAGATTGTTTCATGTATTCTTTCTGGCAATGGAGGATATGGTCCTGCAGAATGCTAATGAGGATGCCCTTCATGATGGCAGGGGTAAGTAGAAAGGTTTATTTACTTTATATATGCTTGCTAATGTTTGATTTAATAATGGGCAAATTAGCTATTATCCATATCTGGATAATAGTTATTTTTCCCATTACTGTACTGTATGTGTTGGGGGGGGGGTGTATGTATTGCTGTATGTATTGCAATGTATTCCATATTTATTTTTGCAACAGGATTGGTACTGCAGGCCAGCGGGGACCCGCGGGGACCACCCAAGGACCCCCAGACACCTATGGGGACAACCTGAGGACCCCCGGACACCCACGAGGACCACATTGGACACCGACGGGGACCACCTGAGGACTGATATTAATGGGTATCAGCTCAGGAGACTCCCAGCATCAATCCGATGCAGGAAAAAAAAAATATTTTCTATGTTTCCTCTCGCCGCTTCTTGGCAGCTTCTCATCACCTTCCTGACAACTTTTCCTGGCGGGACAATTTTGAGAGGAAATCTCTATTCTAGAGCCGCGATTAGCCTCGATAAGGGCTTTTATCGCCGACTTATCTGGGCTTACTGAATCGCTGTAGGCCTTTTTGGTGAAAAGGCCTCGATAAGTGGCGTATCGGCGCTTACTGCAAAGGCCCCATAAACTATCACCTGGGGTTTTAGTTGAATATACTTAAAGTTAAATATTAATAAACATTACATAGATGATTCCCAAGAGTCATCTACTTAAGAGTCAAAGAATTGCTCTATCAAACGACTCCTGAGTTAGCTGTTTAAAGAAAAGATTTCTACTTTCTTTAAATTTTAATTAGTTGTTGGCATGATTGGAACATTAATCATTTATTCAACTGATTCATGCTGGCTGCTGAATTTGCTAGCCTTATTTCATGCACGCAAAATATAACAACAATATTTCATCTTTTTGTACCATTATAACTATTATTTTTTATTAACATCAGCAAATATATTCCACTATAGAATTGGGAAGTATAAAGATTAAAAACTAATAGTGCAGATACGGCACTAAACTCAAATTCAAGTAAATAGGAGTTTTCTGGCCATCCTACGCCAATCGGCAATACCGCCGTTTATTTAATATTTCCCAGAGGTAATAAAGCTAGTGAGTGACACATAATGAAGTCAGTTCCAAAATGCGGGGAAACAGTTTCAGGCGAGGAGAATCTTACTTGTGCAGCCAACACAACATGGAAAAACAAATTCCTCAAAGTGCAGGTCTCCTCTAGGACAGAGGTACAAAGTACAGCTCTACTCACAAGCTCACAATGCAATTCTTCATTTATTGTAACAGCCAAGAAAAGAGGAAAAAACTAAGTTTCAGGTCCCCTATGGACCTTTCACAAGAAAGGTCCATAGGGGACCTGAAACATTGTTTCTCCTTTGTTCTTGGCTGATATAATAAATGAAGAATTGCATTGTGAGCTTGTGAGTAGAGCTCTACTTTGTACATAAAGTCAAGCATAATAAAATGTACACCCTTAAATGTTCACATTTATTGGTTTATAAAATTAGTAATTTAGAATCAAATGGAAACAAGAGAATTAATGGGATGGAATGTAGTTGAGATGATGTCCAAACATTTCTTTAACTTGTAGACATTAGCTAACTAATATTTGTTATACCATGGTCAGATACACTGTAGATGAAGAGCAGTAGGGCAGGGATGGGAAATCTTTCTCCCCTACGCCCCCGTGCCGGCTCTCCCCCCCTGCTCGCCCTCCCCCCCCCTCCTTACCATGGCGCCGTCGTTCTGACATCACAACGTCGTGTTGCCAGGGCGACGTGTCGCCAGAAGCCACCTGAGCCAAGTTAAGGGACCTCATAGAGGCCCTCACTGCTCACCCGGCATTTAATTTAAATGCATTCGGGAAGATCGCGGGGCCTCTGTAAGCGCCGCCCCTCCCCTCCCCCAGAAAATCTTGGATCCCCCAGTTTGTGCACCCTGCAGTTGGGTACTCTCTGTGGGGTTGACTCTTAGTTATGGAGCTTGAGGGAGGGAAGTGCTGGCTCTAACCAAAAAGTATCTGAGGGGGTTATTGATTTAGGTCCCTTTGAGTTACTGCATTTGAATGGGCGTTAACTCCCATTCAAGTCAATGGCAGTTAATGCTTGTTCAGGTGTCTTAACCCACAACAGATCTTCGTGAATCTGCCCCGTAGATCCACAGATCTGTAGGTAGATCTGCCCAGGAATCAGACTAGATTTGATTGACCAGGCTATCAAAATAACAGGTGGACTGAATGTTCCTTAGTTGGGCACTGGGCACTTTTTAAGGGTATGCCCAGGAACCTCATATCTTTGTGTGGATTCTACACCTAAGAAAATATTAACAGTTCTTTTTTCTTGGCAGTCACATCACACAGAATATTTGTATACGATGCTCTTCAAATACGTTTCAGAGACAAATTAAGCCGCACAATTGGGAATACTATGTGGTTTAAAAAGTAGCAGCATGCTTTCAGAGTAATTGGGAGAAATTGGCACACTAGGCAGGCTAAATGGTCCGTATCTGCTGTCAATTTCAATGTTTCCATTTTTCTGTATTAAAAATGCTTAGAAATTATATTAAAGTATCAGAACAGACATCTGTCAAAAGTATTGCTCCAGAAAATGTATCAACAATACCAGCTATAAGGTACAAAAATATAAACAGATTTACATACCTAGCTAAGGAAAAAGCTAAACAAAACATTATTTATAAACCGTGGCTTGGATCTATTGAATTTTTTTGTTCATTTCCTCCATCGCATATATCTTGTTTTTATCCCCGCATTTTTATAGTGGTTCTGTGACACATTTACAATCTGCAGAGGGGGTGAGTAGTGTTGGGGGGATGGTGATATGAGGGAAATACTTAATCCTGCTTGTATACGACATGTTATATCCAGGAAGAATCAGCAGTTTTAAAAGAGCCAATAAAAAGCCTCCAAGCAAATCTCAGGAGGGAGTTCCCCACACACAGCTCAGATTAGTCTTGTTATTACTAGCTGAATAACCCCTTTTAATAGTGTCATTTTTATTGGTGAAACAGTGTGCAGGTAAAGAGCCCGGATAGTGTGGGAAAATGCACAACATGAAGTTGTCTCTGACAATCACTGTCATTGTAAATACTAGACAGCCTATAACTAAATCCCCTCACATACGTGCTTATTCTGAGTGAGTCCAGACAAGCAAGGGAAGGAAGAGGGGACAACATTATTTTGTGAAAAAGAACAAAAACCTACATTTTTTTTTTTTTTTTTTTTAAGTCACTCAAATTAAATCAAATAACTTTTGGAATATGATGTATACAAAATAGTTGCATGACAAAGTTTGATTTAAAACAAAGCATTATTATTTAGTGTTTACCAGCTTTGGTTTAGCTTTAAAGCAGAATCCTAATGTTTAGAAGTTATGCTTTCCTTCCATAACATCCCTGCTGATCTTACTGAGAGTCAGTGAGACTGCGCACTGGTTCATCTCTACATGCCGTCTTACAAAACTATTTACTGGTCTGGTCTTGAGCGCATGTTACAGTCTTTAATGCAATTGCTAGACAAAGTTTCTGCATTGATTGTGACCAATAATTTTCTGCATCAGTTACTGGGGAGGCAAGGGAAAAACAGGCAGGAGTATACTTACATTCCCCATAATGCATCATTGTCTCTCTAAGCAGCGGCAGTGAACAGGCACATCCAATATTGTATTACTTTCTTCTTTCATTCATGACGGTGTCACACGCTGCCTCTGTGATTCTGAAAGAGAAGCATTTCCCAGGTTCTAAGGAGAGAGGTACCTGAACCAATCCATCATGCTTTGTGTGCTAATGATAGACTCATGCATAAGAGACACCATAAGCAGTGAGAGGCAGCAAGCATGAAAAGTAGTGAATCAACTGTCACCGGTTGTGATCTGAAGGACTACACGGCTGTGATTAGAATTTTCAATCAGGGCTTCCACAATTTATCATGTTACTGGGGGAAGAACGGTGTTTTCTTCAGCCTGTTCCTTCCACAGTCTGCTTGCTGGAGAAGCGAGTAAAGGAGTGCAAGGAAAAATACACATTTTGCTTCTTTCACAGAGAAGCAGCACGCAGCTGTACAATGTATTACTTGGTAAAGATATATAAAAAAGGATGTAAAAAGAATGTACAACAGAACTGCAAAATAATGGGGGGAGAGAGAAGCAAATCCTGCCCTGTCCTGAAGGTGTTTGTAGAAAAGTGCTTTCATTTTATGCCACTGAAAAAACTGTGATAAAAATCTTGTCGTGGACTCTATACCCAAAACCATGCACTGTTGTAATAGGCACATCTGGTCTGTGCACTGTTATAATATGCACATCTGGTCTGTGCACTCTTGTAATAGGCACATCTGGTCTGTGCACTCTTGTGATATGCACATCTGGTCTGTGCACTCTTGTGATATGCACATCTGGTCTGTGCACTCTTGTGATATGCACATCTGGTCTGTGCACTGTTATAATATGCACATCTGGTCTGTGCACTGTTGTAATAGGCACATCTGGTCTGTGCACTGTTGTAATAGGCACATCTGGTCTGTGCACTCTTGGAATAGGCACATCTGGTCTGTGCACTCTTGGAATAGGCACATCTGGCATGTGCACTCTTGGAATAGGCACATCTGGTCTGTGCACTGTTGCAGTAAGTGGTGTGGTTATAGCTATACATCTAATTCAGGAGTTTGTGTCTATAACCTAAGAATAGATGTATTACTGTTTGTCACAAACGATACACCTGTGAGTGCGTAACTTGTATATGTGACAAGGGTTAATACACAGCTATCCAGCTGACAGATTTATCTCCCCACAGGGTCCCTAATGAGAAATATCTTCCCTCAATGTGTCACAAATATCACCTTAAAATGCTGCAATGAGCAAGGATAAAGAAAAGTATTATCGCTAGAGGCCCTGGGTCCCTACTGACTAAGAAAAATATGTAATTAGCACAGAAAAATCTGTTGTAGTAAAAATATGTCCGAAAATGCAATTACTCTTCAAAGCGTGCAAAGTTCAATTAGAGCTCAAAGCAATACAAAAATAGTACAGTGTATAGTTTACAGAAAAAATGAGTGTTACAACAAACATACAGTACAATATATGCAGACAGTTTCATAAAATAACAGGGGGGAAATTGAAAATCTAATCACGTTACCACATAATACCATCAGATTTCTTCAAAGAGGCTTGAAGTTGGAAATATGGAAATTCTTGTGTGTCATTGACATAACACACCTTCTATGTTGAATTTCAAAGTCATATTCCAAATACACGGTTTTTATCCTCAAAATCCCCTGCCTTTAGAAAAGAATAAGCCTACCTTCAGAGCGTTCCCTTAGACTCCCCCCCCCCCCCCCCCACACCCCTCCCCCCTACCCAATCTCCAGTGACACCTTTATGGCTTGGAGGAGAAAAATAGCTTTCATTTTGAATAAAAAAATACCTGAATATAGAAAATACCCTATAACTGTCATTCTACCATATCTAGAAGGATGCAATGTTCACTGTGGCATTTGTATAATTAATATACACATGTAGACACCATGTTTGCCAAAGCAACTTCTATTTTTGTATGAGAAAAGAGATAGCAGAGATAGAACCTAGATCAACTAGTCAGTTTTGGTCTTAACCTAAATAGTGGAACCCAGCAGTTAAAAGTACATGCTTCACTTTCTTGTGACCTGTATCATATGCCACATATCTCATATTTAGTCAATGTAAGATTAACTTTATGTCACCTTTCTCTACTACTCACAGGGGAGATTTCAAGAAAGTGAGTCCCCCTTTGAGGCTGACACCCCTGGCCTCTGGTAAGGGTAAGTAGTGTCACTAGACTTCCATAATATACACATAATTTTAGAGGGCCATCACTGATAACCCTAGGTTAAGCTCTGGCACTCTGGGTACTTTCACCTGTCGCCAGGGGCTGACTGGCAAATTTTAGCCTGCCGGGCAATACCAACCAACTAGCCCAAGAATCGGGCGGTCCACACACCATACACAGATGCACTCTGCACGTATCCAACACCCACCATCTTCAGAAGCACGCACAGCAGATGCACACACCATACACACATGTCTTCCATACACAATACAATGAGAGAGCTCCAAACACATACAAAAGCACAATAAACACGCACAGCAAGTACAGACTATGTATATATAATAAATATACATATATATGTATATATAATATATATATATATATATATATATATGTATATATAATATATATATATATATATATATATATATAAAAATATATATATATATATATATAAATATATATATATATATATATATATATATATATATACATACATATATACATACATACAGGGATGCCCCCTGCCCCCAGGCCAGTCCACCCCCTGCCTGTCACCCTCATCTAAACATCTCCTTGTTTTATGGGAAAAGAAATACCTTATGCTTGTTTGATTTTATATATAAGAAAAATGGGTCTTTTAAAAATGTCTGTTGACTTATTACTACTGAATATTTTAATGGTATTATCATCACACTGTTGATGTTCCCTCAGTTCATGAACCAAGACCTGGCTTTATAGAAGGATATCCAAAACAGCAGGGGAGCGGGGGGTCAATCACCAAAGGAGAGAAGAGAAACTAACATAGAGCAGTGTAGCCAGGACTGGTTCTTGGCTACCAGTCTGCCCTCACTGGCAGTAAGCCCTGGTAAGAGCAGGCCTGCCAGTACTTATCATGGGGTTTCCCAACTCCCAGCAATGCCATTGAGTGATGGGGGAGGAGGTGGAACCAGGTCTGGGTTGCCCAATCCTGAGTCAGACCTGGTGCCCTCCTCCTGGCTGTATTTAAGGGGAGTGCCGCCCAAATTTAGGCAGTGCCTCTCCCCACTTGAGAGGCAGGTCACACACAGGTTGCCTGAACATTGGGCCTTCTCTGTTCCTCTTCCCCTCGGGGGAGAGTGAGTGTGTACCTTTCCCCTGCTTCTGCTAGAGCGGCAGGGAAGAGCTAGGCCTGCTCCAGGGGCCCTTGAACAGTAGTGCTGGTCCAGCGACCTTCATGCAACTGGATACAACACCAGAGACTGCATAGGGCAGAGGCCTGCTGTGATTTCATTGAGCTGAACAGAATAAACCGTTCCTGTTTCATATACCTCCTGCCTGATGTGTGATCTTACAGGGTTTGAGGATTGGCATGAGGCCCCGCCCCTGTCACGCATCTCGCAACACGTCAGCCACAACCTGTGCCCAGGCGCCACGTTACTAGACAGGGAGACACCGCAGGGATCATCTCCAGGCTCTGTCCCGTGACGCATCCCACGACGTCATGGTTAACGCACATCAGCCGCAACCTCCACGCAGGCGCCGCTAGGAAGAGAGACACCGCAGCGACTGCCTCCACACTCCGCCTCCGTGACGAGATGGGCAGCGCACAGTGCGCTCAGACTACGCACAGCCGTCACGCTGACACAGGCACTCAAGGGGTTAATTCAATCTATTACCCCACAGCTGCTACTGACTCTGCCCCTGCCTATCGGTAAATGGGATACCTATGATGCTCACTCCCTGCAGCCTCCCCATTGGCTCTCTGGGCTTTATATGCTCAGCCAGGCCCTTGGCAAATTGGCTGAGCATAAACTTGTTTTCATTTGTGTGCTTACCTCCAGACTCCTGTTGCCTTGCCTTGTCTTGTTTCGCTTCATGTATTGTGACCTCAGCTTGCACCCGGACTCCTGACTTCTCTGACCCCTGGACTATGGCTATGGACTCGACTATTCTACTATCTCTACCCCTGGACCACAGCACCGCATCAACGACTATCCAATCTCTCCACTCCTTGACCATGGCAAGTACCTCTGTCAAGTGACAATCTGACCTCTCCTACCCTGACCCGGCTATATGACTGCCACTCTGCACTCCGGACATGTCTGCTCGGTTGTTGGTCGGTGGCTATCAATATCCCCAGCTCAGAGTCGTGGTCCCGCCTTGTTTGTGGTGAGCACTCCGTGAAACTGGGGAAGGAGAGGAATTGTTTCTATCATAGGAGATCGCCTCCATACATCTGGGGCCTGCGACAGATGGAGACGCTGCAGCGCTAGAGACCCATACTGGGTATGTACTCCCGAAACCTGTCCTGTGGCCCCACATCCATCGGCGGACGACTCAGCCCTCCTGCTTATCAACAGGTAGCATGCACCACACACGCTGCATTGGCAGAATCTCCCATCGGGTGGGGGAAAGCACTGTTACAGCAGTATTGCAAGATAAATTTGACTGATGAGAGAAATCTCCAATTATCATACTCACAAACTCAAAGAGTAATAAAGGCACATCCCAGACTGTGGTAATATAGATCCTTTATAGAAGGATAGCCTTGGCTTTGGTGTGCCATGACATGTACAGTGTGCACGTCTTCACTTATTTTTCTTCAGCCTATTGTTGCAGATTAAGGGTGATGTTTATTAGACAGTACGCATGTACATGTCCTGATTGTATTCAATGAGGGCTGTATGTTCCGAGCATAAAGCTTAATACAGTGTTTGCACTCCTCATTGGGCAATGAGAGCCACAAGCTTTGCCTTAGGCTCTTCTAGTCTGTACATCAGGCTCTGCTTCTAGTCCTCGAGCCTTTTCATGCGAAGTGAGAAAGTCTGAGGCAAATAGTAAGCGACAGGTGAAATTGCTAATTAAATGGAGAGCTTGGCATGGCACCACCAAATTGTTTAACCTTTCAATTACTGTGATAATCAATTAAAGCTATTTTGTTTTACATATTGCAGTGCTTAAAAAGATATCCAGACGTATCTCTTGTACTGTAGCTTAACCTTTTAGATTTTTACTACATGTTAGGAGCGTAAAAATAACAGCTCACAATGTTTTACACTATTTGGCTTTAAAGGCTCAAGATCCAGAGACTGAGTAATTACATTGCAGTCAAAGCCCACTGTCTACTTATTCCTACATTAAGTGTGAATTAAAATCTCAGATCCGCTATAAATTCTCCACCTATACGTATGACCTTAAGCTCTATGTAGAAATGTATTAAAAGTGCAATATAAACGTATATCCATGGGAATGATAGATGTAGCTGACAAATATTACTTGCCAGACACTTGCTTTCCCTACCATCAAATCCCAGCTGAAATTGCTACTCGTTAAAGAATAACAATTGAAGTGGTAAAGGCGCTCAACGCTTGATCCCTTGTATAATTGTAATAGACAGATGAACAATAATGGACATGAGGGTATGTGAGAAAATTGAAGTAAAGTCCCCAGAAGAACCAATAATCCCTGAAGGGCAAGAAAAAGGCTAAACTAACCTAACCTAAATCAAGCCCTCATTGGGATGGCTCCTGGACTCACAACAGGTATTCAATAATACAGTACATGATACTCAAAAAAATCCCCTTTTCCAATGTCCTGTAGAGGCGTGCAGCCTGGTAGAGAGATGCTGGTCTCAGAGTGTAAATAGAACAAAGAGAAAAACCAGCGCACTGCCAAAGTGGGTCCCAAGCCAAAGTGCTCCTTGATAAATTGTATGTTTACACGAAACGCGTAGGAGGGTCTTAACCTCCACTTTTAGATGGATTAAATAAAGAAGATTTTTTACAACACTTTGGCATGGGACCCACTTTGGCAGTGCGCTGTTTTCTCTCTTTGTTTGTTAAAGATTAAGCTTTTGAGTAGACTACTCACCACCAATATACCCTTTTTTACAAGTCTATTATAGCTGACACTTCTTTTACTATTTACAGATGTAGCAAGACTTACAGGCTTCGGTGCTGCAGCTGTGGTGGTCACAGCACTGAAGGATTAATGCTTTGGGGGTCCCATTCAGAAGCAGGGAACCCCCACAGCTCTATCGCGGCAGGCACTGCCACAGGCGCAAAAACTGATATTTGCTTAAAGATCCGCAGCGCTAGGGACAGAACATCTTGCTATACCTGTAGTATCTGTTCTACCTAGAACACTCCCTATACAAAATCACACTGTACAACACTGAATACATGGCACGTCTCAGTTCACCTAACATTAGATTGTAATCTTTGTCAAACAGGATTTCTCTCTCATTTCCCGTTTATTCTGGGGCAGCCAATATTGTTTGCATGACTGTCAATGTCCAAGGTATTTTAATAGAAAATTCCTAACTTCAAAAAGCTCCTCACTTAAGTCTGTAAGACCATGGAGCTACAAGGAGTAATATTTGACAAGCTTGTTTATCCAATGTTGTGTCTTTTGTAGCAGTGATATTATGAATAACACAATAATAATGTCACTTGAAGCTTCAAACCTTGATGGGATCATTAAAAGCGCATATTTTTTTACGTTAGTCGTGGTTGGTTTCACATGAATGACAAAGCTTCTCAACGTGCAAAACAAAGGTAAATTTGTGTTAAGCAGTCCCCTGCTTAGAAGTGCTAAAATATCCCCTTATACAGTAGCCTATTCAAATCAATGGACTGGAAGGTGACTTTCAGCACCTGAAGGTGTCCTACGGCTGAAGACTGCTTAGAAAATATGAGCCAAAATAAGATCCATGCAGTCGTTACCCTCTGTTAATTGTTCCCTAAATCCTAGAAACCCTTAAACTTGACAGGAGGAGAATAAATCATAAATGAAAAGAAAATCGTCGTGATTTCTTACAGTTTTGCTAAAGATACATTATTTATCAATTACATTTTACATTGGAAATTGCCTTTGGAGAGTTAAAGACAGAAGGGGAGAAGTGCAGCTACAGAGAAGTACTTGGCAATGCAGTATCAAACAGAGGAACAAACTGCTGGCAAAATGCAATTTTAGCAGAAAACTCTGCATTTATTTTGTCTGTTTTTATGACAGAGACCTAAGGTTAGAAACACAAAAGAAAAATCTGTTTGCAATCTTGAAGCATTTGCCTGAAATGGGTGGCCTTATATAACTTTGATAGGTCATCCTTAAATTACTTTAACCCTTTTGCAACCAGTGAGGCTAGCTACGACAGGTGACAGGCATGAGTTTATAGCATGGCTAAAAGTTAAAACTCTACTGCACCTGACATTTATCTGCCTCCACCTCCCATCTCCCATCTCCCTGTGCCTCAGGCACCAAAAAACATAGATTCTAAGCTCCACGGGGCAGGGACTTTATCTGCAAAATGTCGCTGTAAAGCGCTACGCAAAACTAGAAGCGCTATACAAAAACAATTATTATTATCATTATTATAATTGCTGATTCTATGGAGGAGAAGCATTAAGCATCAGAAATGGCCAGATTTAATGTATGCTAGAAGCATGTTCCATTTCGTGGCATAAATGTATGCATGTGTTTTGCACAGACTTGGAACCATATGTTTCCATGGGTAATGTGTAGCTGGGGGTGGGTATACAGGGAGCACAGTTTAAACTTTGCATGCATTCTAATTCTATGCACAGGGTCAGTCTTTTATTCAACCCCCCATCTGACTTATTCCCGGCTCGATTATTTTCTGATAACCAAAAATATTCTTAAAGCTACAGTGCAATCAAGCATCGGACTGATTACTTGGTCAGACCATGCCCCAGTTGAACTGACCCTACCAGCCCCTTTCACCAGAAGCAATCTATTTCACTGAAAATTAAATGAGTCCCTTCTAAATGACCCAGAAGTTGTAAAAAAAATAACTCTCTCCTAAGAGAATATTTTAATTTGAATAAAGGCACGGTAGACTCCCCCGCAATGGTATGGGAAGCCCACAAGGCTACTATACGGGGAGTTATAATATCTATAGCCACCCATAAGAAAAAAGCCAAACAAAAATTGTATAAAGAACTGACAGAAAAGATCCACGGTCTAGAGCAAGAGCACCAAGCAAGACCATAAGGGACATTATACAGGGCTCTGACTAATTTAAGAACAGAACTCAAAAAACTACAATTTGAAGAAGTAGAGAAAGCTCTCAGCTTGACTAGACAACTATATTACGATAAAGGAAATAAAGCGGGTAGGTTATTAAATAGAAAGCTGAGAGGCGCAAAAACAAAAACACAAATACCCCCTATAAGGCGAAGTAACGGAGCGATATCACTTGATGAACAGGAGATTGTGCCTGAATTTGCAAACTAGTACACAAATCTTTACAATCTAAACTGCTCGGAAGGCTGCCCGCCACAATCAAACTCAGAGGCCATAGCCAAATATCTAGAAAGCTGCAATCTCCCAAACCTGACGGCAGCTGAAAAAAATGAGTCTAAACGGGAAAATCACTCAGAAGTGGCTAATGTAGTCAAAAATCTTAAAAATGCTAAATCTCCAGGCCCAGACGGGCTATCGAATATCTATTACAAGAGAAACTCCTCCCAGCTGTCTCTCCGTTTCTACTAGAGACGTTCAACTCATTTATAGAAGGAAAGCCAATCCCAACAACAATGACCACGGCTAACCTAGCTATTATTCATAAACCGGGATGTGACCCTCTCCAGTGCGGTAGTTACAGACCTATCGCACTCTTAAATTTAGACATTAAAATTGACAGCAAAATTATAGCCGATAGACTAAAACCTATTCTACCCAGGTTAATACACATAGACCAAGTAGGCTTCATCTCCGGAAGGCAGGCCTCCGATAACACGAGAAAAGTGATAAATATAATAGAACAAATCCATTCAACAAAAAGACTTAATAGAACATACCCATTCTGCTAAACATTGATGCCGAAAAGGCTTCCGATAGAATCGACTGGTTTCTAGACAGAGTAATTCAGTTTTTTGGTTTTATGGGTCCTTTTCAGGAGGGAGTTAGAGCCCTTTATCAATCTTCTGCAGCACTAATCAAATTATCAGGGACTAAATTTGAAACTATAGATATTAAAAATGGAACGAGACAAGGCTGTCCCATGTCCCCTTTACTTCGCTCTTTATACTATTGGTACTATTAATGGATTTATCTTTACTATTTTTATTAGTAGTAGTAGTGAATATATTATTCTGCGGGTTACTACTGTTTTCAATGCCCTGATTTGTCTTTGTTTTTGTTTATTTTATTACCTTTTTGGAAAAAACATTAAAACTATTTGAAATATACCCAGGTCAGTCTACAAGGCAGGTGGTTGAAAAAATTGATGGGAAATGTAAGAAATGCAATCGGCAACATTCTTGCATGGGATACTAATGTGAAGGACATTTTCCCTATCTCATCAATAAGAAGCGCGTGCTAGAGGAAGTTATTTTCTTGATATTCACTACCATTATGTTAAACTGTACTGTATATGCAAGTAGACTACACTACTATTCCCATTGCACATGAAGCAAGGGCACGAATAGTCAATATCACTTCAAGTGCTGCATTTTAAGCAGGGTAAGAAATGCAGGATGTCATGCTGTACATGACTGTATATTGCACTCATAATTGACATGTACAGTTTCTGGGAAATCACTCTACTCTGACTTGTTATAAGTAGTCTTCAATTGCAACCAAAAAATGTCACAGAAACCCAAGATAATGATGGAAATATTATATATATATATACACCAACATTTAAAGATTTAGGCTTTTGGAAAAGAACTACAAGTCTGGTTACACTTTCAGGAAAGATAATGATAACATTATTTGTTCGGTTACTGATACATACAGTATCCTGAAAATTCTACATTCTACAGACATTCCTGAAGGTCAGGGTTGCTCAACTCCAGTCCTCCAGACAACCCAACAGGTCAGGTTTTAAGGACATCCCAGCTTCAGCACAAGTGGCTCAATCGGTCTTCGACTGAGCCACTGATTAAGCCACCTGTGCTGAAGCAGGAATATCCTAAAAATCGAACCAGTTGGGGGGGTCTTAAGGACTGGAGTTGAGACCACTGAGCCACTGATTAAGCCACCTGTGCTGAAGCAGGAATATCCCAAAAATCTAACCTGTTGGGGGGGGGGGGTGGTCTTAAGGACTGGATTGACCCCCTGCTGTAGGCGACACTGATAAGTGTGCACATTCTCCATGTGAATTGCATGCTAATCTAGAGTAGGTTTTTGATTATGGTGAATCTCAACATAGAAGGGAAAATCTGCTCAAACTTGTATTATGTCATATAATGAACACAGAGGGGTGCCATCAGAGATTACATTGCTACCAAACTATTTACAAGATCCTTATTGATGAACTCAAAGAATGTCTGAATTAAAACTTAGCATTTAATGAGCTTATAATAAAATAAAGGCAGGGAACAACTGAAATAATTAAGAGATATTAAAATCTCAGCTGGAGCAGACCTATGCTCAATGTGTATGTTGGGGGACCATCTCAGTCTGCTAGACGTTAGTGTAATCGTGCAGACATATGTGAGTCTAACATACTGAGATATTCCGCCAACATACACATACAGTAGAGCAGGGGTGCTCAGTCCTCAGGCCCCCGCAGCAGATCAGGTTTTCAGGATATCCCAGCTTCAGCACAGGTGGCTCAATCAGCCCGAACTTCAGCACAGGTGGCTCAATCAGTTCCTGCGTCAGCACAGGTGGCTCGATCACAAGCTCAGTCTTCAACCGAGACCCTGACTGAGCCACCTGTGCTGAATCTGGGATATCCTGAAAACCTGACCTGTTGGCGGAGGCGTGTGGACTGGAATTGTGCACCCCTGGCATACAGCATAGGCTCCCGTTGAGATTTGAATATCTCTTGTAATTATTTTACTAGTTCCCTGCCTTTATTTTATTATAAGCTCGTTAAATGCTCAGTTTTAATTCAGAGACATTCTGTGAGGGCATCAATAAGGATCTTGTTAAAAGTTAAAAGTTTGGTATTGTGAATCTGAGACAGAAAAAAATAAAGGTTTCTCTTGAGACTCCTTCCTGAGGTTCATACAGTACAGTGCACAGTTCCCCGGTGTCATTTAGTGCGCCAGCAGACACTCTGCCCCTTTCAACGCTGCTCTAAACTCCATTTTAATGTGCTTTTTGCAGAACATGTTACACAGTCAGAGTGCCTTGATTGATAGTATGATTATTGCATTTTTCACCCCGTCTTCCCCTGGAAACAAGTCAAATGACTCTAATGGCTGTTTCTGGTTAGAAACAATGAATAAAATAAATACACTCTCAGGGATGGAAAAAAAGAAGTCTGGTGAGGCATGTCATTTTTTAAATGAAATGTCTAGTAATATGTCATTAACTGAGAGGCTATAGATTCTACATGCTTGAATGGGTAAGTGACTTTTAATAACATATGCCCTAAATCCGAAATATACATTGCTCCCTGCTGCCGCATCCAGAAATCTTGGGAAAATATTTAGGATATATGACTGGGAATATTATTAAAAAGTCATGCAACTAAATACAAATAACAGCAAGTAAATCTTGTTTTAGTTCAGACATTTGAAAGGTTACTAACATTTTACAATAAGGCATATTGTGTGGGTTCAAAGGGTTAGGGCAAGGTGGACAACTCCAGTCCTCAAGAGCTACCAACAGGTCCGATTTTCAAGATATCCCTGCTTCAGCACGTGGGGCTCAATCAGTGGCACAGCCACTTGTGCTGAAGCAGGGATATCCTGAAAACCTGACCTGTTGGTAGATCTTGAGGACTGGAGTTGATTGCCCCTTTGTTAGGGGCTTTAATCCTCACACAATGGGGCTTATTTTGTAAGGTGTGATAAACGCAGGTGAAGTGCTATTGCAGGAAAAGACCCATGAAAGTCAATGGGGCTTTTCATAGGATAGCACGTCACCTGCGCTTATCACACCTTACAGGATAATGGCCTTATGACTTTGTTTGATGTAGCATCCTTTCTTACAGTCTGAACTCCTGATAAAGCATAATCTTGGCCAGACGTGACCCAGATCATTTTATACAGGGTATACTGTGATATAGAGAGGAAGCGTAAGAAGACTGAATTAGAGGACTTGCTGAACCATAGTATAACTCAGTGATTTATTGCTGACCGTTTCCAATGGCAAGTTTCCTATTATGCATTATTTAAATATTACTCTCAAATGGGAACTTGACACCGAATGAACATCAACATTTACTGTCAGGAAAGTGAAGGATGAGCAGCACTTAGATTGTAAGCTCTGTGGGGCAGGCTCTCCCTATGACTTATGTTGTCATTTACCGAGGCGCTTATCCACATTGGCATTTATTTACCTTGTATTGTAACTTTGTAAAGCACTACGTACATTGTCGACGCTTTATTAATGTATACTGTACATACATACAAATAAGAATCAAAAGTATTTGTTATTGTCCTCAGTGGGGAGTAGGTTTAATGAAAATGAACGAGCAAAACACATACATAACACAGAATAAAAAAGGCAGAGTTACAACGAGTCCATCTAATCAGTGGCAGATTTCCCATTAGGCCCAGGCGTAAGGCGGCAACATTTCGCGGCGGCAGAATTTGGGGGCAGCCTCTGCATGCATGTAAGATCGGTGCTTGCTGCCCACGCATGTGCGATGGGCACTTGCTAGCCGCTCTTGCTCGATCAGCACTTGCAGCCACGCATGGGAAGCAGAGCTGTCAATCACCAATCTGCTTCCCAAAGTCATGCCCCATAATGCCTTGCATATCACAACGCCAGGCATTATGGGGTGCGACTTTGGGATGCTGGATGGCGATTGTCCACTCTGCTTCTGAATAGGTTTTGCATCTGGGCTCTTTCCTGTGCCAGCCCCATGGTGGATGAGTGAGTAAATTCTTTGAGTCCTGTATTTTAATACTGATAACGTGATCTCAGCAATGTATGGTTTGGTATTGGATACTGAGTCCACAACAATACCTAAACTTATGCAGAGATGGGAGGAGGATATAGGGGAAGAGCTTGATCAAGAGGGCTGGGAGGATATATATTCGAAGGGATCCTAAAACATTCCACATTTATTGATGAAAGAAAATGCAAATAACATTTTTCATCAATAGTACTATACCCTTCTACATATACTGTATGGTGTAAATGCCTGAAGGTCACGCGTCTATGGAAAGTCACCCATAACATGATACAAGAGTTTCTTTGGATTACTTTCCCAATGGACCCATGGACAGCACTACTGTGCAGACCAGCAGAAAATCTGGGAAAATACGGAAATAAATTAGTGATACATATATATTCGGCTACCAGGTATGAAATTGCAAAGGCCTGGAAACAAGAACAGCCAACCCTGGACCAAGTGAAAGCAACGACATTATGGAGGGTATGTCTCATGGAAAAATTGACAGGGGTGCAAAATGATACAGTCCAAAAATTCCTAAGAGTTTGGGAACCATGGAGAAAGTATATAGGAGATATAAGTCTGCCCAAAGAGACCCTCCAAATTTAGAACGACAAAAGTTCATAGGGAACATAAATGACCAAAACACAAAATGTCAAACCAATAATAAAAATTAGAATCATAAAATAAAAAGCTGAAAACACAGAAAATGATTTTGAACAAACACACAAAGCACATCGGGAACAGTTTATGCTATTATGATATTATGATATTAGGATTGTATTGTATTTTACCTTATTTTCTAGTATTGAATGATTATTAATGTATCTTTTATAATCTTATATCATTTTCCGGATCACCTATAGATTGATTCAAAGATGCATCCTATGTATGTGCGGAAATGTCAAACAAATCCTTCAAAGTGCGGGTCTCCTCTAGGACAGAGGTACAAAGTACATCTCTACTCACAAGTTCATAATGCAATTCTTCATTCATTTATTGTGACAACCAAGAACAGTGGAGGAACAGCATTTCCCCGCATGTTGGAACTGTATGGAAATGTCCATATTTTACTTTCCCTTGGCTATCCTATTTTTAATTTCTGTACTCCCCTCCTTACCCCAGTAAATAATTTAATAAAAATGCAATAAAAAAACAAGTTAAAAAAAACCCGGAATGATTTAAATGCTTACTTCCTCCTGTACATTTAAAACCAGAGACATAACATAAAACACAGACAAAGCTCAGTGCACATCCAGAAAAACTTATATACGGTACAGTGCCTAAATTGTAGGGACCCTTGAAACGTGGTCTGCCGTGAAGTTTGGCTCAAGGGCTTACAACAATTTGACCAAAATGTTAAACTAAAAGACCATTTTATTTATTAGTTATTTATACATGTATATTTAGGCACTGTACCGTATATAAGTTTTTCTGGATGTGCACTGAGCTTTGTCTGTGTTTTATGTTATGTCTCTGGTTTTAAATATATAAATTGCCATGCTCAGTAGCACTCCTCTGTGAAACTTATATGCTTATATGTATGTTGTGGGTATTTTGGGGGTTCAATTTGAGCTTGTAGGTGTTCTGTATGTTTTATAATTCTTGTGCAGCTAGTCTTGGCTGTTTTGGAGGGTGGCAACCTCCTATCCAATTGAAGCTCACTCCCTCCCACATTTAAATGGTTAAAAGCTCACTCCATGGCATCTCCAACTATCAGGGGAACTTGCCTGCATGCAGTGTGATTGTGACAAATCTATTACAGAGTGCTTTTCCTGGTAATGTACAGGTTAATAAAAGCTTCAATCAGACTTAGTACTTTTGCAACTTATATTGACAGATTTATTATAAATCATTCTTCCTGGCAATGCACAGGTTATTAAGAATTTATATTAGTGTAGGGACCCTTGAACGTGGTCTGCCGTGAAGTTTGGCTCAAGGGCTTACAACAATTTGGCCAAAATGTTAAACTAAAAGACCATTTTATTTATTAGTTATTTATACATGTATATTTAGGCACTGTACCGTATATAAGTTTTTCTGGATGTGCACTGAGCTTTGTCTGTGTTTTATGTTATGTCTCTGGTTTTAAATATATATTGCCATGCTCAGTAGCACTCCTCTGTGAAACTTATATGCTTATATATATGTTGTGGGTATTTTTGGGGGTTCAATTTGAGCTTGTAGGTGTTCTGTATGTTTCCTCCTGTACATCAACCTGGATGTGGGTGATATTAAAAAGTAATCGGGGGGTCATTTATCCTGGCTAGAAAACGGGGTCAAAAAAATATATCACATATATCAAGGAAAACCCTTCTTGTTGAAATCAGTGCTAATGTTTTCTTGTGATAAATCTGATGCAGTATTTTTGTTCCTGGGAGACTTTGATAAATGAACCTCCATTATATTCTCGTGTTTATTGACATGTTAAATTGTAAGCTTTATCAGTTATCATTTATTCTCCCTAAAACATCATAACTTGGTGGTCTTATACTGGATACAGTACTCTGACACAGAAATATAAATCATCAATAAACACAATAATTACTGATCACATCCCGGATGGTAATGATAACATGCGTGACTTGTTTAGATCAATTATGCTATAAAAACTACTACAGTACTAGTAGGTATCCATCTAACGGATATTTACCTACGGAAAGGGTGTAGTTTTGTTTGTGCTACCATGACACGGCAAGTGATGTTTAGTAAATGTAACTATATTTTTATAATAAGTTCAACACAATTTCTGTGAGCGTGTAGCAAAAGAGTTTTATTCATGAAAAGTTTATCTTGTGGTACGTTATAAGAGGTATACAAAGGAGAGAAAGACCCCCTAAGATGCACTCTGCTCCACTAATATGAAAATAAATAAATTTTATTATAATATACAAATACCTGTATATGGAAAATAAAATTCTAATTAAAACCTATTCCTAGCGCTAGTACTAATAGTGATCTCCTGAGTAAACTGCTCAATAGCATAAGGTAGTTGTGTAATGTGCAATGGATGCCAGTATGACACAAAACGAGAGACCCCTCCATTTGTGGAACAATTGTGAAACATATTGTGGCTAATTAGTCTTTTAGTTACAGCTATGTTTGTCTTATTTGGCAAATAGCTTTAAGTAGCATCATCAGTGCATTATTATCATATACACAAATGCATGAATGATATATCTCCTACGTGGGATCAAGTTATATCTCATATATAGCAGCTCCACAAAGGGAGGGGTCTCTCGTTTTGTGTCATACTGGCATCCATTGCACATTACACAACTACCTTATGCTATTGAGCAGTTTACTCAGGACATCACTATTAGCACTAGCGCTAGGAATAGGTTTTAATTAGAATTTTGTTTTCCATATACAGATATTTGTATATTATAATAACATTTATTTATTTTCATATTAGTGGAGCAGAGTGCATCTTAGGGGGTCTTTCTCTCCTTTGTATACACATGACCCTTATCCCCGATAGCAACACACCAGCAAGTTTAAATCTTTAGCTGAGCAGGATCCACCCCTGGCCTAAAGAATCCATGTTTCGCCATCATGTAACTAGTGCTGGTTGCCCGACAGGGAACTAAAACCATTGCTTCTACATAGAAACTTCCAGCTTACTGTACCTAAAACAAGCCATTGTGTACAGATAATGTACATCGCTTATACTATTTGCACTAGTGACCAATACGAATAACCATGTCATTTATTTTTAACAACATTTGCAGCGACCATCCTAACCAAAGACCATGTTTTCCTCTTTACTGTATGCAATGCTCTGTAAAAGATCAATCAAGATTTAATATCCTTTTTTTTTGTTCACTTTAAACCTATATTTAAATTGGCGTGGTATTTCTCCCTCTATCACCACTGTTCAATTTACTCAAATAATAAAAGGATATTTTCAAGGTGTTTAGACAGAGAGGTGGAAAAATCAATTTCTCAGATTGCAAAAAAAAGCAGCAAGAATAATCACGACAAACAGCAGAGATCAAACACAAAAGTAATTTTTACTTCAAGCTGAGATTTTCTTGGCCATTGTAGCAAGCAATAATGTAGAAATCCCAGGTTTTCCTTTGCGTACTGCGTGTCTTGTTATTGCATTGTATCACGTTATGCTATATATACCCCTGCCATTGAAAATTCATGGTTTAGCAAGCTTTTAAACTGTATTATATGTTTTCAATAAAGTATTAGGTTAATTGATTAGGGTATATAAAGGTTAATAGATAGATGTGTAATTAGAGACTCCTGACGAGGCATTTCAGGCGAAACGCATTGAGTCGTTATCGGTCAGGGAGAGGAAAGAGAGGGGACAGAGCCAAGCTGAATGATCATGAAACTGGACGTAAGGCAGATGCGAGAATCCAAGATGGCATCCTGCCACATCTAGCGACTCTGAGATTGACTCCCCGGCAAGACGACGCCTACCTCCATTAATCCCACAGTATTTTTCCTTCTCTATATTATTGATACATTTTGTATTATTATTTGTTTCCGTTATTCCATGTTTAAATTAGCCAGGTTTTTGGAGAGGCATTAGTGCTCCCCTATAGACATTTCTAGTGACACTGTTACAGTGCATAATATTGTATAGAAACACATTACGTTTTTGTGCTGTGCAATGCGGCCATGGACAAAGATATTCAGTGAGTTTTCTGCCGGGCCCATACTGAACTGCAATTACATAGATAAACCCCACAAATAATTCTGCTGGCTGGCTGTCGCTGGCCCGCGAGTGAGCTGCAGTGAACCAAGGCCTTGTCACAGTAACCAAAAACAGCAAGTCTGGCTAAATCTGTACCTTGTGTGCCAATGACCCCCATATTATTAATGTTTTAATTTAAAACTGAAAACAGACAGTTTTCTTACCGTCAAATCAAGTGAACGTAATGAGTTCCTGTGTTAAATTGACTAAAATACCCTATCCTATATCGCTGGGAGCCATTAAAGCATAGTTGACTTGAATGGAAGATATTAAACTCTTGTCAACATCTCTTAACATCTTCTTACCCAAGTATTCTGCTCTTGGCATGTACTGCTTGCATCAGGAAACAAAGTGTGGTGAGCAGCTACCGCAGGAGTGGGCATCTCCAGTCCTCAAGAGCCACAAGCAGGTCAAGTTTTCAGGATATCCCTGCTTCAGCACAGGTGGCTCAATCAGTGGTGCAGTCTTTGTCTGAGACACCTATGCTGAAGCAGGGATATCCTGGAAACCTGACCTGTCGGTGGCCCTTGAGGACTGGAGTTCCCCCCCCCCCCCTGAGCTAAGTACATGATAAATTAAGAACAGGTGGGGAGATGATACAGGACACTAATTAATATGGTATTTAAGACTGTATTATTATTATCTCCTATTTGTAAAGCAACAACATATTCCGCAGTGTGTAATTAACTTTTAACAAGCACCTTCAAATCTTGCACTTTTACTAAATATGCGACATTCGGCTTTTTTTTCCTTGCACATTTAATCTTCCAGATCGCCTGCCTTTCAGTCTATGGTCACTAATCAATATGCCAAGGAGCTGTCTTTCATTTGAATAGAGCAGAATCTCCCAGAGCAATGGGAAGACGGCTTCACGGCATATTGATTAGGAACTGCCACGACAGAAATGGTTGCCATGCCAACGCTGAGGGATTTACAGTCATTGCATAATGAAAGGAAACACTAACTGTACAGTATAAAGCAGAGGTCTCTAACTCAGTCTTCAAGGGCCACCAACAGGCTAGCGTTTATGGATATCCCTGTTTCAGCACAGGTGGCTCAATCAGTGGCTTGGTCTTCAACTGGGCCACTGAATGAGCCACCTGTGCTGAAGCAGGGGTATCCATAAAAGCTGGTCTGTTGTTGGCCCTTGAGGGCTGAGTTTCAGACTCCATGTACAGTATAAAGCATTAAAATACTTTATAAAAGGGAGACGGCCCGGAGGCGTGTGCACGTGTGACGTCACCCGCGTTTTAGCTGGAGTCTTTCCTGGCCAGGCTAGCCGCGATGGGGAGGTGTGTCTGGGGGTGTGTCTGGGGCCTGGTCGTGACATACCCCTGCCATTGAAAATTCATGACATCACGGAGCTGGTTCGACCTCATTGAGTGAACCGCACACATGACCTGGCCGTCGCGCCATGAAATCAAATTTCACTGATTCCTCGCGCACTGCGCGCCGGCGCACGTATGGTCCATGGCTGCGAACATTGCCTTAAGGCATTGTGATTGTGCCGTGCACACCTCCTCCTCGCCGTCTCCCAAAACATGGCCACAGCCTAAGGAAGCAAAATGAAGACTTTAAAACTGGGAAATTGCACCTTTTAGCAAATGTAAAGGAACTCAAAGATCACAGGTTGAAGGTTTGGCTGAAGATGAATGTTTTGAAAATCCATGTGAGTCCCATGTGTAGTCACAAGGTAAATAAATCAAGACCACATCAAACCTTCAAGAAAAGACATCAAGTAATTTCAATGTTACAAACCTAAATCAAAAGCTGAGAAATGTAACATGAGTTGGCTTCTACTATCTATCTCAGTGCTCCAGCTACGTTCACTATTATTAGAAACATATTTCACTGAAGACATGTTCAGGAAATATTAGAACTGCACCTGCATTACTCTACGTTTTATACTCTTGGTGTGTCCCATGGGTGTCTACTGAGATACAAGAGGGAAGCAATTACTATATTTTTTATAAAAGACTTTACGTAAATTACAACATACTATTGACCTTTATTCTTCTGATGGATACTGTCCTTTTCCTAACAGTTACAAGCAATAGCTGACCTCATCTCATCTTGCCTTATGTTCTTAAAGATATAAATCAGTACTTTAGCCTGATTAAGTACTTAACGGCCAGACACTTTGCTCTTTACTCTGCCCTGTATCAATTCTGTTTTCAGACCAAGCTTTCAATGTTACAATGACAAAACAACAATTAAATACAATCCAAAATATGAAAGACAAAGTCATGGGCAAAGTGAGAAGATATGACAATAATATATTATTTGACAAAAGGACTGTAAATGTAGGTTTAAAAATGGGTAATATTGTGCTAACCTTGTAACAGTTAATATTATCGAATTATTTGAAGTATTGATATAAAAATACAAATATTTATTAATTTTCGCTATGTGGATTAGCGAAAATTGACAACTGTATGAATGCAAATCTGAGGCACTAGATTTAAAAAAGAAAAAAATACCATATAAAACTCTAGGGATGTCTGCACATCCCTGTGTAATAGGCTGAGCGGCCTGTCACTCACCCAGGAACAGCCAGTGAGGCTGAGCATCCAACCCCGTCTTTGTTGGCTTGTCAGTCTGTTACTCACCGAAGGAAAGCCAATGGGACTGCAAATCCCTCCCTCTGAGTGATAGACTGAGAGGCCTGTCACTCCCCCAGGGACAACCAGTGAGGCTGCACATCCCTTCCGCTCTGTGATAGGATGAGCAGCCTGTCACTCACCCAGGGACAGCTAGGTGAATGGAATGGAGAGAAGTGTCCATATAGGTCAGCAGGGAGTGTAAAGAGAGGTGAGAGACAGCAAGGTGAGTAGGAGGAGGAAACAAAGAGACAGCAAGGAGAAGAGGAGACAGATGAGTAGGAGAGGAGGGAGTGTAGTGTGCACAGAGAGGAGCAGAAACAGTAAGACAGGGAGTGAAAAACAGGAGGAGAGAGTGAAAACAGGAGCAGGGCATGATGGAGATGGAGGGGAGGAGATACAGCAAGGAGGAGGGGAGAGGATACAGAGAGACAGCAATGTGAGGAGGAAACAGAGATAGACAGCAAGGAGAGGACAAGACAGAGGGGTAAAGAAGAGGAGGAGGTAATGGAGAGCAGTGTGCACATGGGGCAGGAGGGAGTGCAAAGAGAGGGAAGAAGAGACAGCAAGGATAGTAGAAGGGGGAGGAGACAGATGAGATAAGGAGGGAGTGTAGTGTATACAGAGAGGAGCAGACACAATAAGGCAAGGAGTGCAAAGAGGATCAGGGCATGATGGAGGGGAGAGTAAGGTAGGGAAGAAGGGACAAAGAGTAATGTTTAGTACATTTCAGCTCTCCTAGATCGGTGTATATTTTATGCCGGGTACTGCTAGTATTCATATATTCTATACTCACAAATGGCAGGCATTTCTTTTCCAAATTATGATCTTTCAAATAAATGTAATTAAACCAAGGCCCAGATTCACAAAGCTCTGTTATGCTACTTAACGCAACATTAACAGTAATGCTGTATTCACAATAATGTAACGTTAATCCATGGTCTCTGCATGTAATGCCAGAGTTAGGTATAAGATAGTGTTATTTCCGGAGTTATTTGCTTCTCCTTTATGCTCTCTCTCTACTCCACAAAAGCCCTGTATCAGAATCTGGAAAGGAGTAATGCTCAGACTTACAAAATGACACATTATATGAAGTTATGCCAATATGACGTGATGTTAACCCAATGTTAATGAGATGTAGTACTGGGCTGGAAATATGTAAGTGAATGAAGTGTTAAGACAGCAAACATAATGTCCCATCCTGTTTTAGGTAATGCCATGTTCCATACCCTGATATAACAGTTTAGTGAGTCTTCCCACCCCCAAATGGATAACTCGGAATGTGTTACTGTAGGAGTGATAGACGTTAAAAAGTGGCACAAATACAAAATACAGCTGAACCCTGTTATAGCGTGGTGCTCGAGGTCCACATAATGAGACCGCGTTATAACCAGGATCATGAAATGGCCACTGCAATCAGGGGTTCCAGGTGGACTTACCTGGCATCTGCAGCTCTCTCTTCTCCCTGGTTCATAAAGCTGCGGCCACATGCATGGCGCTTACGCTCTCCCAAGCTTGGTGCGACAGTTCAATTTCACTTTCTAGCGCAGTGGAGGGTCACATGACCCTTCTCTGACCAATGAGGTTGTGAGTTGTGCAGTATGACCAGTCTAACTGTAACATTTAAGAGAGAGCGCCTTAGTTTACCTTTGCTAACGTTTCGGGTCAGATAATGTACCCAACACCCACCCTCAGCTTCCATCTAGTTTAGTAAGACAATGCATTTGGATAAACAATTTTAAAACAAGCTTTAAAAATCAACTGGACTAAAGTGATACCTTATGATGCAGATAAGCCTGTTCTTTTTTTATTGGCTATGCTGGGTTTCTACTTAAAAAAGTATGAAGCAATCATTGCCGAAGCTAAGCCAGAAATAATTTACAACCTTACCTACTTCTGAAATAGGATTCCATATAAGATAGTAAAACAAAAAGTGTGTACAGCATGGTTCACCTTGATTTCTAGTGCCATTTTCTTTGTACATATGACTATTTTTCAGGATTCTATAAATAAGACAGCAACATTATGTGGAGAAATGTTAGTGAGAGTTAAGGAACATAGTTAATAATTGTGCACAAAAAATATTCTACCAGCCAAAAAGTTTTAAGAAATGTGTCAATTCTTCTTAAAGTATTTATGGACATCCTGTAAGGCGCCCGACAGAGTTGTAGCAGAGGACTGAGCACCATAGAGGTCCTGCCAGAAAGCAGCCGAAATGGCACTAATCAGCAATATAAAAAAAGGTATCAGAAAGGTAGGCTAGGTAACAGGAGAGGCGAAATCAACATGCCAACGAGAACGCATGTGCGGGAACCCTATGACAACAATGGGCGTACGAGGCATCGCGGGATCATCAGTGGAAGTATTTTGAGACTTTTGAAGGGTACAAAGAACTGAGAGTACTGCTTGGTAAAACTGAAATAAAAGGTTGATTTGAGAAAATAAAGGAGGGAAAAGTGGAGCAAAAAAAAAAGGAACTGTGACAAGGCACAACCCCTGTCTAAAAGGGTTTCAATAGAAAGCCTGTATTGGCCTGAGAAATCAAGCAGGGATCTGGTTAATTGCAGCTATAGACAATTAACCAGTCTCGCCCTGGCTCATCATACAGGTAGGGAAGGCTCCTGCTTTAACTGCAAGAGACTCACAGAAATAGTTGTCTTGAGCATAGAAGAACTGTGCTGCCTGCAAGACACCCTGAAACCAGACCCTCTACATCCAAGGTGCAGCGGACCATAGAACCCACCAGAGGATGGCCCCATGGACACAACCCAGAGAGTGACAAAAAGAACCCCCTCCTTACAGGTACCTCTTTGGACTTTGGGGTCATAGGTTGGCAAGAGGCCTATCCTCCCAGCCCTGCAGATAGGGATTGGGAAGGTCAGTTAGCCCTTACAAATGGATAGGATGTTTATTTGTGTGCCTCCTTAAAATGTATCGCTTAAAATGTATCGCTTAAAGCTACGGGCTAAATAAAAGCCATTATTTATGTTCCAGAAATATGTCTTCCTGGTTGTACCTCTGCACATGTCTCTTACAGGGCCCTTGCTAGAAATTGCCGAAGTTAAACTTAAAGTTTAATAGTTTAACATGGTAAGACGTAAGAAAAAAAAATGGTATCTCAACGTTCATTAGATATATATATGGTTAGTATAGAACAAGTATAGTTAGTAAAGGGAAGAGCTTCACTCAACCTCTTTTTTTTTCTCACAAATGCACAAAAGATCTCTAAATAACTATAGAGAATCATTTTTGTGATTCTGTATTTCTTAGTTAGGAACTGCATGGTGATACTAACAAATAAATTATACTGACTAGTATTTGGTGAACATGGAAGACTTTTGTTGTCCTAAACATTGTTAAATATTTCAGCATCTGAAGCAGTACACTATGAATTAAGTGCCCCTTAAAATATAATACATAATAAACTCTAAAATTCCCAGTTCTGTGTAGATCCACCAAAGGATTAAATATTTTACAATTTTATTCACATTAAAATGCATTATCCTTCCCACTAAACTTCTTCTTTTCTTTGTTTGTTGAATAGAAATTATTATTAAAAATAAATGGGCCCTGCCTCCTGTAACCCAGTGGGTAATATTGACAATAATATTAAACAAAAAAGTAATATAAATTTCCCTTATACAACCTTTGTCATTATTTTTCATTACTTTTTTTTCCAATTACTTTTGTCCTTCCTTTGTCTAAAGGTCGAGCGAATGCACCGTTCATTTAGTCAACATATATTTAACATTTAAGGCAATATTTTTTTTCATTTCCCCTGAAAGACTGAATTTATGTTGCAGACATGCATTCCCATTCTTTTTCACATTGCACTGCCTTACGTCAATGACCTTAGAAAGCTCACATTTTGGGATTATCATCACTGCTGTTACACTCTTCGTATCATCAATTAGCAGAGGTTAGAGTAAAAAAGTGGTGGCAGTACTGTATGCTTGAATGCAGGAGAGTAGATAAGGGAAATCCAACGCACTACGAGATATGTGTCACAGAGAGCCTTGTACAGGAGGTGAGCTCCAGGAGCATATGGGTACAATGACAAAAACACATGTTTTTTTACATTTACTTAAACCATTTGTTGGGTTCTGTATATACTACCCATATCCCTTGTGAAGCTGGTGGGTTGTTTCTGTAGCTTATATGGTATAATAAACATCATTTTTTGTTTTCTTTCACACGAAAAAATGGTTTTGCTGCTAAATTGCTAAATGTGAATTTAGTTTTACTGGTAATTGCTAATAGTTATTGCCATTTACTGAACATCTTCTTATGTCCCCTCCATTCCTCTTTCAAGCGGATTTGCATTTTAACCTGTGTACCAATCTTGCATGACCCCACATTAGCAATGCATCTGGACTGTGCTAGCAATGAAGTGATAATTAAACACATACCTAAGCTTATTGTCTAAGCTTAGACCACAAGACCTTTTTATTGGATCATCTCATCCCTTCTTAGCCTAAGTTTTCAAATTGTAAATAGGACACAGAAACTGACCAGATTATGGTGAACAGTTTATAACATCATCTGTGGTATAAGGTAAAGAAGAAGGTTAAAGACGGGTGGAACTGAGTGACATTGAATTGAGAATTTCTGAACCATAATGAACTGCTCTAGCAAACCATAATTAAGGCTCATAACTCAGCATCCTTTGACTCAATTTTTACATCACAAATGACACCCCAATTTATTTTCATGACTTCATCTAATATTAGGATCTGCCACTCAAAACTGCTAGGTTTCTTTCAAATCTGGCCCGTATCCCCAAAGTCTCATAAAATTTCTATTTAACACTGAATGCTCTAATGAGCCGTAATATGTCAATCTCACGACCTAATGTGCTTGAATATAAAGTGGTGAAAGATAAATAGATAAATGGAAAAGAAAGAAGCAAAAATTGGATTGTTGAAACACGAGGGAACAAATATTAATGGGGCCAGGTATTATTTTTTTTAACAGATAGTGGCTTTTTCTATAACAATGACAGTGACAACGTATTCCACCTATCATTTCATACTTTATGATATCATTAGTATCCCTTGATGGAAGTAACAGTCTTATTACAAGCACTTGTCTAGTTGATCCCTTACATAATTATGTGGGTTCCATGCACACAACATCTAAGATCTTTATTGCTCAGCATTGCTGCCGATTTCATTTTTTCCCAGGTACTTGGGAATTGAGCTTTCAATCTTCAGACAGTAGATGTTAGAAATGGAATAATAACTATAGCACAGCTTTTTCCCCCTCATCTACAAGGCAGGGCTGGTTTTGGAATTTTGTCGCCCATATGCCACCAAAGGCATGTACCATTTCGCTGTCCTGGCCTCCTCCTCCTGCAGCGTCCTAACGTCACGTGGTGAAGCATCTCCATGTCAATCAGACGCCATGTGACATCACATTGTCATCGCAAAAGCTTCGCCATGTGACGACGCGGCACCATTTGACCCCATGGCGCTGCAAAAGGTATAGGGCGACGCTGCAGGAGGAGGTAAGAGACTTTTACAGAGGCCCCGCTCTTTGCCCCGGCAATCAGCGTAATTGTTGTGGGGAAGAGAGTGTGGCCTCTGTAACCGCAGCACCTACCCCCCCCCCCACCACAATGTTCCACCCTAGGCCGAGGCCAAGTAGGCCTATGCCTAAATATTGGCCTGCTATAAGGGTATCATGTATAGTTTCCTTCCCCTATTTATATGAGTGCCATGTGTGTCATGTAACAATTGTAATCCACATTCTATACTGAGATGATGAACATGTATCGCCTCCACTGTCCTAACTGTCAGAACCATCCCCGTGGCACCGAGAAGACATGACCCCAACACCTCCCCAACAACCACGCATTAATGTAACCCATAACCTGACCATAATGTTACGACCCCTGACCCCTGCAAAGGCATATTAATAATTACTCTATGCCCATAACATGAAATGTTCCAAATAAAACCCCACCATTGTTTTACAAACAGTGCAGTACAGTGCCCTGGATAAGGGGGCTATATAAATGTTGTTAGAAATAAATAAATGTAAGCTACAATAATATGGGCTACATAGGAAAAATGCAGAACATTCGAAAATATTGAAAAAAAGTGGGGGGTGGAGGGAAATGGTGACACAGAAAGCTAAGGGATCCCCTATCTAAATGAAATGTATAATGGTTTCCAGCACTCAATGTAAATATTAAAAGAGACTCAGAAAGATGAGGAAAAACGTGTAATTTTTTCTCAATATATTACATGCACACACTATATATAAAGCAGTAATAATGGAATACTAGAGCTGTGATGGACAAAGAAATGCAAAATTACCAAAAATAGGCAAAAGAGATGGTAATAGTTACCCACAGCTCTCATTAAGAATATGCACACACACAAACAGGATTGGCACTAATGAACTGGCAGCGTAAGCCAGTCAAAATGTCAAGGATCAAAATCAGTACATTTTAGCTATTTTGGACAAGAAAATGGCATTTAATGAAGGATGAGGTTTTTGGTATCCCCAAAATCCAAACCCCCTCAAATTTGTATGTAATTCAAAATTTCCTGAAATCGAGTTGTCGGAGCCAGGTCTGTGCATGAACCAAATCAAAACTAAAATAAATAAATACAATGTGTTCATTTCCCGCTCAGATCTCGCAACATTTTCTTCCCTAGCAAGTCGCTCCTCCCTTCCTCTGCTACCATTGTGTGTTGTCATTGGCAGTGGAAAGGGAGGATGGCACAAGGAGAGATAGAAAGAGACAGCAGAAGAACAAAGGGGCAGAGAGAGACACATAGGGGCAGATAATATACAGTACCATAATCTGACTCTGACATTTCACTAAGTCTATTATTTATGTTCGGTTCATAACTAGTATATTAGGCTGACATGCCACCATAGAGATACAACTACTATTATGTACCAGTATAACAATCAAATTAGTCTGAGTTGTGTTAACACTGTTAGGTTGCCTGTGTTCCTTGAATTATATAGTGTGAATATACAGTATATCCCCATCTGAACTGTCTATACTGTGTACCAATCAAGTCAGTCCAGTTGGGCTAATACATTAGGTTTCTGTGTATGTTAGGCATATAGTATACTAGGTTGGCAGAGAGATACTACCATCTAATCTGTTACTACTCTCTACCAGAGTACCAGTCAATTCAGTTGGAGTTGGGTTAACACTGTAAGGTTGCTTGTGTATGTTGGGTATATACATACTACACGTAGGCTGGCATACAGATATCACATCTGACGTTTTGGGTATACAGGTTGGCATATATATTATTTAATTCATTTCCTGTTTTAAAGGTGTTTTACTTATTTAAGCATGTTTTATGGTGTGATCCTAGCATTCCCTGCTTATTTTGGTTTTTATTTTTAGATATGTATACATTTGTGTACATTTTTAACAATCCAAAACCAATTTACAGTACTTCCAGCAAAACCAAAGCATTATTTGAAACCGAGACACATGTGAAAGTGCTCTCCATTAATTTCAATCGAAAGATGCCAGAATAGGACATTTGGTTGTGGCCGATTCACCACGACTAAATTACCGCCAGCATTCAGCCACAGACGGACCCTCCGCCACAGTCGATTCGCCACTGGAACCTCCACCGCTGGGCACTTTTACAATAAGCTAAATTTTAGCGGGTAGGGTAAAAACTTAGGGTAGGGGTTTTAGGGTAAGGGCTTAGGGTAGGGGTTTTAGGGTAAGGTCTTAGGATAGGGGGTTTTAGGGTAGGAAGTTTAAACACTTACCTTAGCGGCGAAGCGACCGACGCAGTGTGAGTCACGGCAAAGCGTCGACACTTATTTGGTCGTGGCGAAAGGGCCACGTCCAAATGTCCTAGAACGGAAAATGCTGACACTCATCAGTGAGACTCATTCAAGGCTTTAATGCTGCTAATGCTAAAAATCAGTGAGACTGACTCCAAATCGGTTAGACTCATAGAAAATGAGAGCTGATGGCCTGCTGTAAAGAAATTCAATAACATCCATATTAAATCAAATGCAAACCATCAGGACAGTGATGTCTGGATTGTAATCAAGCACTGAAATACATGGGGGGTTGCATTGAAATGTAAGATACTTTAAAAGTGTGATACAATGGTTTATGTACAGTAAATAGAGTTACAAATGTAGCTGTAACAGAACAAATGTTGATTGCTGCTTTCAACATTCAATCTCCATTATGTTTTTTTCTTTTGTTTTGCATCTTTTAATCTAGATTACTTCCAGTGTGAGGCCACCTTGGAACACTATTGAGAATAGATTGAGTTCTGACCCTGTGGTTCGTGACCTCCAGTCCCGCTGCAGGCATCTGCATTGTTAATACATGAATTGTACTGAAAATACATCCATGTGCTTCCATACAGGTTGTAACTCCAGAGACCTTTATATTATGAAGCAAGAATCTATTTAAAAAGAAAAAACCTTCTTAAAATACGGTGTGGTCTCTTATCAAAAATGCATAAATAACAAAAAATATTATGTAGGAGAGGTTGCATATTTAGGAAGTACATCATTTGACAGATAGTTTATTACCAGGCTAAGAAATATGAATAACTGAATAATTTGGACAGTATTCTTAAATTAATGTCATAAGGGCCAGTCCACTGTTTTAATTCTGCTGAATGTCTTCATGTCTAGGTATATGACACTATCTTGACATGCAATCTTCCTTCCATTGCTACATACTAATAATCTTGTAAATATCCAGACAAACACTGTTTTGTTATCTCTAGCATATTTTAACAATCAATGCTGCCTGTACGCTGAATATTGATTAGTTTGTGCCATTCAGTAAGTACAGTAAGTGTGTGGCATTCTCATGCACAGAAGAATTCATGTTGTGAAGCTATGAACATCTTTAAGTACGACTAGAATTTTGCTCAAGTCTCTAATTCACACGGTGGCAGCCATCTTGAAAACGGGCAAATGCTGGGTGTGCGACAACTACATACTAATAATCGCAGACCCCTGGTTCAGAAACCCCATAAAAAAGGAGTAGGAATGGAAGGGATTGCTGCTTTAATTTAAAAGCAGCCATCGTAAATAATGCATTAACGGAAATTCAATAACAAAACTATAGTAATATCAAATATAAAAGGCGTAGCAAAAAATGACAAATAAATATCTATTAGCATTTCTTTACTTTGATAAGTGCCCCTCTCCCCCCCTCCGCAGTACCCACCCCCAATACATTGACTTTTAAATTGTTATTTAAGGGTTTATTGCATGAGATGGGCTACACATATGACACTGTACAGTATGTCATGATATGACAATTTTCTAAAGCTCAGTGTGCGTATCCTTTGTAATGTTACTGCAGAAAGACCAATAACTATCTAACTTATATGAAGCGAAATTGGAAAATAGATTTATGGATGAAATTTTTGAGACAGCAACAAGAAATGCAATTTTGTTCCAGGCAAAGGAAAAGTGAGGTCTTTGGTGAAGCACAAAGAACCTTTCAAAGAAAATTAGGTTTAAATGGGTTAAAAATTGGAAACAGAATGAAACGGTTTACAATCTCTTCTAACAGAGTGTTTGACGTTAGTTAAGAAAAACTAACTGGCTTCTAATACAGCAGTTTTTTTCGTGACGGAAGTGAGCCTTTTGCCACTGTCATCCACTGACTTCAATATTTTATTGTTGAATAAAAAATTGAATGCGGTTTTCACTTATAGAAAATAATGGCTTGACTCACCAATTACTAAATACATGTAATATGATTGTAGGGACAAAAATTACAGATCACTGCAGATTCTTAACAATACTTAGCCATTTGTGGTTTTCTCCTTGGTGGAATTGGCTTTTAAAGAAATGCATTAATGGAAGGGATTTGTACTAACGCCGTGACTCAGAGAGGCATTCAGAATATTTGTCATGGGAAAATGCAAAAATGATATAGGGGAACTTAGTAAGTGATAGACAAATGTGTCAAAGTTCGGCCTGCAAACTTTCGGACAAACTTTTCTAAGTCTTCGCAAACCTGCAAAAGATTGTTTGCAGGAGTGGGCTGGCCTGGGGTGCAGGGTGGGGGGGCGGGGGATTTAGTTAAAATATTTTGGCCGGTAGCGGAGAGCAGAGAAGCAGGGTCTGTGTGCAGCTCAATGCAGACTCCAGCCATTAGGTGGCACTGCAGAGCTCACAAAGCAGCTTCTCCTCTCCTCGCTTGATTTGAGCCGCTGTCCAGATTTAAACAAAGTCCAGATTTGGAGAATTCGACACGCGCCAGTTTAGATGGGGTTCAGATTCCCAAACCGCCCATCCTAAATGAACAGTGTGTTAAACGAAATGGAAAGTACAATTAAAAATATTTCATATGATACAGCTGTATGCACGAGGTCAGAAAAGACTGTTTGTTTTTTAGAAAGTACTGGTTATAATATCTACTGTATAAATAACTACTTGTACAAGAGCTATTAATTACTTCTGCTTTGAAATAATGCAGACCCATCCTACAGTGAAGACTTATAGTTGTAAGAAGTACCACACTTTATATTCAATTCAATAATAACTTACATTATAGGCTAAAGCTGGTAAATTCTGGGCATTATTGAAATCCCTGCTCTCTGATTGGTTAAAATTCTGGGCATTATCCAATCAGTAATGGCCTGGAATTTTTGGCAGCTTGCCAAGTTTTTCAGCCAATCAGCTTTCAGTTCTCATTCACAAAGAGTGACATTCTTAGACCGGGGATGTGATTGGACAGAAGGCACCAGCAAGGCACTGACTCCTCCCCCTCCCTGCCTGCAGAGAGCTCCGCACAGGGGAGTGAGGGGAAAAGTTTGTGTGTCTGCTGTGTGTTTTGTGGGTGTAATAGGGGCAGCAGAGTGTTTTATTGGTGTGTGTGTCTTCTGTTGGTGTGTATTGTGGATGTAGAGGAGGCAGCAGAGTCTTCTTGGTGTGTGTCTGCTGTGTGTGTGTGTAGAAGGGGGGCTGAGGTGTGTGTGTCTTCAGTGTGTGTTTTGTGGGTGGAGGAGGGGTGCAGAGTGTTTTTTGTGTGTGTCTGCAGTGTTTGTGTTTACCAGGGGTCTGCATTGGGTGTAGAGAGGGGGCTGCTGGTGTGTGTTTTTGTGGATGTAGAGGTGGCAGAGTCTGTTTTGTTGTTTTGTGTTTGTGTGTATGTGTGTATGTGTGCATGCGTGCATGCGTGTGTAGAGGTGGCTGTGTGTATGTACAATTTCCTTTTAATAAACTTGCAGTAAAAGCATAGGAATGTAGACAATCATGCTGTTAAAAATCAATATAACTACAAAAATGTATCTTTTTCATGAAAAATGTAAAATAAATTAAAAACAAGCTTACATTTAGCCTATAATAGTAAGAATCCCCTCAGAACAGGGCATTACTGGCCATGCTCTGGCTGGGTTAAACTCTTCCAGTGGTCAACACCACTGACTGAATCTGATGACGTTTACATACTCTTGTGAGTTTCTATATCTGTTGTACATTGGAAGCTGTCAATGAACACTCATTTCAGTCTTCCAATAAACTTTGTTTCCACTATTGCAATAACTGTGTAATGGAATGTATAACAAACTGAGGCCCAAGGTGAATGGTTGCTATTTTCTCTCATGAGAGCTGTGAAGTGTATTAGCATGAATTAGTGGGAATGCTGAGAAAAGGGGAAATGACAAAAGTGAACAGAAGGATTTCCCCCCTTGCTTTTGTTACTACCCCTCTGGGCATTTCTAATCCTCCTTAATCTAAAGAGTCATTCACATTCAAGGAATTCTGCAGTGTGCCTTGTGTCACAGGCTGCTACCTGTACGTCCCCCTTTTCCCAATAAACCCAACCGCTTCACAGTATGGCACATGGTTATAACTTGTATTCTGCTTCTCTGTGCAACTCTATAATGAGGTCACTTCACTGAGAATAAAAGGAATTGGCATTTTCTTCCCCCAACTCTCCAAATTATTTTCACTCTTACTGAAACGATTCTAAAAAAAATCCTGCAATCGCTTAACCCTTTGCTGTCAGAGGAGCCTGCAATGCTGTTTTGTGCTGCCTCTTAGGAGGAGAGAAAGGGGAAAAAATAAAACATAACATCACTAACCTTGTAAGATTTTTTTTTTTAAACAGTTCACGTTCTTGGTTTTGACTGCATTCAATGTTTGGAACAGCAGGTACTCACGACTGACTGAAGAAAGCTGGGTGATTTTCCTGATAGCAGACCTCTGACACTCGGGGCTGTGATCCTGATGCGATGTTCTAGGCCCTGCTGAGATTGGAAACAGAGGGCATTGGCAGAGAAGCCGCCTTCCCCTCCTCTCCTGCCGGGGCTGAGTCTTTGGGGAGTTGTAGCCTTTTGTACTCCCAGTCATGCTGACAGGTCATCTTTAGGGAAAAAGCATCCCGTTTAAAAGCCTGTCTCTTACAATATCCACTCGCTCAGGCGCTCTGTTAACAGATCCTTCTGGTAACGCAGCAATACTTCACCCACCCCCTCCTTTTTTTTCTTTGTATATGTAAAGCGTGTGGCAATGTATAATTCTACATTCTTACCTAAGGTGGCAATCGTTTGCTGCTCCTGTTATAAATCTGTAAACATCCTTATTGTGTGACTAACATAATGGCTGCCTTTCATTTTCAATGAATCCTTCAATCAGTGTAACTCAGCAGCTACAATGTATCAGGATATTACTAAGGTAACATTATCTGTTGTTACAGTTTGCAGCTCAAACTGCTGAGAAATTTGGCAACAAATGATCACAAACAGGAAAGTGTTGCAAAGATCTTGTGCTGCTTGGGAGGTGGGCTAAAATCTGCTATAGAAATCAAAGGATGTCTTAAAACTCATTAAAAATAGCATTAACAGTTGAATAATATTTATTTTTTAAATGCAGTTAATATTATCTAAATACTACAGAACTGATTTATTTAAAAATAAATAAATAAATAAAAACATAAGATTTTCCTGCTTTAAAGTGAGAAACATACATGGCTAATGTGTAAATGTAAAAGAAAACATTAAGACTTGTGTTCTTCTGGAGATCATGGGGTGTAAAGCACTTTAGATGCTGGTAACTGGTGCCTGCAATTTTTGAATTTCAGTGCAATATAGATTTTCTTTCATTGCTTTTGTTTTTTCTTCTCATATAGTTGAACATGAAATTGATCAGGTTAGCCAAGTGGATCTTGTGTATTAAATGCATTTGGGCAAAGTTAAAGTCTGATATTCGGTATTTTGTCAAATTTGATCATGCATATAATGTTATGCTATATCATATAGTGAGGGATAAAACATTAGTATTTTGTTAAATATAAAATTGAACAAATTTGGGAAAGATGTGCAGCTTTCACTCACGTACAAATTGTGGGCACTATACATATGGACATTTTTTTCTGATACTTAGGGGTATTTTCTATAAGCTCCGAGATCACTGATCCGTGCGGGCTGACATGGAAATTTCATTGCAGTCAATAGGGTTCCGGTGCCAGAACGCACGGATTGGCGATCTCAAAGTTTATAGAATATACCCCTTAATCTGCGATTTAAAAGAATTCTGTACTTGTACAGTATGTGCAGAGTGGATTTCTATCCTTTGCCAACTCATGAGTTTATAGATGTTTTAATAGCAAACCCTTCACCTAAAATACTGAATGCATCTTTGAAAAATGCAATTGTGCAAACAAATGTAATTACTCACTACAGGACCTCGTCTGGGGTTATTTACAAAACATACATAGCACATCCAAAACCAGTCCACTTGAACAGCCACTAAAACATAAACATTTAGTAAAACACCCCAAAGTGAGTTCATGTCAGACAGGATCTTAAATCATCGTGAAATGTTAGTGTCAGTGTTACTAGCCAGTGGTGGATCTGTGTCAGTGTTATACCTCAGCAGATTTGATGCTCTTGGATAGTGTAATCTGCTATAATAAACCGATTGAAACTGGCATTAAACCATTCAAAATACCAGCTTCCTACATCGTCAAAATCATTATTCTCTCAAATAATTCCCTTACTGCCGAAGGGACCTGCAGCTCAAAGGGGTAATGCATAGATGTCTTTTTGGTGTGTTATGCCTGAGTACATGTAGACACACTTTTTAGCTTCAGCTCAGGCGTAAAATATACCCTATATCAGGGGCCCCAAGGGATGAGGTCACACACTGAATCAGATCACGTTTTCATCCTCTTGTGAGCTTGTATTCAAGCACCACAGCTGAACATGGAGATCAAAGGACGCTCTTTTCAGTCACCTAATATGTTTCATTGCCACTGTTGAAATTACTCTATAATGGGATTTACACCAAACTGATGGAAGACAACCCCAGTGAACAGAAACAATTCTCCTCATGAGACCAGCGAAACAAAGCACGAGTCTGCAGGAAAGCTGAGCTGGAGGCAAGGACAAAAAAACGGACAGCAGACTTTCCCCTCTCCTCCTTTTGTCATTTTATTTGTGGGGTTCCCACCTTTTCTTTCATGTCACTCTCAGTAAAGTCAGAGGACGCTAGTAATGATGTTTGCATGTTAAAGGAAGACAATGACAAAACACTTGTTTGTTCAGTTTAGTATATTACATGTTCTGCATACAAACGGACGTTTGACGGAATATCTAGATAAACTAATGTATTGATTTATGCAGGCAATCTCAATTGAGCTGATTTCTGTGTGGCAGCCCTTGTAGCCCTTTATCTAATACAGGGGTAGCCAACTCCAGTCATCAAGTCAGGTTTTAAGGATATCCCTGCTTCAGTACATGAGGCTCAATCAGTGGCTCAGTTATTATGACTGAGCCACTGATTGAGCAACCTGTGCAGAAGCAGGGATATACTGAAAACCTGACCTGTTTGTGGCCCTTGAGGACTAGAGTTGCCTGCCTCTGATCTAATACAGTACATAGGGGTCAATTTATGTAAGTCTCCTGGCTGCATAATGAGGGCACCACATTTCTGAATGTAAAAACTCCCATTGCCTTTAATTGGATTCATTTTCTTTGATACATCGTGTTCCGTTTCTTTTTCCAGTTTTGGAGATGGGATACTTGGATAAATAGACCCCATAGTGAGGTAACTTGGGTATACATTAGTTATCACTTATGATTTGCAATATTAGCTTTTGATTTCCTTAAAGTCTTGCTGTGTTTCTTAATCTTAATGTTCCTTCCTGCCTCTCACCTGTCTGCCCTACAATCTATCCTAAACGCTGCTGCCAGAATCACTCTACTCTTTCCTAAATCTGTCTCTGCGTCTCCCCTCCTGAAATCTCTCTCCTGGTTTCCGATCAAATCTCGCATATCACACTCAATTCCCCTCCTCACTTTTAAAGCTTTACACTCTTCTGCCCCTCCTTACATCTCAGCCCTAATTTCTCGCTATGCACCATCCCGACTCGTGCGTTCTTCTCAAGGATGTCTTCTTTCTACTCCCTTTGTATCTAAAGCCTCTCCCATCTTAAACCTTTCTCACTGATGGCCCCTCGTCTCTGCAATGCCCTTCCCCTCAATACCTGACTAGCACCCTTTCTATCCACCTTTAAGACCCACCTTAAGACACACTTGCTTAAAGTGGCATATGAATACCACTGTGGATAATACTGAACACATAATATATAAAGCTTGGCCCCCTGCAGACACACTTACCAAAATTCCCTCCTACTCTCTCTGTACGTTCTCCCTACCTACCAATTAGATTGTAAGCTCCTCGGAGCAGGGACTCCTCTTCCTTAATGTTACTTCTATGCACTTATTCTCATGACCTGTTATTTATATTGTTATGTACATTAATGGCGCTATTTAAATAAAGACATACAACACAATCTCTGAACTAATGTATTTTCCTATCTTTTCACGCATTCCCATCCATGTACGTTTCCCTCGTCCTTCTCAGTGTGGAGGTTTCTCCTCATCACTATCTGTTTCTCCTAAAACCAATTTCCTTTAAGTGGTTATTGGAAACCTATTTTAAAGTTAATACACAATTGCCTTAATCGTGCTCTTCTTAATCGGAACGAAAACATTTCCACTTTAAAAAGTTTTTAGTTGTCCTTCAGTGATTTATCAAAAATAGAAATAAATGCTATTCAAGACAACCTTGATTAAATAGGCTCCAAATTAAGGGGTATATATATCAAGGAAAAGTGGAGTTATTTGGGGTCACAAAAACGGTACCAGATGTATGAAACAAAAACAATCTATTGCATTCAAAGGGGTTTTTTCTTTGTTATAGAATGTTTGTTCTGTGTGTTTATAGAATGTTACCACTTTTGCCTTGTTACATACAGTACTGGATGGGCCCAGGGCTTTTTAGTATACCCAGAGGGGTGACATAGCAGCCAAAGATCTTCAGAGGGCTCCTACATTTACTTCTTTCCATTCACATGTTCTCCAGAATTTGACCAGTTGACACTTTTCGTGCCTTCCTATCACAGAAAAGCAATTTACTGAGGTGGAAATGTTCTTATTAACCCACCTTGTATCTAAATAGAATCCTCAAGCACCCTCGCCCAGCTTGCTAACACCCTATGGATGGCATGCATGCATTTCTTTGGCTAAGTATCTTCATATTAGGCCAGGCTCCTCATTTCTAATGAATTCCTATTCATTCAATTTAACCAGATTCAGCTGTATAAGAACCTCCACCCACAACCTACTTTTTCAGAAGTCCTTTGTTTTTGGCCTTCAAGAAGCACGAGCTTCATTCTTCCCATGGAAAATGTAAAAACTTTAAGCATACGGACAATCCAGCTTTAGTAAAACCTAAGGCTGCGCCCATGGTCGGGCAGATTGGGCGGAGGCGTGCGCACGCCGATCAAACTGTCCAAGGCAGTGATCGCTTCCATGTTGTGTGCGGGCGCACGCGTGCGGAAGCGGGAGCGGGAGTGCGTTGCGCAAGAAATAAGTTCAAACTGATTTCTTGGCACGACAGGCCAGTCACGTGAGCGGTTTGCCCAATAGGGCGAACCAGCTCCGTGACGTGGCACGCCCCAAGACACGCCTAGACACGCCCACAGACGGCGCGCATACAATGGCCAGGGAAAGCACCCGCTTTCCCTCAGCCTCCGCGCGCCTCCGCACGGCTGCATTTACCATGTCCGCAGCCTAATATTACTTGTCAAACGTTCAAATTCTTTCTATCCAATACACAATAACACGTACATATACACAGTGGAATATTTAGCAACATCCATTTGATTTTTTTAGTAGTTTAAGAGTTGCAACATCAAAGTTTGCACATGATTTCCAGTTTTCCAATGCTATTTATTGAGGGTTTTTACATAACCATCTTACTGCATTTTGTCTAATATTGTGTGTTGTTAAACTATCTTAGGCAGAGAGTGGGCAAAAATATAATTTATGTTTAAGAAGTATCACTGCAAGTCTGTAAGTCAATCTTTTTCAACAATTCTTTTTCTTCTGTGCGAAGTCTGCGAGTGTAATTGCTCACTGAAATGGTAATATGAATGCAAATTAACTTAATTGTGGAATGCAATTAAGTATATTAAAATTCTTGAAAATAGAACAGAATTGAGCCGTAATTTTAGCTGTAATTTTTCATTGAATTTCTTCACGCCGTCTCATTATGCAACGCTTATCATTCACATCGTGAGAGACACCGGGTTTCTGTCATCGTAAAATGTGTTATATTCTCAGCTATGTTTAGTACGTTAAATAAAGTTGGATGTGCCAGAGACAGAGGTCGGTTATCTAAGGGCTCATAGGGGTTAACGCATATCTACAAAGTGAACGATATACAGTAGGGTCCCGCTTTTCAGCTTCTCGGCGTTCCGCTAATATGGCAGTTTTATAAATAAATGTTTCCTGACTTCACCCATGTATTTGTCATGCAGCCCAAGCTCTCCACACACGCACTCTCCCCCTTTCCTCCTCGGTTTCCATCCAATCCCTTTTCGGCTCGCCTCCGTTTGTTTCCGGAATGCTGCATTCTGGGACGGAGTAGGAGGGAGGAGGGATGGGAGGTCGTGGGTGAAAATAGCTTGTGTGCGCTCTGCACACAAAAAAAGGCGATGTTGCGCTTTTCGGCGCTTTTCGCTTTTCGGCGGAGGTCTGGAACCGAACCTGCTGTATGAGTGGGGCCCTACTGTACAAAGAAAACCAGCTGTTAGTGATCTCATTAGCATAGGCTTAACCCATGTTAAATTAGCATAACCATGTGTTAGTTTCAAATAACATGGCATTAAGCATATCACACCTAAAGGTAGTGTTACTCCCATCCAGACCCTGATGGTAATTTAAGTCACTTGAATATACTTTCAATATTGTCTGCATTTAGATTTGCATATTTCCCAGGTATCTTAATAATTATTATTAATATTTTTTTTAAAAAGCATATAAAATGTAGACATTTGCCCATCTCTAAGGTAGATTGTGTCTCATTTAGTCACTTACCGGATGTCGGTGGATCTGCACCTGCAGAAAACAGCTTGCACTTGGATCTATGGAGCTGATGAGATCTGGCCGTGGAAAGGTTGTTTTCTGTAGATACTTAAAGCTGCGGTTCAAGCTGTCGGTTTTTTTTTTTTATTATTCAATATGTGCATAAATACCATCTGCACACTGCCAAGTGACTAATAAGTTGCTGATCGATCCGTTCTCCTGTAATCGATCGCTGAAGATTCAGCTGGGGGTTCACTTAATGCATCTCGGGTAATCTTCTGCTGCACTGACGGCCAATGTTCTATGAGGAAGATCATGTGACCAGGCAGGCACTAGATTCAATTGGTTCACTGCTAGAGAGGGCAGGGCTCAAAAAAGGTGATGCTGTTTCAGAACGGGAAGGGGGTGTGACTTTGTATATGGTTGCTATAGGAACAAACATGTTTGTTAGATTAGAAAATATTAAAATGTCTTTAAAATTGTTTTGTTTGTTATTTTGTTAAATGCTACAAGTATTTTCTCATAATACAGAACTGATTTATTTAAAAAAAAAATACATGTAGGATATTACTTGAACTGCAGCTTTAACTCCAGCCAAAGTTCATATCAATATATTACATTTTGTATAATATCATTATTATAGGGATAAAAAGAGCAAGGAGTACTGTAATAATTTTTGACCAAATAATACTTTGATTTAAATCGACGAGGCAGTTCAGGCCCCTTCCTTTTCCATGTAATAATAATAGATTAACTAACTACACGCATATAACCAAGATAAAAATTGCAGACATAATTACCAACGGTCAGGTACTTTATGCTATCTCCCTAGTAACCATGATACCATTTATAGCCTTCTTATATGTGTCACAGATACTTTAATTATGCAGTTTCTCCCCTCCCCCCTTCCCCAATACATGATTTATCTGAACGTCAATAACCAGACTACTGATAAGTTGATGTAATTGTGGATGACTTCCAATTTCTGGACTCATCAGTAATCCAACATCAAAAGTCCTTATTAATAAAGCTGTATTTACAAATAGGCATAGTTTTCTGTTACTGTATGTTGCATAAGGAGAATTCTTAGGTTATATTTCTAAATAGGTAATCCAAATAGTTGATATATTTATATACTCTGCATCAGCCTTCTCTTATGGTGTAATAACCCTTGACTGTGATGTGCTTCCTTCTACAACCGTACATTTGTATCATACATTACTTTTCTAATGTTGACTGTTTCTGTATATAATAATAATAAGTTCTTGTATAGCGCTGCTAGTTGTACGTAGTGCTTTACGTAGTGCTTTACATTTTGCAGGCACAGGTCCCCCCCGTGGAGCTTACAATCTATTGGGGGGGGGGGTTTGGTGCCTGGGGCACAGGGAGATAAAATGACTTGCCCAAGGTCACAAGGAGTCGACACGGGAATTGAACCAGGCTCCCCTGCTCCAACCTCAGTGCCAGTCAGTGTCTTTACTCACTGAGCCACTCCTCCCATAATAGCATGTTTTTGTATAGCGCTGCTAATTTTTTACGTAGCACTTTACAGAGACATTTTGCAGGCACAGGTCCCTGACCAGTGGAGCTGACAATCTATGTTTTTTGGTGCCAGGAGGCACTGGGAGATAAAGTGACTTGCCCAAGGTCACAAGGAGCCGACACCAGGAATTGAACCAGGTTCCCCTGCATCAAACTGAGTGCTAGTCAGTGTCTTTACTCACTGAGCCGCTCCTTCTCTCCATGTATATATATTTAGATAATTACAAATCTGAGTAGATTTGTTTTTCCTTTCTATCTAAACCAATAAAGTGAGAAAAAGAGAGATACGTATGTTTACATGTCTGCTGTTTTCTTGTTGCTAGAAATATATATATATTTTTTCCCAGCGGGAGATATCTTCTCAGATAAATACTATATAACATTCTTTAGGTTAATTTCTGTTCTGCCATCCATTCACTTTCAATGTTATATACTTCATCCAGGAAGGCACTTAATTCTCAGTAATGTATCGAAGCACTGCTCAGACATTAGACCTACACAACACGTAAAACAATGTATAAATTACATTCCTATTCACATGAAAGACACATTGGCCTTCCAAATTGAATGATGATTATGTGTCACTTACAGCCTTAAATCACTGCATATTGCTTCTAAGTATTTTAGCAGATCACTAATTGTACCTAAGCTATTGCATTGTAGGCTGTCAGAATGACCTGTAATGCATGGAGTGTATGTAATGTTGCAATCACTTCTGGTAGTTAAGTGGTAAAACCAAGATGGAAAAAAACATTTCCTGTGGTATTATTCAAGCTTATACAAACTGAAATGCATCAAAATAAGTGTAGTCAATCAGATTCTGTAGAACGTATAATGTCCGACAAAGATTTGTATACAGCTGTCCCAGTCGGTAAAGAACTGCATTTCAGTGTTATTTACTAAGCTGACTGATCAGGCCTTTAACATTTTTTAATATATCAGGATGTAAAATAACGCTTTAATTACACCTGGAATAGTGCGCACAGAAGACAGAAGGAATAAAACTGTATCCAATAAAAATGTAAGATGATGCACTTTGCAGCAATGCTATATTAAAACTGCAGAAAGTACAGTACCATAAGCTGTTTTATTTATCCTTATTTCAAAGGATATGGACTATATTAAAAGATGGAAGACATATTAAATGTGAACTTTAACGCATGTTCCTTCCTATCTCCACCTACATTGCACAATTCATCAACACACAACTTTTCATCTTTGTCATAGCCAGAAATACCTGAAAATAACATATTTTGTTTTAATGTATATTTTGTTAACTATTGTCTTTTTCAACCTGATTCCTACCTGTTACTGTTATTTAATAATGTTACATTTGCTAAAATATATGACTTATTTCTGAATAATACTTTTTACAGGCATGAGTTATTTTGCAGTATAATATATATGTTAACAGGGCCGGTCTTAGGGTAAAGCGAGCAAGGTCGCCATCTCGAGCCCTGCGCCTTTGGGGGCCCCGCGCTTCCGCCTTTCCCTCCTGCCAGCGGCGGGCTCCAACTTTCACCCGGCCGGAGGGGGGAGCTGGAGAAGGGAGTGCGGGTCCCCCCTCCTCCAACTCCCCCCTGCGGACGGAAATTGGATCCTGGTGCCGACAGCAGAAGGGAGAGGAGGGAGCACGGGGCCCGTCACATCATGACGCCATGACGCTGCCGGAGGGGGGCTGCAGGTCTCAGTAAGTCCCCAGGTTCCCCCCATTTTGGGAGCGTGCCCCCTTAGGCCCCGCAAAGCCTAAGGCCAGCCAAATGGATTGGGGTACACACTTAACTAGTATAAGATAGATTACTGGAGAGGGTGCTGCTATCAGAGTACCCGGAAGGTACTGTACAAAAATAACAAAGGGATATATATATATATATATATATATATATATATATAAAAATATATATATATATATATATATAAAACAAAGATAGGCACGCCATAAATATGCAAAAAAAAAATGTCTTTCCAATAAAAGACATTTCGTTTTGCATATTTATGGTGTGCCTATCTTTGTTTTATATATATATATATATATATATATATATATATATATATATATATATAAAGCAGAAGATAGCCATGTTAATCTAGTTGCGATAGTGCAGAATAAATGAGTTCTTCAGTATTAGGTGATACCTTTTTTATTGGACTAACAATTTATGTCATAGGACAAGCTTTCGAGAGTTATCCTCTCTTCTTCAGGTCAAGCAATACTGATATACAAAGGATTCAATGGCTAAAACAGGGTAGAGAGAGGGACAAAAAAGAAAAAAACAACAGATATTTACTGTAGATAAGGTAGGGTGTTAAAAGTGTTTGAAGCCAGGGGACAGTGTCAAAAAAAGGTGGGGAGGGGGGGTGATGCTGGGGGGGGGGGAGAGAAAGTGTGGATAAGAATAGAGGCAAGCAGGATAATTACAAACAATTTTGATAGGGTGTGAGAAAACCCATGTCCGCATTAAGTCCTTTGGTTTTGGTGTCAAAGAGTCTTATCATTCTGAGTTCAAATGTTTTCCATTCTTGGGTGCTTTTAAACATTCCATTGAGGATTTTGATTTTTAGGTCATTTATGGAATGATCTGGTTGTGAGAAGTGATGTCCCACAGGTGAGCAGTATCTTCCTTCTTCGTGATGGAGTATAGAGTGTCTGAGCATATTCATTCTTCCTTGTAGTTTTTGGCTGGTTTCCCCAATGTAGCAACCTTGGTCACATTTGTTGCACTGAATCATATACACTAAATTCCTGGATGTGCAGCTGTATGATCCTTTAACATTGAATGTTCTATGGTTGTGACTGGCTGTGGGATCTCGGCAAATATGTTTGCAGAGTTTGCAGCGTTTGTTGCTGCACGGCTTTGTGCCATTATCTATGTCTTTAAAATCGTTGTGAAGTTTTCCGCTGACTAATTTCTGTTTGAGGTTTGGTGGTTGCCGGAATGCAAGAATGAGAGGTTTGGGAAAGATTTCATTTTAATGTCGCATCCTCTGTCAGCATGGGTTGCAGATCTTTGATTATTTTTCGTATACTCTCTAGGGTAGGGTTGTATGTGGTCACTAGTGGTATGCGTGTGGTAGGTTATTTCTGTCTGTATTGTAGCAGGTGTTCTTGTGGGGCTTTTATTGCAGATGTAATAGTTTTGGCAATGGTCTTTGGTTTGTATCCCTTCTGTCTGAACGATTCGGTCAGGGTTGTAAGATGCCTGTTTCTGTCTTCAGTGTCAGAGCATATGCGGTGGTATCTTATAGCCTGGCTGTGTAAGATACCTTCTTTCGTATGAGTGGGATGGAAGCTGGAGTTGTGGAGGTAACTGCATGTGTCAGTTGGTTTCTTGTATACAGATGTGTGTAGTTTGCCATCTTTCAGTGTTACTGTAGTATCTAGAAAGTTTACTAGGTTTGCTGAATAATCCATTTTGAGTTTAATTGACGGATGGAATGAGTTCAGGGACTTTTGGAATTGTTTTAAGTTTTCTTCACCCTCTGTCCATATTATAAACAAGTCATCAATGTATCTGTAGTATTTGTAGGGTTTGTGGAGGCATGTAGTTGGAATCTTTGTTCAAGATTTGCCATGAAAAGATTGGCATATTGCGGTGCCTTCTTGGTACCCATTGCAGTCCCCATTAGTTGTTGGTACATTCCCTTGTTGAAGCTGAAGTAGTTGTGTGTGAGGATGTATTCTATCAGTTTGGTAATTACATCAGCACTGTATTTCTGATCCAGGGGAGATGTTGTAAGGAAATGCATGCATGCCTCAATACCATCCTTGTGGGGGATGTTGCTGTAAAGGGATTCTACATCCATGGTAACTAGCAGTGTGTTGGATGGTAGTTGGTTGATGTTGTTAAGATTATTGAGAAAATCTGTGGTATCTTGTATGAAGCTGTTGGTGCTTCTGACTAAAGGTTTGAGGATATTCTCCACTAAGCCTGATATTTGTTCCGTGAGTGTATCCATACCTGTTATAATAGGTCTGCCGGGGTTTCCTGGTTTGTGGATTTATATATATATATATATATATATATATATATATATATATATATATATATATATATATATATACACACATACATACATACAGTATATTTATATTCCTATTCCTATTTATAACAATATTTTCATAGACCTTTCTAATAGATCATACTTACAGTAACTGCCACCCAGAGTACTGCCCATGTTGCTCACATAATTTGTGCTTTGAGAGTTTCCCAGTCGTGGTTTAGGGAAAATACTGCATGGTTGCCCATCATTATGTTGCTTACGTTTTCACTCCACTTACCACATTTCAATGAATATGGTGCGTTCCCGTATCCCCTTTATGCAATAAAGTGAGAAGCTGTAGATAAAACGTTAATGAACCGACCACTTATAGTCACTGGAATGAAAATAAATGTATTTATTAGGTATGTGCTGACATTTCTCCTTATAGTAAATAGGGGACTTGGATTCTGAGTGTTCTATTACTGGGATTGCAAAGGAGTTGCTGTAGTTGTACAATATGCACAGTGAGTAATTATTAGACTTCCTCCAGCATTCCAAGAGTCACTGGGGCAAATGTGTGCAATGACCTTCTGTAAATTGGGTTTTGCACTTAAACTGGAGGGGACTGTTGCTTATGGTAATGCATCTGCTCACTCCAGTTTGTCTTGTTTTGGGTACCACAATCCCAGAGATCATCTAAATCTCATTTGAAGCACCTGTGAACAATTCATTATATTAACACAACAGCAGGGGATAATCTGAAACACTTATACAGAGGTTACAGAGCACCTTCTGCTTCTGAAGCTGCTTTGTGGAGTCAGCCAACAATACTCCTCCAGAAAGATCACATACTCTTGAGAGCAAGCCTGAGACTCTGGCAGCTCTTGTATCATAACCTGTCAATATTCACATCTGGCATGTGTTAATCACATAAATTAAATGTCTCATATAAACAATTGCCTAATTTGAGGTTAATATGTCCAAGAGAATTGCGTGTGGTTGAAAATATATTCGTTTTGATTAAGACACACTATGAAATGGTCTCCACTGGTATTGGGAATGTCGTTAGCCATTCGTTGCAACTGTTTTTTCATTGTTTATAAATCAATTCCATGTTCATGTCCTCCATACTGTACGAAATGATTTTGTTTTCATAAAAAGAGTTTTTATCCTTGACCGATATTGCAACTCTGCTTTGACACATTTCAGTCCTATTTTCATACGGAACAATTTGATAAACTTGATACCGTCTACAATTCAATATGCCGCTTTGTTCTCCAATGCAACTACAACACACATCACTGCGAAATGCTCAAAGAACTAGATTGGTCATCAGTTGAGTATAGGTGCAAAGTTCATCTCTCCCGTCTTGCCTTCAAATATTTTCTGGGCAACTACCTGTCTAGCTGAACAAGCTCCTCACCCCTACCACATGCAGCACTTATCATCTGGGATCTGACTCCAAAAGACTTCATGGTCCAAGGCTCAACAAAGTATCCGGCCGCTCCTCCTTCTCTTACCGTGCACCCTGCAACTGGAACAGTCTACCGGAGACTTTCACAGCTGCCACCAGTCTAAGTTATTTCAAAACTAAAGCTGTCTCACATTTTAATCTGGTCTGTAACTGTTACATACTCCTATAACCTATATCATCTCTTACTGTGCATGCAATGTCTTTTATATAATGTATAACCCTGCTCACTTAACTATGTATTTGTAACTATGTATTTGTCATCATAACTCTGTGCCCAGGACATACTTGAAAACGGGAGGTAACTCTCAATGCATTACTTCCAGGTAAAACATTTTTATAAATAAATAAAATAAACAGATTTTCATCAAATGTGGATTAGAATCTGTCATGTCTTTGTATGTCGGAACCCCAATACATTTCAAGTTTATGGTTAACATTGCAAAATGTACCCCAAGCTGCACATTGTTGTTGTTGACACACAGCCAACCATGATGATGCACCATATTTGACTTCTAGAAAGGGGTATCACACCTCATAAATTATTGGATTCAGTCATTCACAGTAGCTTCAGTTACATTGACTCCCCAGTGTGGAAGAGCAAGCTCTCCTATTCAGACATTTAGTTCACGTTCTCATTCAATCTGCAGCTGTTTCTGACTTCCTGTTTAACCATTTGTGCCATTTAAAAAATATGTAGCAAATATAATAATACAAATCATTTGTTAACCTAATTGGACGTGACGGAGTTGTGTGGAATAGATATTAATAGTACAGAAACAGGTAAGATTATGGTATAATCTCTGCCCACAATAATAATTTATAGTATAAAACAAGGTAAACGGAAACCTAACCACAAGGCTCCACAAAATGTTTTCGCCTCAGGTCCCGGGAGAAAAGGCTGCGCCATGGTTTGCTCTAAACTACGGGGTATTGAGGGATTTCACCTCATGAGCTCGCCACCTCTAATTTGTGTTATTTAGAACAAGTTGAGCACTGAGGATGCTGCAGTTAAAAGAATGATTGTATTTTGGTGATTTAATACAAATTTATTTATGACTTTCAGCAAGTTATTCTCCATCCATGGAAGATCTGAATGGGTCTTCCACATGATACTGAGTCTCCCTGTGGTTCAATCAGGGACAATTATAACTGCTAACAATAAAAAAAAATCAGAGGATGTCATTGTCTTCTTATTTTTCATACAAATATTACCGAAGTTATATAATAAAATCTAATTATCATCTTTGGTGCACCCATTTGTGAGATCATATTTGGACACTGCTAATTTCCTTATCTACCCGAAGTAGCGTATTATCACAGAACCCCTAATTCTAGGTTCTATATTTTAAAGCTGCAGCTCAAGCAATATTCTACATGTATATTATTTTTTAATAAATCAGTTCCTTACTATGAGAAAATACTTGTAGTATTAAAAAAATAATTAAAAAAACAATTTTAAAGACATATTAATGTATTCTAATGTAATAGGAATTTCTGTTCCTATAGCAACCATATACAAAGTCACATCCCTTTCCTCTTCTGAAACAGCATCACCTTTGTGAGCCCTGCCCTCTCTAGCAGTGAACCAATTAAATCTACTGCCTGCCTGGTCACATGATCTTTCTCACAGAAATTTGGCCGTCAATGCAGCCGAAGATTGCCCAAGATGCATTTAGTGAACCCCAGCTGCATTTCAGCGATCAGTTACAGGAGAAAGGATCGATCAGCAACTTAGCTAATCACTTGTCAGTGCGTAGATTGTATTGATGCACATATTAAATCAATTTTATTTATTTTAAAGACAGCTTGAACTGCAGCTTTAATTACAGATATAGAAGTTGTAAAAAAAAAGTCTGTGGTATAAAAAGTTGTTGGTAGTGTGTGCCAAGGTTAAGTTAGTAAAGGCTTCCAGGAGAGATCCTGTTTCTTACACTAATTTTGATGCTGATGCACATGAACTGCTATTTATATAAATCTGGGAAAATTAGTTTCCATAGGTACAGTATTTATTAGATAAATTAAAACCATAGAGCTGAACCACAAAACTGGACCTATATAATTCCAGTTAAAAAAAATCACGCATTCATCTAAAAATACATTGTTGTTCTTTGCTTCAGTTTAACTTTGGTCTTTTCTTTTATTTGGAAGTTTATTCATCCTTTAGGACAGAACAATAATTTTGAGCTTTCATTTGTCTGCAGGCCATGCACAGGGTTCCCGGAGGAGTATAGAAGGGGAGGAATTTTAGACTGCTCCACAGTAATGAACGTGGTTTAGTGAAGTCGTTGGGACTCAAATACCATGGAGCAGGGGTGACCAACTCCAGTCCTCAAGGTTTCAAGGTCAGGTTTCAAGGATATCCCTGCTTCAGCACACGTGACTGAATTGGCCACCCCTCCCGTAGAGGTTGAACCCCGGAAAAAAACAAACATTTATAAAGCACAGTAATATATTGTTACTACTACACCAGGACAGAAAACAACCGTCAGTGGTCTGCAACCACTGCTTCTTTAAATGAATTCATTTCAGTTCAACTTTACTTATGTTTGATTATAGATTTTATTAATATGAAATCAGATACATCAGTGGTAAAGGTTAATAGAATTTTTAAAATGCACTTTTGCCATTAGTAATGTTAATGCCTCCCTGGCTACTTGCCATATTGAACAAAGTACTTAGGGGGCAATCCAGAATATCGTAGTGTCTAATAACCTGACATACTGTCCTGTGACCGCATCATATTGACTTACACATCACAGGTGCAAAATCTAACCGTTCTAAAACTAGTATGTGAAAAATATTGGCTCTACAGACAGGAAAAATGAAGAAACAGGCACATGGTCTTAATCATCAAGGAGGTTTAATGTGCCATATAGACCAACGTTTCGGCAGTCTAGTGCTGCCTTTCTCAAGGTGAAGGCTACACCTTGAGAAAGGCAGCACTAGATGCCGAAACGTTGGTCTATATGGCACATTAAACCTCCTTGATGATTTAGACCGTGTGCCTGTTTATTCATTTTATACTAGATCATATTGGGACTTCAGGAGCTCCCCAGAACCAGCGCACCGGCAGCTAAGTACCCCACCCCTGTTACCTAGTGACTGAATGCGTGTCCCATTTTCTATCTCTCTACAGACAGGAACCCAGGGAAAATATATTGTTGTTCAATGCACTGTACAAAAGTCAACTTATTAGAAAAGTGGATTAACTGTAGAATGGGTCAGTACCTGCATTGTCATGCAAGGTCAAACTGAAAACGCACCTTTTTCTTTTAGCCAATCACGTTAATGTATTCACAATTGCAGAATACACATTAGTGTAAATGCCATTTCTTCTCTCGGAGACAAGCTTGCACGCATACGCCTATTATCTCTAAGTCTGCCAAACAAAAAGATTGGTAGGTGGTCCACTCCGTCCTTGTTTTCAATAGTATCAAGTGATAAGGTTGCTGGGTGCTTGCGACATACTAGCTACAGTAACTTGTAAGCTGTTTTGGGCAAGAACCTGTCCCTCACAAATTAACTATTGTATGTGATTCACTTTGCAGTTATATTTCACTGTATTATCTCTGCTTGTAAAGTGCAGCATACATGTTCAGTACAATATCAATCAGACATGCTGCATGCACACACAGATCTATCAAAGAACAAATACCCACGGATTTCAACTGATTTTTCTCCGGTGATGAATGTAGAGGGGCCTTGTGCCACTTTTTGACTAGTTTTGCATTTGATATACTGATATAAATAGCCACATGAACATCGGTTTGGTTTGCCTACAGTGTGATGCAATGCATTTTGTTTCTCCAAGCGTGAGGGAGCGCAAAGTATACCGAGAAAAGAAGAGACAATGGACAAACACTAGCGCAATATGTATACTCTGTGGGAGAGATTTATAGGTCAGTATGATGATCCCACTCACATTTATCCCAAATAAAAAAAAAGCATATCCCAAACAGTGGCAGTATTGATCCGTCTGGTCAGTGCGTGGGTTAAACTCAGGTGAATGACAGAAAGACGCAATAGTGCAGATAGTCTACAAAATATTTTTATCTAAAACATAAAATCAATAGAGTGTGCACTTACACAGTGAACAATCTTTAAAGCTTAAAACACGATACAATCTGTTATGTAAATAGATCTCCGGGGCTGTCAGCACGCTGCAGTCTCACCACCTCCGTGTGTGTGCTTGCAGCATCTCAGTGTCTCGCACAATGCTTGCGTCCACACTTCCAGTATCCTCGGTGGGTGGAACAGGCTGCAGCAGGTCTCTCTCCAAACCCCAGATGCGTTTCGCCTGTTAATGGCTTCCTCAGGAGTCAGTAACCCACCCCTGCCAGACATAAGTTTAATATACCCTTTCACCTGATTGGCTAATTAGAGATTGGAGGTTATTACATGTGGAAATCATCTCTTGATTACGCCATATCATGGTAGCTTTCACAATTTATAACAAATCTGACCAAACAGTAAACAAAGGATAGTCATTCTAAAAAAAAAACCCACAAAGTTAGACATACTTCATAAATTCAAAACATAAAATTAAAATTCATGATGAATGATCACTTTATCATCAATGTTATAATAGCCCAGAATTTGTAATCACTGCATTTAACCTGCAACATTTACTGTACGATTAGTTTGGCATTTGTTTTGATTTGATAGAAGTGATTCTTAAAGGAATGCTAGCAATATATTGCATTTGGTTGTACTGTGAAGAAACAGGCCTTAATTCTATATCCTTAATGCTTCGAACAATGTATTAAGAACATATCATTAATATTAATATCTTTGCATGGAATGGGTGGGGGTGGAGAGTGCATTTGGGTAATTATATCCCTTCTGACAGAACAAAAAAACCTATGTTTTAAATATGACTTACTCTCCTTCATGCAGACGTTCGAGGTTATCTACAAGGAATTTACAGTTCACATGAAAGTGCCACGATAAAAAATGCAGGTGCTGTGAAACATTTATAAGAGAAAAGCACACGGCGGTATGCAGTCCAGAATTTGAAATGCCATTTTAGCATGGAACAGATCTCCCACGGGATGGTTCCAAAACTTCGAGACATCTTTAAAGTGACATCTTTCAAAATGAGCTAACGTTGCCATGCTGTAACTTACACACATTCTGATATCACAGATCTTTACTCAGCAGATGTATGGGGGAGTACAATGCACGGCCCACACACAATAGATAAAGTACTGTAATAATTCAGCTTTGATAAGTACTTTCATGCAGGGCGGCCAGCAGCTTTCCCGAGGACCACGGCCAGAGTCTGCCCTGGGGCCGCAGGTTGTTGAGAGGGGGGGAAGTGTCCTGTCCCCCAGTCCCTCACACACAAACACACCCCTCTCTCTCTCTCTCTCTCTCTCTCTCTCTCTCTCTCTCTCACTCACGCACACTCCTCCTCCCTCTCTCTCACACACTCCCCTCTCTCTCTCACACACACTCCTCTCTCTCTCTCTCTCACACACACTCCTCCTACCTCTCTCTCTCTCTCTCTCTCTCACACACACGCACACTCCTCCTCCCTCTCTCTCACACACTCCCCTCTCTCTCTCACACACACTCCTCTCTCTCTCACACACACTCCTCCTACCTCTCTCTCTCTCTCTCTCACACACACACACTCCTCCTCCCTCTCTCTCACACACTCCCCTCTCTCTCTCACACACACTCCTCTCTCCCTCTCTCTCTCACACACACTCCTCCTATCTCTCTCTCTCTCTCTCTCTCTCACACACACACACTCCTCCTCCCTCTCTCTCACACACTCCCCTCTCTCTCTCTCTCTCTCTCTCTCTCTCTCTCTCTCTCTCTCTCTCACACACGCACACTCCTCCTCTCTCTCTCACACACACTCCCCTCTCTCTCTCACACACACTCCTCTCTCTCTCTCTCTCTCTCACACACACACGCACACTCCTCCTCCCTCTCTCTCACACACTCCCCTCTCTCTCTCACACACACTCCTCTCTCCCTCTCTCTCACACACACACACACCTCTCTCTCTCATGTATAATGTATTATAGAAAGATTTCTGTCTTCTTTACTATAATGACACTTTTTTATGAACCGTAACCATATTGTGTCTGGTTCGTCCAGGAAATCATCTGCTTATGTCTATGGCAGAACTTCAGACTTCAATTAAATCCATTTTGCTTTAAATCACATAGAGTAAAGCGAAGTAGCTGATATTGGCATTTTTCCTGTAATTTGTTTTACATTTCTAATCATGATAAAATATTCAGGCTATGAAAAATTGAAAGGAGGAAATAATCACTCAAATGTAGGCCCAAAAGCCTAACTCCAAAAGGCAACAAATTTCATAGAGCTAGTACTGCCTTTATTAGGAACTAGTTAAGATACTGTCAAGGGAGTTAGACGGGGTAAATATTTTGATAGTGACTATGGCACCAAGCTAGCACACGACCTGAATACGGGGTTAATACTGACACTCGCAAGCTCTTCCACTCTTCACCGCCACAAAGGTCCGTCAAATAGACAATATATCCTCTACAGGATCAGGGATCAACACACAACCCGCAAGCTCTCCCACTCTTCACCTCCACAAAGGTCCGTCAAATGGACAATATTTCCTCTACAGGATCGAGGATCAACACACAACCCGCAAGCCCTCCCACTCTTCACGTCCGCAAAGGTCCAGTTGGCTTATAGTTTACGACATTCTAAAGAACAATGTCACCTTGACTGGGCTATCTTGGATATCCCCCCTCCCCCAATTAATTTCCTTTGAAATGCAGCCCCGAATCATGGGGGGTCTTGGCCTGTTACAAGCTCAGATATATTATGTATTTTTATTCTGTAGCTCATTAACCCCTCAAGCACCAAAGGGATTAAACTACCTAATATTTCATGATATTATCATGACAGTGACCACTCCCATCTATAGCTGCTGACCCTGCTGATGTCAGCACCTTATGCTTTTTTACCCTACTGCACAAGTTCACCATCATACACTGCTTAGATGGGTGCTAAGCTCATGACTCTACCTAAAGGATTTGCACCTACTCTTCATGACATGTTTTCATAAGATGGGCAAATTTTGGGGGGGGGCAAATTTTGATCTGCAGCAGATCGGTCGGTTCCTTTGGTCCACGGATTTCAGTGGATCAATGTCAATAAGTTTTGCGGATATTTTATTATTATTGCCAGTACACTTCACGGATTCCGCAACCGTGGATGGATTTGTAGAATCCAATGAATCCGGGAGCGGATTGCTGAATCCGCGGATTGGATTCTTCAAATCCGTGGATGGATTGTATCCAATGGTGTTTTATTTAATGAATCCACACGGATTAAAACCAACCAAATCCGTTTCTGGATTTTACACCATGAAACGGGTTTTGGGTTTAAAATGTTAAAAAATCCAGGAACCGGATTTGGGACGGATTCGCCCATCTCTAGTCATTTCCCAGAATCTCTGGCTGCAGTGGAAGCACTGTATGCTAAGACAGGGGTGCTCAACTCCAGTACTCAAGCCGCCCCCAACAAGTCAGGTTTTCAGGATATCCTAGCTTCAGCACAGGTGGCTCACTCATTTGAGTGAGCCTCTGATTGTATTGTATTGTATGTCTTTATTTATATAGCGCCATTAATGTACATAGCGCTTCACAGCAGTAATACATGTGGTAATCCAATAAATAACAGATAATATAAATAACAGATCATGGTAATAAGTGCTTTAGACATTAAGGAAGAGGAGTACCTGCTCCGAGGAGCTTACAGTCTAATTGGTAGGTAGGGAGAACGTACAGAGACAGTAGGAGGGAGTTCTGGTAAGTGCGTCTGCAGATTGAGCCACCTGTGCTGAAGCAGGGATATCCTAAAAACATGACTTGTTGGGGGGTTGGGGTGGGGGGGGGGAGTTGAGCACCCCTGTGCTGAGACAATGGGGTTGCAGACCTGTCTGAGACAAATTAATGTGCTCAAAAGTCATATTTTTATTTGATTATGATTGAAAAGTGAAGGCAATTTCTAATAGCAAAATGTTCTTGAGCTGTCTTTACAGGACTGGAGCTTTATAATATGCCAATAAATCTAGGAATGCATTTAGAAGGCACAAGAAACAGTTGTACTACGAAGGTCCACAGCCGGCTTGTTCTTTCACAGGGCTCGGTGCATGGTCTTTCACGACCTCTTACCTAGTCCAGTGCGGCAATTCCACCTCAGACAACACAGCGTCATAACGTGGCAGTGTCATGTGACGTCACGGCGCCATGCAGCATCACGTTGTCATGGCAACATGGTGCCAACTGACAGCATGATAACGGGGTCGCTAAAGGAGGAGATGCCACCAGACAGGTAAGAGACAGGTACAGGGGCCCTGCGCTCTCCCCCAGCAATCAGCTTTATTGTTGTGGGAGAGAGGACGGGGGCCTCTGTAAAGAGGTGGGGCTCGGTGCGATGGCACAGACGGAACCGCCATCACGCTGTCCCTGCGAGGATCAGAAGCCAATTTGTATTCCTTACACTAAAACAAGTTTGATTTAGCATGTTTTTCCCTTATTCTGTGCAGAAGTAGAATAACAAAATAATGACTGTAAGTAAATGGATTAACATGATGGGTAAACATTTTTCAGCCTAACTATGCAGCTACTGCGCATTTCTCATCCCATACACCAGATTGATTAAGGGGACATAAGTAAGAATATTTACCGTATACAAGCTGTATTTTGCAGAACAACATTCACTGCTTTGACTACATTCCATTTCTGATGTACTTTTGTTCCATGCGTAATGTGTTTTTGGAACATTTCACTATGCAGCTTACACTCTGGTATATTATTGAGGAATTGAAATATTTTTCCCATTAATATAAATGGATCTTTGTATATACAGTGCATAAAGACTTGTTTGGTTGCAAAGCAATCACATTTCCTGAAGGAAATTGCTTTTGCAAATAGCACAGGTTTCATTGCAATTTGTATATCATGCAGTTGTACTAATGACCAAGCTATTAATTAAAATGTAACTGCCTTCTACAATGAATATAATCATTCAAATCTATTAATATTCCCAGAAGACGTATGCGGTTGGTACACTGTAATCCTGCTGGCCAAAATGACTGCAAGCAGCAGGTGATTGATCTGTATTGGAAAAGCCTACAGATGAACTGAACTGTTTGAGAAGTTTTGTACAGGCAAACAAATCAGACGTTCTATTAAAAAACAACAGTTCATGACTTGAAAAGAGTTTACCTTGATTATTAATATGTGGCATTATCAATAAATAATTTGTATGTATATACTGAAAAACTCTCTTGGCTCTCCTTCTTTGTCTCCTCAGACTCCCCTGTTCTTCTCATTAGGGACTTCAACAGCCATATTGATGACCCCTCTCTCCCTTGGGCGTCCCACTTTCTCTCTCTAACATCTTCTTTTGGCCTTCACTGCAGCCAGCACCCACAAGGGCAGCTACTACTTGGACCTGGTTTTCACAAACATCTTTTCTTTCTCTGATTTCTCAATTTCCCCTTTCCTCTCGCTGACCATCATTTCATCTTACTTTCTCCCACTTCTCCCCTTATCCACCTGAATCCACCTTGTTTCTGAAGAGACCTGCACACTATTAACCTACCAGTTCTTGATTCCACTTCCTCCCTCTCCATTATCTGCTCTGCTCCAGACTCGGATAACCTACTGTAGTAACAAACTACAACTCTGCCCTATCCTCCTCTCTTGATCTACATGCCTCTCTTTTTCTCTGTGCCTTTCTCGATCTTTTAACCCCAGACCCTGGCTCTACTGCTACACACGCATGCTCTAATCTTGCACTCGTTCCTCTGAACGCCTCTGGAGGAAATCTCATACTCTCCCTGACTTCTTTCACTACGAATGTTTCCTATCCTATTTCAACTCTGCCCTCTCCCAGGCTAAATAAACCTACTTTTCTTCATTAGTCAACACTCACAAATGTAACCCACGCCGTCTGTGCTCTGTCTTTGACAATCTACTCAGATCACTGTCTATTACTTGTTTTTCTTCCTCCATTTCACCTCAGAACTTTCCTGACTATTATAAGACAAAGGTGGATTCCATTCATCAAGACATCCCCTCTGTATCCTCCTCACATTCTACACCTCATCCTAACTCTCCTCCTGCCTTCCTCAACTTTTTTTCCGCTGTCACAAAGGATGTGTCACTACTGATCTCCACTTCTCCCTCTAACACTTGCCATCTTGACCACATTGCCTCATACCTCTCGCTCCTACTCTAATCCCTGCACTCACACATATTTTCTACTCCTCCCTCTACTCTGGTACCCAGGTTTGCAGACAGATTTCCCAAGGTCCAGGACTAGAATTTCCAGCCCTTTTTTATACCTCTTCATTCTTACCCCTCGATATTCACCCCCGTATACTCATGTATTTATCTCCCCCCACTCTCACTCTTCCTCACTCCCCTTCTCTCCTCTCGCACTCTCCCCCCTCCACTATCACTCTATGATTCACTTTTCCCTCAATCCCTCACCTCACACTCATTTCCCCTCCCCCTGGCCACACACACACACACACACACACACACACACACACACACACACACACACACACACACACACACACACACAATACCCCCTGCAATACAATAACCACCCAAACACACAATACAATCACCCTCCCACACACACACACAGCACACACACACTATGATAACCACACACACACACACACACACACTACAATAACACAAATACTACAATAACACAGACTAAAATAACACACACACACACACAAAATGTTATACCAATCCCCCCACAATACAATAACCCCCCCCCCCACACACACACAACAATAACACAGACTAAAATAACACACACACACACACACACACTTCTATACAAATCCCCCCACAATACAATAACCCCCTCCAAACACAATACAATAGCCCCCACACATAATACAATAACCCACAAAAACAATACAATAACTTGCCCACACAAAATAGTAACCCCCACACACACACAAACAATACAATAACCCCTCCCCACACACACAAACACAATACAATAACCTCTCACCACACACACAATACAACACACACCTCTTACTTTGTGGGTGGTCTCACTCAGACCTCTTGTGCCGTGCTGGACCGCGCATGGAGTTGGAGGCTGAGTCCAGCTTCCGGGGTGAATCAGAGAGGGAGAGGCAGGCTGCAGGCCTGGAAAGCGAGAGAGGCCTGCAGCAGCTGGGGAGAACAGTGGTCTGGCGGCAATCAGTGGCCCATTGGCTGGACACTGAAGTTGGGCTGGTCCCAACTTACAGCGCCATCTGAACCCCCGTGCAGACACTGTGCCCGGGACAGTTGTTCCGGCTCAATGCCCCTGTCAGCGACCCTGTTGGTACCTTTCCTTCCTCCTTCAAACATGCAGTTATACCTTACTCAAAAACAGCAAGCCTGACCGTACCCGCCGCTGTAATTATCATGCTGAGTCCCTCCTGTCTTTTGTCTCTAAACTCCTTGAACACCTTCTATTCTCTTGCTTGCTCCATTTTCTCACCCCCTATTCTCTCCTAGATCCTCTACAATCTGGTTTCCGCACTGTTCACTCCAGCGAAACAGCCCCCACTAAAATAACTAATGACCTCCATGATGTCAAAGGCAAAGATCATTACACTCTGCTCATATTGCTCTCTGCAGCCTTTGATACTGTGGAGCACCCTCTCCTTCATATTCTCCATACTCAAGTATTAATAACAAAGCTCTATCCTGGATTTCCTCTTGCCTCTCCCATCATACCTTCAGTGTTACATTTGCTAGCACCTCCTGCTCCCCTGTCGATCTCTCTCTGCGGTCTGTCATGGGAACTCTTCTTATTTCTCGTTACACAATCTCTCTAGGTGACCTTATCACATCTCTTGGGTTCAAATATCACCTCTATGCTGATGACTCACAAATGTAATTTTCAACCCCTGATCTTACACCAGCTGTAGAGACCAAAGTTCTCGTATGTCTCTCTGCTATATTATCCATGATGGCCCTCCGCTGACTCAAATTTAACATGTCAAAGACGGGGCTCCTCATACTTCCTCCCAAGCTTGGCCCTACTACCCCTTCTTCATAACTGTTGGCAGATCTACAATACACCCAGCATCACAAGCACGCTGCCTAGGGGTCACATTTGACTTCTCCCTCACATTCACAAGGTAGCTAAATCCTGTAGATTTTTCCTCTGTAACATGGCAAAGATACACCTTTCCTCTGTTGCTCTACTGCTAAAACTCTGCAGCCCTCATTCTCTCCAGTCTTGATTATTGTAACCTTCTACTGTCTGGCCTTCCAGCCTCTCACTTGTCTCCCCTTCAATCTATCCTAAATGCTGCTGCTAGAATCACTTGACTCTCTCCTAAATCTGTCTCAGCATCTCTCCTGCTGAAATCCCTCTCCCAATTTCCTATCAAATCCCTTATTACTAACAAAATTCTCCTCCTCACTTTTTAGCCTGTACACTCTTCTGCCCCTAATTTCTCACTACACACCATCCCTACTCTTGCGTTCTGCTCTAGGATATCTTCTCTCTACCCCTTTTGTATCTAAAGCCCTCTCCCTTAAACCCTTCTCACTGACTGCACCACACCTCTGGAATTCCCTTCCCCTCAATAACCGACTATCACCCTCTCTATCCACCTGCAAGACGCATCTTAAAGCGCACATTATACATCTCATATACCAACCTTCGCCTCTTACAGACACACAAGAACACACTCCTACTGTCTCAGTACGTTCTTCCTACTTACCACTTAGATTGTAAGCTTTTCGGGGCAGGGGCTCCTTTTTCCTAATGTTACTTTTATGTCTCAAGTGCTTATTCCCATTATGTGTTATATTATTATGTCACGTGTATTACTGCTGTGAAGCGCTATGCACATGGATGACGCTATATAAATAAAGATATAATACATACATACATACAAACAAACACCTGTTTAAAGAACCGATATAAAAAAGCATTAGCGGCTCAAATGACAGCTGTAATTCTCATTCCAGTGATTGCTAATGGTTTGGACCTGGTTTCCGTGCACCTCAACTTAATTGGAAGGTTGTGCCATTACACAGCAACATCTCACAAGCACGCTGCGATGCACTGAACTCTCTGAAGGACCTTGATTCAGTTACGCAGTGTACCGGACGTAATGATCACATGACACAATACAGACTGCCAGCCCTGTTGATTAAAGATACCCCTTTCCTGTTGCTTACCTCCATACTTTAAGTGTCAATAATATGGTTAAACTCTTAGTGTATGGGCCGTGTTAATATTATTTTTTTTAAAAAGGCTCACCAATCAAAAGTCATATACCTTAATATGCTTTGAAACGTCTCACATGTTGCTTCCCACGTTTTTTTTTTTAAACGTCCACAAATCTTGCTTTTACCTCAAATTTAATTCAGTGCTTTCTGAATTATACATCGAACAGTGCTGCAAATAGTTGCAAAAGCTTTACACTTGGCAACAATGTTGCTGTTATAATCCATTCTCTTTTAATGACTTATTTTCCTACATATTTATAACACGTAAAGCCTTTTCAAATGTGCCAAGGAACGATGTTTCTCTAAACATCTTTGCATTTCAGACAGTGCATGCTGATGTTTTTTTCAGCATAGTGTTAGAAAGTAATACAAAAAAAAGTTCAGCGAAATCTGGGGCTCAAAAATACTTTTAGCAACAAGAGACTGTTGAAGTCTCCTAACTTTTACACATTCTTTATGAAGTTTAAGGTAGGATCAGGCCCATAAATATTCATGTGGAGTACGGGTTTGGGGGTATCCAAAAAAAAAATAGGTGATAAGAAAACGCCAACCCGGTCACAGTCAAAACAGAGTGCGCAAACCAGGAAAAATAAATAAATGACGTATAATGTTCTTTTTATATACCCTTTGCCCTAGATATCCATATATCGTACTCCAATGAGGTAAGTGACAATTACTGTACAAAGTCAGTGATATATCTTGTGATGACTTGATGTCCGGGCCTGATCGTTGTTCTCTGGTGTGCTGTCTGCGAAAGTAGATGAAGTAACAGACGAAAAAGCTGCGATGCTCCACCCAAATGATGAAGGAGGGTGACTTGGATACAAAACAGCTTTAGTGAATCTGAGGCAAAAATACCAACATGTTTCGTGCATACAGCGCTTTCTCAAGACCTAGGCGGCGTAGGCGGCGGAACATTTTTGTCTTTTTGCCTCAGATCCAAAAGCTATTTTTAATCCAAGTTACCCTCCTTCGTCATTTGGGTGGAGCATCGCAGCTTTCTCGTTTGTTGCTAGAAAGTAATACAATGCAGTGATAAGAATAACCTTCCAATACTGTCAAACAATTTCTGATAGAAACACAGAATGTGATGGCCGATAAGAACCACACGGCCCCCTGTGTCGGCCCATTTTCCTATCTGCTGTAAAACCTCAGACACTATTTGATCGTTCACTTTCTTTCATATCTAGGATAGCTTTACTGGATGTCTATCCCAAGCGTGTTTGACTTCCCTTACTGCTTAAGCCCCTATCATTTATGTTGGGAGGCAATTCCACAAATCCAAACAAATTCCCCAAAGTGCAGGTCTCCTCTACAACGCAATTCTCCAGTTATTGTGACAGCCGAGAACAGTGGCGGAACAACGTTTCAGGACCTTTCATCTGATGCTCTGGCATCGCATGCTCCCCCTGCAAATCTTCTCAATATGGCCGCGCGGTGTTACATGGCGCTGCGTTGCCATGACAAAGCAACGCCGCATAGCATCATGATGTCACTTAGCGTCCATTTGTCATAGCAACGGTTGTCACGTGACGTGGCCATATTGAGAAGATATGCAGGGGAAAGATGCCGGGAGATGCTGGTAGACGCCGCCCGCTGCCCGCTGCCCGCTGCCCGCACAGGTGAGTGAATTAAGCACTGGTTAGGCGAACTTGTGAAATTTCGCACGTAGTGCGAACTGGCTGAATCCCACCACAGGTTGCTCATTACCCGCACATACATACACACACACACACACACACACGTACTGTATATGCTACACAGACAGAAGGGACCTTGCAGCCGTGGGTAGGAGCTTTTCCCCGCCCCACCAGTTAGCTGCTTAATACCGGCACGTGACTGATGCACACTGTCCCACCCTTCTCCTTACACTGGGAACTAGTGATTAGCACTGTCATTAGGCAGCTCAGGGAGAGGGGAGAAGTTCTGATCCACATCAACAACATTCCCTCTCCCTCTGCGCTGGCGTGAGAAGGAGCGTGGGCTGCTGCGGTCTAGGACATTTGATCACGCTACTTACCTCACCGCAAGGACATCTCTCCGCGGCCACCGGCAAGGTAAACCCTTAACCTTAAACGTTGTCTTTACCCCTAATGTTAATGCTAACCCCTACCCTAAAAACCTTAACTCCTTGCCCTAAAACCCTTTACCTGAAGTCCCTTATCCTAAACCTGTACCCTAATCCCATACCCTAGAACACTTTACCCTAATCCCCTACCTTAAAATCAAATAACCCCATACCCTTAACCCTTACTCTAAAAACCTAACCCCTTACCCTAAAACCCCTATCCTTACCCTAACTGGTAAAACCCCTTAAATAAACTCACTTTAATGATAAAGCAGCCGGTAGCTGAGTGTCCAGTGGCTGCGGTGTAGGGTCCCTCAGCGGCTAAACGCTGGCAGAGACTTGGTCGTGGCGAGACAGCTGGGACCAAATGTCTGATTCCAGACTGCTGGGGCAGCCAGGAGTTGAGCGTCCCAAGTGAAGCCAGATTAGCAGCATGCAGCTCCTGGTCCATCTGATGCCCACCAATAGCCTACAGGCATACATATTATACTATAGGATCAACACTCCAGTGTAGATGGATAATATATAAATACACTGTATGTGTGTGAATATATATATATATATAGAGATATCCGTACTGTTAGCCGAGCTTAATAATCAAAAACGAATAGACAATACAATATCGTTCTGTGGCTCAATCTGTGGCTCTGTCAGAATTTCAAGAAATCCTGAAACCCTGACCTGTTGGTGGCCCTTGAGGACTGGAGTTGGCCACCCCTGTTCTACTGTATCAATCAACCTATCCATGTATCTATCTAAAGGTTATGGAGGTTTGACTTAGACAAGTAGGTATTTTTCTTAAAGGTTTAGGGCGCACCAGAGTATTAAGGTATTGGCTGTAAGGGTGAAGACTTCAGTCAAAAGGGAGAATATTAGAAAAATTTGGAGCAGACACAAAAAGATATCTTGATGCCTGCAGCTACAAAACAGAGAAGAGAAATTATAGCCACAAGGCATTTTATATTTCACGAGACAGCATTTACTTCCTTAGAAAAAAAGAATATACAGTATGTCCTTTTTATTGGATGTACAGTATGGGCAGACTGCAAGCCAGTCTAACAGATCCAATCTCTGAATTAGAGTGGAAATTAAGTTCAGGAACTTATCTCCTAAATTGCTTCCCCGATCACTGCTTATTTGGGTTACATTTGATAAGTTGGTAAGAAAGAGCTTATCATACTTTGTATATCGGGGCAATAATGAGACATGTCTCTCTAAGTCCATTCCCTAGATAATTACACCTGGGATACATTTTCAGACAGTGCTGACCTAAGTCAAGACACAATTTTCATCAGGAACCTTGAAGCAGGATGGCCCTGCTGAGACATTCCTGGAACAGAATCAGCTACACGGTGCCTATTGTTAGCTTTGTAGCTGCAAGCATGTAAGGAAGAAAATCATCTTAACAACATGCTACAAGCTAAAGATTTATTGGCTACCTCAATTTTACTCCCTTTAAATCAATTGAAACATAAGACAAGAACCCAGGGAGCCATTGGTGAAGTATCATGCTGATAATACTCTTTATGGTTTTTTCTTTTGACAAATGGTGTGACGTGGCTTATTTGCATTGAGTATTTGGCATACAATGCAATGTTACAAGCTCCATCAAAATCCAGGTACGTTACCGACCTGAAATGCAAGGGATCTCATTCATCATGGAGCCACAAAGCTTTTACATGTACAATTCAGACCTTCTCACAACATTGACATGCTGTAGCTCCAAATTTCAAGGTGTGACTCCCAGGGCTTGGGCCTCGGGACTCCCAATTTCACTTTGGGTTGGGTGTGCTACGGCTGATTTGTCAGTGTTCCTTCTAAGAACATATAGAATTATGAGGGAACAAGTCCCAAATGCCTCAATGTGGAGTCAAGGACAGTCTCTTAGTGTGGAAAGGTGCTGGTCTCTTTAAATGTGGTTACACTTTGTTTAGCATATGTAAAAAGCAGAAGAGAGACCGCACTCTATCCCGTTACATAGTAACACTCCCGATTTGTAGTGCAGATGAATATTCAGATTCCCTTCATATAGTACACTTGGATGATGAAGAAAAAGTTAACTTTATTCATAAAGGAGCGTGCTAAACCACAGAGCCACGTTTCAGGCCCGTATACAGCCTTTAATCAGGTGGACACATCAACCTTAATTAGGAGGGATTGCTGTTTTAAATAACTATTAGGATGAGCGGTGAATGGTTAAGGGGCAATTCCTTATTGTTTCATTTTGGGGGGGGGGAAAGAGCACACTTCACTTGTACATCAATACATCTTTTGTTATATTGGTAGACATAGTTTTCTCCCAGCACTGCCTGGCTTGTCCTTGACCACGAATATTAAGGAAATGTACATGTCGGATACATGACAACATGCATTTCACACTGATGGGATAAAAAAACCAGTTGATTTCAATTCAGGAAAAGATCTTTTGAAGTGGTAATAGACAAAGATAATCACATTCAGAGCATGAACAATATCTGAACAGACTGCTAACAGAGTGGCATTATTAATAAGTGTTTTTAATAATCCAGGATAAAAAGACCCAGATGCCCTGCAATCAAATAAATAAGAAATCAGAAACAGTAGCACAATAAGCATATTAAAGCTGCAAGTGCGGGAAAAAATTCATGTTTGTATTGTTGTACATACACACATTTGCAGATGAAAGTTATCCTTATTAAAGATCTGAAGGAAAATCATGTATTGTATTTCGTATATTTGGTTTTAGTTTTGTTGCTTAATTATGTTTGCAGGAATTGGTACTAAACGATAAAATATTCATAAAGCACAGCACAATCACTGTGACAGATAGAATAAACGGTGACACAAAAACTTTGCGATGGGGATCTAGTTCTAAAAGTGAATTGGGCAACATCGGATTTATTAACGGAAACAAATATCTGCATTGCTTTCCTCTGCTTTGGTAAATCTGGTGCAATTTTTTTTATTTTGCACTAGTTTTGCAGCTGCAATATCTTGATAAGTAGCCTCCATGGAGTGTGCAACAAACTCCATTGTGAAATAGTGCTCAGACTCCCTATACGCTCAGGAAAACATTGTCCAAGAATGTAAATATGTAAATCCGGATTACCCTCTAGTGCAGGGGTGAGCAAACTGGGGGCGTGAGATTGTCTGCGGGGGTAACGGCGCTTACAGAGGCCCCGCACTCTTCCCCAAAGCATTTCATTTAAAGCCGGGGGAGGCACAAGGCCTCTGTAAGTCTCTCTTACCTGGTCTCAGCGTCGCCATGACAACACAGCGTCAAATGACACTGCGGGGTCAAATGGCAATGCGTTGCCATGTCAACGCGACGTCACATGACGTTGTGATGTCCTATGACACTGCTGAAGCTCAGAGCTGGGAAGGGGGCGCAAGCAGGGGGGGAGAGCTGACAGGGGGTGCAAACAGAAAAGTTTGCGCACCCCTGCTCTTGTTTCCACAATATAATCCTTATGTGGTATGCTGGGGAGGAATAAGTACCTAGTGAGGTCCCAAGGATCCCCGCATATTGCAGTGCAATAACAGCCTCCAATAATAGGGGGGAGGGGCAACATATATACAGGTTGATGCCTATTACCTGTTGTATACCCTCTCTGTGACCAGCAAATCCGGGGTGTCAGCATCCCTGTAGTGAGTAGATCAAGCAGCCTTCTGAAGGAAACAACGGAGCACAAACAACCAGCAAACCAGAAAAAATTATGATCAAGGGTTAACTCCCATAAAAATACATTTATTAGTATCTTACATGGATAGCCAGTAGATTAAAAACGCACCTACGCGTTTTGAGCCGTAGCTCTTTATCAAGCTGACACTGTTTCCAGTCAGTGTCTTTGCTCACTGAGCCACTCCTCGTGTTATGTAACAGGTAAAGCTCTTAGGTATGTCGATTATCCAAGTCTCATTTTGTCTCTATTTGGTAAATAAATTGACTATAGATATTGGGGTCACTGTTATCAGTCATCTGGCTGTAAAACCAAAGAAAATAGGTGGAAGAAAATGTCACCAGATTAATAAGCACATGAGATTCCTTTTCTTTGACAAAGCGGTTACTGGTTCTTGTACTTCTTCTGCCCAGTTTTGCAGATGGGGAACTTTGATAAATAGACAACAAAGTCTTCTTTTTTACCCTCATTATATCTATTTAGCTGCAACAACCTTAAAATGGCAATCATTATTTTTTAAAAAAAATATAGGATTGAAGCAGGGGGTGGAATGAAATTAGTTTCAGCACCTGGGACCCGCTGCTTCCAGAGATACTCCAAAGATACTCAGAAGTAGATGTCGCTCTCCTTGGCTGCCAGGAATCACATAATGACCACTGGTCAAAGTTCTCGCATCCTCCAGGCCAATAGGAAGCTGTGAAGTCATCAGTCATTGGCTCATGTGACGCAGGAGCTTTAAACTTTAAAGCCCAGCCTGCTCAGCCGGAGCGTTTACCGGCACCTACTTTGGAGGTAAGTAACTCTGGACCCAGGGGTTCCCCAGAGCAGGAATTAACGGGGTTCAGCTCCGGAAACCCCCTGCTTCAATTCTATATACAAATGAAAATAAAAAACTGTGCCGGCTTGGATTGCTCCTTTAGCTGTTCAGTGTTCATAGCCTTTTCTGGATTTGGCAACTTGTGACATATTGATTCCCTTAGAATTGTAGGGAAATGTACATGTACAGGTTCATATAGCGAAAACCAGCACATTTTAGTTGATATTTGTAACGTACCCATAAATGGACTAGAACATTATACAACTATCTATGAGAGATAAATGCCTGGGCTTTAATTGTATTACGCCCGCTGAGTTCAATTCTCATCTAGCTCCTAAAATTGTGCTTGTACTATTGAGCAAAGAGCATTTTTGCATTTACCTAATCAGGAAATTAATCACTGAAGCTAATTACTGCAGTTCCAGATTCTGGCATTTATATTGCTATTTTCCTACCTTCTGGATGCAGTTTCAAAGACTGAAGTTCACTCACTCACTCATCATTAATTATAGGCACCTTTCTCCAACCTGTAGATTTCTTGACAGAAACATGCCATCAGTATTTTCCAAAAATATGTGCTATATTCATGAACATAGTGTTTTTTTTTCTAAATTAGGTTCATTAGTCCAAACAGTGCAAGGAATGTAATTTATGCTGTTGCTTTAGTATTTACCCCTGCACATCTTCCTAATTTAAAAAGAAAATTCCCATTGTCTTTTACAAATGAACCCAGTACATGAGCAGTACAATCTAATCATTCACACATTGTTTCAGTATGTAACATTTTAACCAGATTATTACAGGGATTCCTATCTTTCTTGTATTACCATGAATGCAGTCGGTGATGAAAGGCATTTGTTATGCAGCACATTAGTTAATGAAATTGTCATTAATAAATACTAACTATAATTAATATTCCTTTTGGGGCCATTTATTAAAATCTGCCTACTATAAACTGCACAGAATTATAAAGTGAAACCAAAATCACAATGAAAGAAAAGGGATTTTTAATTTGATAAAGCTAGACCCCTATCAATTTACTGTAGGGAGGAGTGGACCATGCACAGTTAAGTAAACATTAGCTACAGTGAGGGTTGCCAGACGGATCCTACGAAAATACTGGACCGAATGGTGAAAGGTGTGACGCACTCGAGACACATGCGTACGTGCATGCACATCTCTCTCCGCTCACTGCTCCATGCTGTTTCCTCCTCTCCTTGGCCACACCCCAAGGCTCTTGACACCTCCTCCTGATTGGCTGCTGCTTGGTAATGCAGCCAATCAAGATGAGGAAGCTGCCCAGCCTGCTAGCAACAGCCCTGTCCTCTCCCTGCTAGGGGGAAATCAAGCGTCCCTCAAGCCGGTCAGGTCACTATGTCCAGAGAGGTATTACCTGACACATACATGTCCAGTATTACCTCTCATTTATTACTGGACTAAGTGTCCAGATACAGGACAGTCCATTTCAATACTGGACACCAAGCAACCCTAGCTACAGTTAAAGCAAATGATTGACTCAGATTGTTTAGAGTGGCCAGTGAAATATTTTTCTTATTAGTATTGAGCCACTTTTATTGTTGGGAGACTTACAGTACAGTAGATCATTATTTTATTACACACATTGGGACCTATTTACCAAACCACTTCAGTATTCTAAGAAAGAGCTGCATGCTGACCATATGTCAGAACACCTTTTATGTATTGTGAAGTGCTATCTACCTGGATAGCATTATATAAATAAAGATATACAAACATACATACAGTAGCTCAAAAGGAACGGGTTTAGATTGTCAATTTTCTGAACTTTGTTTCTATTTCAAATTAAAAATTAATTCTATTCCTAAACGTATTAAAATCTGACACTGGCACAAAAATGAAAGATCATGATAATTAGATCATAAATATTGATGTGTTTATTTTCCAGCGAATGTAGTCCCATTGCTATTTAATAAATGCACGTGTTTGACTTTAGTTTTTTTGTTAGCAAAAGTGAGTGTCAACAAGAACACCTGATTATATCTTCATTCCCTGACACCAGAATAATCACTGCTATTGGACACTGCTCTCATTTTTAAGATATTGTGCTTGGTAACATCAGACTCAAACGACAAAACAAGAATTATTGTCCTAGATTCTATTTACTAAAGTCAGTTTTTTTCCTGCAATTGTGTTTTATCACTTACAAAACTATTTCCAAAACTTATTCTTCCATCTATAAATAATGACAAGGTAATTGTGTGTTCCCAGTACAGGGAATAGATGTACATCTTTGCTCAGAAATAAACGCGACGTCTGCCACAACTCAATGGCAATGTATCAGTAAAAACCTGAAATTCACAACAAGGCATGACTCACAACAGTTACCAAAGCCCCAAGGGGAATTTAAAATATACTTCAATGTATCAATGTTGCTCTTTATGCTCTTGCATAAATACTTGATTGGAGTGGGGTCCTTAATATGCAGTAATTGGATTAGGTCTGGGCAGTGGAGAGAAAGGACAATTACAACGCCTCGGGCCTTCAACTTTTCCAGCCAGGGCATTATTGGCCAGTAATGCACGGTTCTCCAGGAATTATTACTTAAATGTGTAGCGCATGTCCCCCCTCCCCCTCCCCCCTCTGGGAGATCATGGCTATGCTACTGCTAGTTGTAGTGCTGATTACATGTGAGGTACAAGAGAGATGAGATGCCCGCGATGGTGTGGAGGTACAGGGCAGACTGTTGGGGATTCCTCTGGTTCTTTCATTTTTGGTGACAGCACTTCCAGGCATAGGGGCTTCAGCAAGGCTGAAGGTGGTCCCCGGTATGACAATCCTTACTCTTAATACCTCTCTCCACACAGACTGCAGTGGAGCCAGAAGTATAAATGAGGATGATCTTTATTACAGCAGTCACTGCTGGTGTCGTTGCCGTGTATGCTCCAGTTGATAAGGTAGATACCTGGCTTCTGGATGGTACTGGCCTGCGGGTAATGGTGAGTCCTTGTGGATTAGATTATGCACTCAGCCCATGAGGGGCTGAGCATATGTCTCACTCCCAGCCGGGAGATGAGGAAAGCTCCTACCCCATGAAGGGATAGTCTTGAACCCAACTCACTACAAATGGACCCACCCCTAAGGGGCTTAACTTCATTCTATAATGTAGACACTTCCTTCCTGAAGCTCAAAGAGGGAGGGCCCAGTATCTGTACCGCCATTGGCTATTACCGATCCCTGTGTCATCTCCACTCCTGTCACTCAAGAAGCCGGCATGAGGAGGGGGAAAACCCCATAGGATAGCCTGTCACTCTCTGTGTCTTACTAGAACTTACATGACAGGGAAGGTAGAGAGATAGCTGGACCAGCCATTGCTATATAAGAATAATTATGTTTCATATCAAACATAAACAGAATAGCAGGAGCAAGAGATACATGATATAAATTAAAATATAACCTTTAATGAGTGACAAATAGAAGAAAGATCCCATATAACAAATTAAAAATGGTGGTGAGGAAGGGAGACAATGTCCTACTGTGGCACCCAGATTTACAAGTCATATGTGTTGGAAAAACTCAGTGTACGTGTGGAGCACGGGTAACCTGAGGCTATTATGAATGCTGCAATATGAATGCTGCGTGGCTGTAGTCCGTCTTAATAACCAGTTGTGAATTACTTAATACCTACGGAGGCATTTCAGGTCACCAAAAGCGATGCGCAAATATTAACCTGTTAATTGCAGGATTGACGAACAAAACATGGAAGCGGACTCCTCATTAGTGCACTGGTAGATAACAGTTAAAATCCCAAGAGATATTATAGTCCAGGGATGATCAACTGCAGTCCTCAAGACTCCCCAACTAGTCAAGTTTTGAGGATATCCCAGGTTCAGCACAGGTGGCTAAATCATCGACTGGGCAAATGATTGAGCCACCTGTGCTGATGCTGTGATATATCCTCAAAACTTGACCAGTTGGGGAGTCTTGAGGACTGGAGTTGGCTATACCTGTTATAGTCAAATACCGAAGGAGCCAGCTGTTAACAAGACCATGAGGAAAATGTTGAGTACTTAAGTATCTGAGACTCCCATTGCTGCACCTACTTGGATTAGATCAGGCTACATTTAGGTATGAAACTCAGCTTTCTCTTTCAGTTCCTAATACTAGGCAGAGAAACCTTTAAAAAAAAACACACTAAAAGCTTTAGGGTAAGAAATCGTAAATCAGTGGGATTTGGGCATTAGACTTACAGTATGTAGGGATTTCAATTGTAATCCTTGATGAATAGCTAACTGATTTAAGCCACCATTTGCTAGAGCTGTGCAGTCTGGTGTAGAAAATAAATCCACAAATTATTTGATATCACTATCCAGATGACAGTGAATGACAGCCTTCTGTCACATTAAAGAGGGCATGTCTGTCACTTTTTGCATTGTACCTTTAATATATATAGGTTTCCATAAAGAGAAATAATTTGATCTAAGTACCTCGTAGGTTAATTTTTCAAACTACCTTTCTCAATTCCATGACAACCATATTAAAATATCAAGTTGCCTATTGTCGACAGACACATTATCACAGGGAATTAAAATAAATTGTATTACAGCATAAAATGATTTTAAAATAATAAATCTGTTGATGAATCACCAGCTCTGGCATGAAAGAAGAGGTGAGTTAATGGAATTAAGTGGGTGGCTTATATACAGAAGCTAGCTGGCAGAAAACAATATAATGACAATGCATAACCCACTACACAGGATACATACAGCTTTATTAGCATGTTCTTTTAAAGACCTTTAAATGGAAAAGTGGTTAGTATTATATGTAATTATTATTTTGTTTATATATTTTTAAACTATCTAGAAATGATGAAACATATTTGTGTTGATGTTGCCTTATAGCGAACATTGTTACGTTATCTACAGTGTAAGGCCTTGATTATACCAGATGTCGCTGAGCAGCAGCGCAATCCGGTGACGTCACTCTCCGAGCGGCATAATGATTATACAGGGGAGACAGGAGAGAAGAGGAGAAGCGGAGACAGGGAGGTGTGGCGGAGGTGTGGCCGTGAGCGGTTCGCCCTCATTGGCTGAACCTCTCACGTGACGCTGCCGTCGCCACCCAGGAACAATTTTCCTAATAGCTTCAGGAGTCAGTCGCCCTGCAGCTCCAGGCGGCTCACTGGTATATTCACTATAATTGTTTTTTTGTATCTTGTTTTTCGGCCGCCGGCGATTTTTGGTATAATCATGGCCTACGGTCTTGTACATAGTAGGCACGTGCGGAGCGCGTGACATCACGCGGGCCTGCTGCACAGCCGATCCCTGGCCTGTGGGGTCTCGAGGAGGAGACGAGACCAAGAGCTGCTCTAATTCAATATTTTTGGGGGCGTGCGTGAACGATCCGCCCTCATTGGCTAAACCGCGCACATGACTCGGCCGTCTCAGGACAAAATCAAAAGATTTTATCTCGCGAAAAATCGGCCGTGCCGTCACATGTACATGCGCACTCTATGGCCGTGTGCATTGCTTTACAGGCTTTTGTGTGCGGTGCGAGCGCCGTCGCACTAACTATGGACACGGGCTAACTTTCCTTCTTTTATACGGTTCAACTTGGAAGATATTTCCTTATTTTTAGGCTTCACAGGAGTATAATATTTGTGTTGTTTTTGACAAAATTATGATTTTGCCATTATTTTATGTGTGATCCATGAAACCCTATCATTAGACCCTATCATTAACCCCTATCATTAACCCATATCATTGAAGGCATTTTTTTTCCCATTAAGGTCAACTTTGAAGAAAACTTTATACAATGACTCCTAATATCAGTTATTATGGTGTAGCTCGTAGTTTTTAGATTTTCAGTTATAGAACATAATGGCTCTCATGCATTAAATATTATTTTGATTTGTTACATACTGTATAAATTGCAATGAGAAATTAAAAAAACGAAATAAAAAATGACTTTTCAGCATATTTTGCACCTTTAAACTCTAAAGGTTGGATATGATTATATTTTTTGAGGCTCTATATTTCTCAAAAAGCTTTTTAGTGGGAAGGCACCTGTGTTTAGTATATTGCTATTCTCTTTAGCAAGATAAAACGCTCACCAGTGTAACACCTTTTTATCAGGCACTGAAAAGGTACACAAGTTAAGATATGTTAAAGCAGCAATCCATGCTGATTGCCATTGTATAAAGTTGATATAGTATTTGAAATAATAAGTGTCCCATAAGTTAAAAATGGCACTCCCCTAAAAGTCCATCACAGTCTAAATGTTCCTATTAGAAATGGACGAATCCGCCCAAATCCGTTTCCAGTATTTTCTCGCATTTTCCCTCCAAAATCCGTTTTGCGGTGTAAAATCCGCAGACGGATTTGGGCTGTTTCAATCCACACGGATTCATCAAAAACCGCCATTGAACACAATCCATGGCCGGATTATAGAATCCAATCTGCGGATTCAGCAACTCATTGGTGGATTCTTAAAAATCCGTCCACGGGTTGCAGAATCCGCGGAGTGTATTAGTAATAATAATAAAAAATCTTCAGATTGATCCGCTAAAATCCGCAGACAAAAGGAACCGGACGATCCGCTGTGGATCCAAATTCACCCAAAATGTGTCCATCTCTAGTACCTATGATAACCTCAGTTGCTACAGATTGTGGAAATCATGTTTTTTTTTATAAAGAGCAGTTCATGTTGAGAGGGAAACATACTAACTTCATAGGAGTTAAACTCATATACTGTATTAACTTCTATTTTAAACAAAGCCTGGCCACCCGATCCTAATACCCTAGTAACAAGCTCGCCTGTTCCAGCTTGTGTTCCTGCCCATGTTGGTCCTCCTCGTCTGTCCCCTATATCAGGGTGGCTCCATTCCAGTCCTCAAGACCCCTCAACAGGTCAGGTTTTCAGGATATCCCAGCTTCAGCACAGGTGCCTCAACATGAGGCTCAGACTGCACCTCTGATTGAGCCACCTGTGCTGAAGTAGGGACTGATTGAGCCACCTGTGCTGAAGCTGGGACTGGGATATCCTTAAAACATGACCTGATTGGGGGGGGGGGAGGGGGTCTTGAGGACTGGAGTTGAGCATCCCTGTGCTATATGTTCCAGGTGGGTTTTGGTTGTAGGTGTGGGATGGGTGTCCTCCCTGGGCTCCTACATGCGCTCTAATACTGAGCTTCCCGGTGAGCAGCGCATTATAAGAAGTTTGAAATGATTTAAAGTAACACAACTAACAGACAAATCATTGTGTTGTTAGTATGTTTATTGCAGTGTGCTCACCCGCTAGGAAATGGAATGAATATTACAAATAAAAAATAAAAGAACCTTACACTGGAAGTAAGGCTCTGACAACTTTATTCTGATAGTATAATTCCACTTCAAAAGATTTTACTTCCAAATGTAATCTCATTGAGTGCCAATATATCGGTCTATTACCTCAGTTCTGTGGTACTGAGCCAGTAAATTTGACATAGGTAACCATATTAGCCAGAATGTGATTGCATTAAAAGGTTTGTGCTGCTCAATACAATCTGGGAGCCACAGAATTTAATCCATCTGTGTTATACAAGGATTTCATAGCACAGAGCTGTAAAACACAAACCAAAGAGGTTGACCTCCAATACAACTTAATACATACGCCATTAAGGGAACCATCAGGGAGAAAGTAGCCGTGTAAAAATAGAAGGCATGATTTCTTTCTTATTGTAAATCACACTTCCCAACATTTCATTGACTGAGTTACGTATGTTTATTTTTAACAATCTGTCCCCCCCCCCCCCCCCCCCTCTATTTGGATTAAAACACACAAAACAAATCCAGATTAATCAAAGCTTTATTTTCTGATCACTACAAACCTGAGATTTTCAATTCTAAAGAGCCAGTAAGTGCAGAGACAAAAGCTTAGTCGAGACTGATTGTTTAATAACCTTTCCATAGGAGACATGTCTGTGCAGAATTGGACTGCTGCCAAGAGTAAACATTTAGGATTCAGTACGGAATTTCCAGTTGATTTGACATTTTATTACTCAGTGGTTTAATGTATTTATAGTAGATAATGTCTGGCTTAAGCATCTCTAAGGAATGAACGGTACAATAATATGTCACCTCTTGCTGATATTTTGCACATTATTCTGCAGCACAATCCACATTTTGTGCTGTGACTGGTGACAATGATTCTCTTTTGGGTAAATATCAGCTGTTAGGTGCTACAAGTCTCAATCAGATATTATTGTAAGAAGAAATCCATGTGCAACTGATGCTGAACTCAATTTTGCACTATATGTACATATCTCACATCTTGGTAACATAACGGAATTAAATTCCATCTACATTGTTATTTCAAGGCTTAATCAAACATCACAGATGAAATGACATTATTCCATTGCCAACCTTATTAACACCTTCCCTCAAACAAGAAGGATTTGACTAACAGGCCTGTCAAGCCTCGCTCATTAGGAGCCAGTCTGAAACACTAGAAAGCAGTCTCCTTCATTAGCATTGGCGGCACTATGGACTTTAGTCCTTCAGTCCTACTCTTTGAGATCAAAATGATTCCATGAAGAATTGTTTCTATAGATTGTTATGGGTTGTGTTCGTCTTCAAGTCCTGGGGCTTAGGCTGCGGTCCCAGTGCGTTCTACAGCGCACAAGCACCGCCCCCAATCTATCCGGGCCCAGTACATGGGCTCGCATTTAGCAGCCGCGCTGTACTGTAAGTTTTCATACATACAATTTTTTTGTATGTGGAACTTGCCATGGAGGCGTGGCCACCCCCACCGGCGGTTCAGCCAATGAGGGCGAACTAGCCGCGTGAGGTCATGGCCACGCCCCCGCAAAACCCCCGCTACGTCCCCTCCCATCGCAAACTCTCCCTCTCTCCCAGGACCGCGATCTGCAGTGAAGCGCTGTGCATGCGCTGCCACACCCGCCGGGCGCCCGTGCTACAGAACGCACTGGGACCGCAGCCCTACTGAGGAAAATACTGTAGGTGTTAAACTGGGGTCTCCCTGAGATGAAATTGGGGCAAGAGAATTATGATCATGGAGACCCACTAAATCACTAAGACGTGATTTTTTTGATAATTAGATCTCAAAACCAATGTAACTGACACTTTTGGATCATGGCTATTTGATATCCATACAGTAAGCTGTGTTTACAGAGTAACATTTAAAGGGACAGCAATTTCATCTATTTGTATACACGGCAGGCACAGGCAGCGTACTCAATATGGAAGAGATACAAGCAACAGGCGTAATCAGCATCAATTCAATGGCTATGTATTCCAGACTAGAGATCCGCCCAAATCTGTTTCCCGGATTTTCACGGATTCCCCCCCCTCCCCCAAATCCGTTTTGCGGTGTGAAATCCGCACATGGATTTGGACGGTTTTAATCCGCATGGATTCATCAAAAACCGCCATTGATACAATCCGTGGACGGATTTGCAGAATCCAATCTGCGGATTCAGCCATCCGTTAACAGACTCTTAAGAAGTCTTCAGGATCCGCCAATGGATTGCTGAATCCGCGGATTGGATCCTACAAATCCATCAGCGGGATGAGGAGTCCGCGGAGTGTGTTGGCGATAATAATAAAAAAAAAAAATCAGCAAAACGCTAATCGCCCTTTTTGAGATTGAGCCGCGGGCCAAAGGAACCGGCCAATCCGCTGTGGATCCAAATTCACCCCCCAAAATGTGCCTGTTTCTACTCCAGAACTAAAAAGTGTGAGAGGGGAGACCCTGCAACAGATGGTGATCTAGAGATAAATGCATATCTCTTGCCGCACAGGCTTGTAAAACATTAGTTTACAATGCAGTAATATATTGTGTATTCATTTCTTTTCTTTGCATGCGCTTAAATATTAGATTTGGCAGGGCTAATATGGCAGAGCATTCAGACAGAATGATTCCCTTGTACAACATCAAGACAAATATAAATGTAAATTAAGTTGCGTGGTTCCAAAAAGGACATTTATATAATTTTCATTATATCCTTATTATGATAGATAAGACAGTGAATGCACACAGGCTTAGAACTGCTGAGTAAACACGTGTCATTGCCTTTTAGGGGATGGAAGGGGAGGTACAGTAGAGAGTATTGTCATTTCATAATTGCCAAGTTAAGCAGTGGCAAAATGTTTTACTTGACATTGTTTCTCTTCATTAAGAATTTTTTTATTGTCTTAATGTATAGGTTCTCAACTCCAGTGCTCAAGACCCCCCCACCCCCCCAACAGGTCAGGTTTTAAGGAAATTCCTGCTTCAGCATAGGTGACTCAAACAGCCATAGACTGAGCCACTGATTGAGGCCACCTGTGCTGAAGGCTCATTCTCAGATTCGCTTTTATTCTTTTTGTTTACAAACCATGTGAACGTTTGAGTTGACAAATGGAACATTGGCACAAGTTTAGCCTATAAAAAGTTTGACTACAATAATAAAATAAATAAAAAATAAAACATTTTTTTAAATCCTGCTAATTTTCACTTTTTTCCCTATATTCCTTTACAAATCTCAAACCAAAAGGCCGTTCCAGCAAAAGCAACACACAAAACACTTTGAGAACCAACACCCAAGGGCCAAAGTATAACTATAACTGCAAAATGATTTAACCCTTTCACTGCCAAGATGGGGCAGCAACATATTTCTGCATAATCCATTGCAATTACTGACCAGGGATAGTTTTGCTTCTTTAAGGGAATATTGGTTTGTAACAAGAACAACTGGATTACTTTTCATTTACTATGTATATACTGTACATCTTCAATATGGAATTCAACATGACAGATAAGAAGAACATTGCAAATGAACTATGCCCTTGAGAACGAGGACCCATACATTTAATATCAACGGGGCACTGTGGCGCTTAAGGGGTGTGTGCATAAAAGCAGGAAGCAAGTAATTGAAAGCAGCAGTGTGCTTGTTAGGCTGCACACATATAATTCAATTAGTATTAATAAGGTGGCTGTCTAAGGATGTGCTATATAGCTCTTAGGAGACAAGACCTCAAGGCCTCATCAAAATCTATAGGTTTTTTTTTTTTGGCATAAGCTTTTAGAGTGTAAAAAAAAAAGAAATTTAAGTGAGACTACACAATAGGGCATTAGGCCCTTAAGACTGTCAGTAAAAAAAGACCAATTAAAGCATCTCAATTAAAATAAAACTGAGAACGTGAACTCATTTAAGTAATTTTTTTTTTTTTTTTGTAAAATCGTGCCTGTTCTTTTTTTCGGTTGAGGTAACATTTTTAGGAAGCTGAGAGACGTTTTGCAGTACATTCGCATGCACGAAGAGTCAGCATTACTAGCAGTCATCACAGGGATGGACAACTCCAGTCCTCAAGGGTAGGACCACCGACAGATTTTCCGGGGCCCAGGACTACTTTCGACCGGTGGCCTAGCGAGCCCCCCCTTCACATTTCCTCGCGAGCCACCTCCTCTATTCCTCCCCTCTCCCTATGTATTTCTCTCACTCTTCCCTCTCTCTTCTCACGCTCTCCCCCCCTTCCACCCTCTCTCTCCCTCACCTCCCTCTTCCACCGCCTCTTCTCTCACACTCCCCCCTCTTCTATCACTGACTTCCCATGCTGGCCGGGCCCCACCATAGCAGCGGGGCCCAGGACACTTGTCGCAGCTCTCCCCGCTGTCAGCGGGCATGCTCACAGGCCACCAAAAGGTCAAGTTTTCAGGATATTCCTGCCTCAGCACAGGTGGCTCCATTAGTGGTTCAGTCAAAGACCTGTTGGTGGTCCTTGAGGACTGGAGTTGCCTACCGCTGAGTTACAGCTGCAACGGCCGTTATTCGAACAAATCACAGCGCCGATTTCGTGTGCTCTGCTGTACTCCACGCGGCATTAACACGGCCAATCGTCCCAGGCACCCGCGCTTATCGCGGATGCTTTGTTTTCATTTCATGGATTCTGTTTCTTTGGTTGCAATGAGATGAATGAATTGTAAAGTGACAGTACTGTGCTACTGTGTCAATTTAAGGTGTTTAAAAACCAGAACACTAACATTTTCTGCACTCGCCGCACTAACGTCTTAAGGCAAGAAGGTTGGAAGAGATCATGCGCCATGACTTGGGTATTCTGATGTATACACCACGTGAAGTGTTCGAATAACGGCTGCTGCAGCTGTATCAGAACTGTTTGCCAAACCCTGAAGTGGAATTGGAATACAGTGAATCGGTGTTCCAATTTTTTGTCTCACTTTAGCAGGGCACAGGGAGGGAGAGCTGGGAAACGTGTCCTGAGCCCGGTGGTTGCAGAGGCCCGGCGGCCAGACAAAGCAGTTGGGACCGTCCTCTGGCAACTCCTTTGCATGGCTCCTGGTCCTCTCGTCGCCGCCGGGCCCTGACTCTCTCCAGCTGCGGTCCTCCCTCACTGACGGTCCCACACTGAGCTTCTTATGCTGGCGCGCGCCGGACCTCTCTGACATAGGCGCGTGCTGGGAGCAAGTTGGGCCTCAGCTTCCGGCGCGCACCAGCATGAGAGAGAAGCCCGGCACACGCCGGCATCAGAGCCTTGGCGTGGGACAGTCAGTGAGGGAGAACCACAGCTGGGAAGAGCCGGGGCCCAGCGGCAACGAGAGGACCGACAACTGGGCAAAGAAGGTGGGGGAGAACCGAGGCAGCAGAGGCCTGAGACCCAAGGTAGGTAAGTCTGTATTTGGGGGGAGGAGGGGCTCGTATGTATATGGGGGGTGTTTTGAAAAAATGTATTGGGGGTGGGGTTTATTTTGTATGTATTTGGGGGTGGGGAGGGGGGTTATATGTATTTGGGGGTGCGTTTTTATGTATTTGGGGTGCAGGGTTTTTGTATGTATTTTGAGGGTGTTGTATTTGGGGGTGGGTAGGTTGTATATATTTGGGGGTGGGGTTGTATATATTTGTGGGGCAGTGTTTTTTTTTAATGTATTTTGTGAGGGGGATTGTGTGTGTAGGGGGAGGGAATGAGTGTCAGGAGGGGGGATGTAGTGAGAGTCAGGTAATTGATGGGGGAGAGTGAGAAGAGAGGTTGTAAGAGTGAGACGGAGGGGAGAGAAATACATGGGAGGTGGGAGGGAGGATATGAGTGTGAGGAGGGGGGATTGAGTGAGAGTGGGGTAATTGCTGGAGGGGGAGAGTGAGAGGGGGTGAGTGAGGAAGAGAGGGAGGGAGACGGAAGGGAGATAAATACATGTGAAGAGGGGGGGGCATGGAGGGGGCTCACATGGTGTGAAATGGGGCGGCTCACACGATCATCAACATGGGGGGGGTCTCAACTCAAGTCCTGGGAAACCTGCCTGTAGAATAGACCTCGTAGCAACATATTGCCAGCACTTCGCTCTGCTCCTGCAGTTCTATCACATCTCGCCTTGTCCACGTTCCTTTAATACTTTGCTCTGTCAGTTGAATAGTGTAAGAAAGTCCAGGAGGAATTTGCCAACTGCCTGTGTGAAAGGTGACAGGGCCAAGAAAGATATCCAGGAATATAAAAGGGCCTTGGAGACAAGACATTCAATTACGAAGAGACTGAGTAAGCAGCCGAGTTTTACTTTGTCATTTTCTAACTTTTGATACTATCAGTGACAGCGTGTCACTACTCACAATCATTATTCATGAGTCCCATCGTGCTTTTTCATACTTTTAGTGTTCTCGAGGGGTTATTAAACAGCTTATTTTGTTATCATTTTAGTAACGACACATCAACACCTAGCAGAGAATAAATGTTTCAAGGTGACACCTCTAACTATGTACCCAGGAGAATTGTTTATGCTAAATTGCTGTATTTCCTTCCTTTCTATCTTTTTTTGTAATGTCTCACTACAGGGAATAAATTAACAAAGCAGCAAACATTTCCTACACAAATTTGCCTATGGATAGCCACCCTATTTATCTAAACATACAACAGGTAGCACAATACTCATTTAATAGGGTGAGATATCTTCTTTTATAATGCTAGAATAAATTGGCATCATACTTATGATTAATTTTATTATAGTATACACAGGCTTTTATTGCATTTGATTACATTTCACAATGTCTATCTTTGACCACCACATGATCCCAATTTAAGGTTATAAAGGTAGAGATAACAGAGGTGTATGTCACAAAATTGTGCATTGGTGCTCTTTAATTTACTACTGCTCTAATGCAGTAGTGCTCAACTCCAGTCCTCAAGACCCCCAGACAGGTCAGGTTTTAAGAAGACTGTACATATTACTGCACACCTCCCTTTAGAAGTTTGCTGCTGGTAAAAGGATTGGCCTTATATTTATATGGAAAACAAAAGAACAGATCCTGCGCTCCTACCAAATTGGGCTAAAATATACTTGTGATATGTTTCCATTTAGAACCTAAGTCTGTGTGACAAAGGAGTCATTTGGTTGCATCTTTGATCAAAATATGATTCAAGCCGCCTACCTCTTCAAGGTAACCTCCGTTTAGGCTTTTTCATATATTTCACAAAGTTTAGTCCATAGGACAATAAGAAATGACATATATTCAGTGGAAGTTCCTGCTAAACAGAGTCTGCCTTGACGTGGTTGGCAGGCTTTAAGATGTTCACAAGATCTTTGGACTTCTGTCCACATTTGTTATCTTCTTGTACAAAGCAGGTGTAAAAAAAAGGTATGTACAGTAGCACAATCATACAGTTCTATGTCACGCACAAAAACGAGAAACACCGCTCATAAGAACTCTTTTTGCCTGGTAAGGTCACCACATTCCTAGAAGCAGACAATGGATCCATCAATATTTCTTGTTTTGTTTAATGCGATAGATATTTGTCTTCTATGTCATTAATTCATGGAAAATCAAAGTAGGTGTAGGAATGATGAGAAAAAAAGGTGAGAATTAAAGAATGGATTCTGCTTTGTAGCTTTATACTAACAAAACCAGAAATCGGTGGCAGTCAACAATATGCCAGATACTTTGATACAGTTAAAGTTTCTAGGAGACGCATGAAAACAGGAAATACATGCCCATCCCAATATACTGTATCTCAATGTATCTCACTGTAGCAATATGTATTTCCTAGTGAGAGATTTTGGACAAACATACAACATCACTTTCACATGAAAAAAAAAATTATATAGCAGGACTAAAGTAATATGTATACAAAGAACACCCGCACAACTTAGCAATGAACCAAAGTAAGGTGCTAACTAGGAAGGGACATGATTGTATCAAAGAGAAAAGGAAACCTAGTACAGTATATAAGCACTCTGTCACAACTGCATGTATAGTGGATGTATTAAAATACTTTATTTGTATCAATAAATAAAAAAAGGGGGTTTAAAATAAATATGTATCAAACAGTACGTGACTGTCAATTTGTAACGTAACTCTGGTAAGTTAGGTTGATATAACGTATGGAGATCCCTGATAGATTTTCAGGATCTGTTGCTATGGTATAGCTGCCTATAGATATAGGAATGGGGCCGTAACGGAGCCACCGTATAGATACCGTCTTGTTCCCTTAGGGACTGGATCAAAGCATGTAGTGATTTACTGTATAGTAATGTATTAATGATCCGTGGCAAGGGTGCGATGATGGTTCCAGTTAATGTGACCACCTATACACATATATTCAGTACCAGCAGGTAACCTCCTTGACTGTATGGCAAATGATAGAATTACGCTAATAGCATTGGAGACAAACCCATGTAAGAGTTTTTCTTCCCCAGACCACTTACTAGCCTATTGGGCAATGTAATGTGCACTGTGAGGTGAGTTGGTAACCCTCACAGTGTAATCATTGCACAAATGCAGCCAGATAGGTGCTGATATATGCACTGGCTAAGGCTGATGTGGGGGATAGTGGTGTGTCCCCCAGTGATGGTATAAATATGATCTCCTGTGTTGGAGATATTTCTATAAGGAGGACCCTCATAACAATTGCCCAAAAGAGGGTAACAAACTCGTAAGCACATCGTAAGCACACAAGTGACCGCTAGGAAAATAAGTTAACATTGCTGATTGCCCAATCATGTTTGACATGATAATATATGACCATGTTCTTTTTGCTAATACTGTAGGTATGCCTAGAAATCTCACTGTAAAGTTGCTGCACAATCCATTGTGTTCCTCCTTCCCGCAGGTAATAAAAACAGCCCTTCAATTCCTGCTTGCCAACCTGAACACATGTTGCTAGCACAGTCCACGTCTAATCAACAATCTAATTTGGTCTGTGGTAAGCAGCGTCAAGTTTAAAATACTGGGGAAGTTTGGCATTCTACAATATTGTATGCACTATTGGGCAGGAAACATCAGAAGATGCATTCAATCCTTGGTTAGACAGTTATCCCAGAGGTCAGATGTGGTGGCAGATGGACCAAGCAGCAGACTGGATTATATTTATGTAAAGATGATATAGTACTGTATGTGCTCAGGAAATCTATCTTTAAATAGACCAAATGGTGAATGACCTGAAACACTGAAGTCAATTTTTATGCCTTAAACTCAGATGATAGATTTTTGATCTTTCAAAAAAAAAAAGAAAAAAAAGTGAGGTTATGGCTAAGGACAGATACCCAACACACGTCTCTCCCTGTCCCAGTCCAATCACAAAAAGAAGACTTGATAACATCAAATGATGTGCTCCTAGGGCTAAAGTGCTTGCCATTCAATGTAAAATACTTCTTTCTTTTTATTCGATTGGCCAGCTTTCATATGTACGTATTTACAGTTATTGGGGTGAATTGGGGACATTCACTATAGCTGGAGGCACTGTTACTTTTGTAAGTGATTTTTCAAATTCTTTATTCATTTATTTTTGTAAGGTTTTTGTATACAGAATTGAAGTGAAATAGCACTTCAGTCTGATATCAATCAATACAATTATCTCTCTGCTTTTGCTAACAGTTTTCCAGGTATAAATAAAAACACTGAGATTACTTATCGGACTGACCACTTACATTTTTTTGTGAGGATTTTCAAGAAACATGGATTGCATATTAAAATAAACACTATTCCTTTTGGTTTGCCTAGCATTGCAAAGTGCATGTTATTGTTATGGAAATCTTTTGTTTAATTCTGTGGTTCTTCCGATCTGGTATTCCTTGAAATCCGAAAACAAACATTATTTACACAAGCCTTAGTTCTAATGCTTTTATGAGATGAAACAGCAGTCATTTTACTGACTAACTAGAAGAGACTGGCAGGTATTGATGTGTCATTAATTTCCTCCCATAATGCTGTGGGTCGGTTAGGAAGGTAACTGCAGGTGCTCACTAAGACCTGTCCTCTTGGAAACCTTATACTATTTTCCTGTTGAAGCCTAAAGGGTTTATTCAATAAGCCCTGAATCAGACAATGGCAGAAACCACCTATTCAAGTCAATAGGAGTGATCACCTACTTCTGGGCTTATTGCTCAAGCCTCTACGTGTCTCTTTCCCCTGAGAGTACATACTGCAACACTTCATACCTTACACCAGTGGTGCTCAACTCCAGTACTCATTCCTCCCCCCCCCCCCAACAAATGGTCATGTTTTCAGGATATCCCAGATTCAGCACAGGTGGCTCAGTCAAAGACTGAGCTCTCTCTCTCTATCTCTCTCCCTCTCAATTTTTTTGGAATACTCATATTTTATTAGTTTTGCAACAGAATCTGTAATCATACAACAATGAGTTCACACAAAGAAAAAGAAAGGTGGGGGCGTGAGGGAGGAAGATAAGGAAGGACAAAATAAAAGAGGGGGGTGCGGGGGTTCACAACTCAGTGGTACTGTTGTATATCATTGCATTGGTTTGAAATGTCAAAGATACATACTGTAGGTGCATATTTACAGTTCAGGTGAATACAGATGAGTCGGCATCTGGTACACTCTCTTCAGAGGGTTGTAAGGGCCCTAGAACTGCTGATGGGTTTTGATTCTAGGTATCTGTGGCTTAGGCAGTGGCCATCAGCTGCCCTTTGTGGGAGAGAGGTTGCGCGATCGGGCCACTGTTACTCCGTAGGGATTTAAAGCAGAACCGAGAAATCATCCAGTATTTGGATGGCTGAGCCCCGGATACTGTGATATATAATCCACAGATGCCACACCCTCTGGAACTTGGAGTCTCTCAAAAAAATTATCATTCTCTCCATTTGGAGAATGGCCCAGATTTTGTTTTTAATATATTCCATAGAGGGGAGGTCTAGTTTCATCCAGTGTAGGGCTATGGTGCATCTAGTCACGTCACTATGTTTAAAATTAATTTATTTATATGCTGGTCAAGGTCCTGGGAGGACATGTTCAATAGGCATGACGGGGTGGTTAGTCTCCAAAGGAAACCTAGTACATTTTGAACCCGCCTGCGTACTTTGGTCCAGAGTAGGGCTACCCTAGGGCATGACTGTGACGGTGAGGGGGTACTCAGGCCATTAATAAAGGTATTTGGCCCAGCTGGGTGCCCCTGAGCCATATTGGGGAACTTTGAGTGTCAGCTCTTCAACCCAATCATGGCATGTAACTGCATTTGTAATAAAGGTGTATGTGTATTTCTACTGTTCCAGGAGTGCCAACCAGCGGAGATGTGCAGGGCGTGAGCTTCAGGGGTGATTTTACGGTAAAATGTTGTCAGGGTGTGTTTGGGTAGAAGGGGGCCAGTGTTGCGGGTTATCCCGAAACATGTATTCAGGAATCCCCCCAGATTCCTGAGGACATGACCACAGACCACTGGATAGAATCCTCCCTAGAAAGCAGGTTGCAGCTCACTGCCAAATCTCCAGACCAAGAACACTAAGACCGGACAGGGAATTGAATTACATTCAAAGGTCCCCGGTATATGCCCAAGAACCCCAGAACCAAGGGGGGGTTCAGTGTATCTCCCGCCATGTCTCTGCTTTCCCATAGATACGGCTGTCAAGAACATTTGATTCCACAACGTCTGCCAGGTCTGCTGAAGATATGTCTACCCTTAGTTGGTGCAAGATAGCAAATATCTGACTTCGTATAAAGATGTCCAAAAATAACAAATCATTGACATGTATTCTAGTCTTATATAGCTTCAGTTCCACTGTGTGGGTGTGACTACTACATATAAACACAGTAATATATTGATGCAACATCACAAAAAATGGCAAATTGTAAACACTATAAGACCTCCATTTTAAAGGTTATCCCAAAAATGTGTATTTCAGTTCTTTCATTGGGGGTCTGCTGCTTTTTGATTTCTTCAAGAGACCCTAGAATATTCATGTTTTTGTTTAAAAAGCATTCACGCAAGGAAGGTAAAACGACTGTATTCTTGGCAACTGGATAATTGAGACTAATGAAATAAATTCTATCATAGCATGTTGGGCATCATTAACAAAAGTCTACAAAGCACAAGGTAACTTGACTAGCGTAGCATGGGTAAAATTCATTAAGCAGAGATTTGTTAATGACTATACTGTAGACTCAACCTACTGAACCTTGCCAAATTTGCACTCCTTACATTTTCACTGCCGAAGGAGTCTGTAATGTGGTGTGTTGTGCCGTGTGTGTGTGGCGTGTGTGCTGTGTGTGCAACACCAACAGTACATTGGTTAAAAGCAGTGTGCCTCATAGGTACAGTATACGAAATGCTTGGCTGCAACTCTAAATGAGGACAATACCCAAGAGCATTATTGCCCAGCAAATCCACTGCAATATGTTACTGATTTATTATTAGAAGCAATGCAGAAGCTGTATCCTAAAAAAAAAATTACATAAGTGAACAAGCTTTGCCTAACTAAAGCTCGTGTGATCAATGTACACAGCTCTGTAAAGGATCACAATGCTTAATGGTTGTAAAATGCATGTGTTAGAATGTGCCCTGCTTAATATTTATTTAGGCGATTAGCCTCTATTCTTATTAAGTAAGTCATCAGGCAATATATAGAGTGATGATATGGGCGAAATGAAAGATTAGGACAGGAATACATACAGTATAACTGTATGAATTAATGAAACAATTATTTGTGTCATTTTTGTCTCCATTTAATCATCAATATTTAATTTGCTGTTAACCTTGTCTACCTATGAAACGTACATAATGTATTAAAGCTGGAGCTCCCATCCTATTTAACATGTTCATTGTTAATAAATGGCACGCATGGTTCAATCTGTATACTAAGCAACTAGCAGTGTGCCACAAAGAACTATCTATCAAATTGTCCCAATTACAAGTAAAGATGGTGCAATAACTAGATTCTATGGGGCCTATTCACTAAGCAGTGATAAAATCAGTGCATTTTCGCCTGACTATGGGGCCTATGCTAGTAGCCTTCATTTAAAATAAAAATGCTGGGCCGTTTACGCCGTTTGTTTTTTGAGCGTTGCTATCACGATTTTCTGAAAGCCTCGATTACCGTGATAGCAAAATTCCCAAAACGGGCGAGTAGCTGGCGACGTGATGATCACCTCTCTCAAATGGGCTCACACGGCGATTTCTTTCAGCTGCAGAGAGAGCTGCTCTGAGAGAGCCGCCTCTCCCTGCGCAAATCTCGCCAGCGATCAAAAGATTTAAATATACATTTTATTACTAGTGTAGATGAGCAGGGGGCCTCCGGAGCAGAACCACATTGATTTCAGGTCCGGGGGGGAAATAGGAGATACCGGCACCCCATAACGGGGCCTGTATCTCAGGAAGCAGGGGGTCCCCAGACCTCAAATCAACGCAGTTCTGCTCTGGAGTCCCCCTGCTCATCCACACTAGTATTAAAAATTATATTTAAACAGCTTAATTACCTTAGCGAACAACCGTTATGGTAATGAAGGGGTTAACCAGTCCTGCTAAACCCCTCCCCCCCCCGGAAGGTCTAAACATCCATCGTTGGGGCTACTACCCCCTTCACCCAATCCCTCTACCCCCAAGAAACAAAAATAAACACAACAACCCTACTACCCACATTCTCTACCCACAACAACCCCCCCAAACACATGCAGTGTTGGGCAAAATTACTATTATCCAGATATGTATAATAGTGCATTTGTCTATTATAAAATCAAAACATTAGCCAGCCAGCATTAATAAAGTAAATAAAATGTTCAACTTACCCCTGTCATCATGAATGGTGTCCTCGTTAGCATACTGCAGGTCCATGTCCTCCAATGTCAGCAAGAATACAAGAAAAAATATAATCTAATGGCCCCTAACCCCTTAATCACCTTAGCGGTTAATAACCGCTATAGTAAATAAGGGGTTAACCCACCCTCACCCGCTATCTGTTCTGCTGGGATGTGTGTCTGTGTATGTTTGTCTGTCTGTCCTGTGTTTCCTGTGACTGTCAGTCCTGTGTAATATTTCTTTGACTCTGTTTTTTCTGTCTGACCTGTTTTTTTTGTTTGTGTATGTCCTGTAATTTTTATGTGACTGTCCTACTTGTATGTGTGTGTAGCAGTCTGTCCCATATGTGTGTGCAGCGGTCTGTCCGGTATGCGTGTGTGTGTGTGTAGCGGTCTGCCCATATGTATGTGTGTGTTGCAGCCTGTCCGCATATATATGTGTGTAGCTGTTTGCACTATTGTAGGGGTGCCTCAGCAACTGAACAATATGAATAGGGGAGCCTCGAGGGACTAAAGGTTGAGAACCAGTGAACCACTCTTATAAGATGTACATATTAAGGACCTTTAGTCTTCGCTGATCACTCTAAGGCTACGGCCCCAGTGCCTGTGCCCCCAGTGCCTCATTGGCTGAACCGCTGGGAGGCATGGCCTAGCGCTCCATCGCTAGTTCCCCTCACAATTTTCTTGCATGCTGGAAAAACTCACCGCGCAGCACGGCGCCCCCCCACCCCTCGCAGCGGGCCCGGCCCCATTGAGGGGCGGCTCTTGTCTCTGCAGCATCCGCCACAACGGGCGCTGCAGTAGCCAGCGGGGACCTGGCCTTATAATGTAGATCATGCACCATCCTAGTACAGATGTAACAAGATGTACTGTTTTCGGTACCAGGGCAAGCTGCAGGATCACAACCGAGACTACCTCGGTGCCAGAGGATTATCACTGAGGGGATATCTCTGGAGCTTTACGCTTTTTATTTAGTTCTGACTCCGGAGACAGTAACGGGGCTACTCTAATAGCCCTGAAGTATGTCAATCTGTGTCTAAAGAGCCCTTTGCAATTGGATTGGCATGCTTTGCTATTCTCTCAGCCGTTCTCGCATGTCCAATCCATGCGTAAAATACTTTTTTAGAAGCGGTTTCACTCCGGCTTTGCCAATCCGTTCGGTTTGTCAAAAAAGCCTCAAAGTCGCAACTTTTTTTGACAACTGCAGTTCTCGTAGCTCCGTTTGCAAACCGCTTCTAAAAACGCGCATTATTTTTCACGCCACCTCAAGGGTGGTGAGATTGGTATTGTGCGTTCCATCCACAGCCTGAAATATCTTAAAACCCTTATCTCAGCAAAACACATAAGATATACTGGGGATGGAGTTAGCACCACCTCAGGTCATTTCGTTTCAAAAGCACGTACAATACGGGCGTTTTGGCTGTTAAACCGGGCGGTTTGACACTTTTTATAGATGTGGTTTAAACCATGTGATTTGCAATAGAGAATAGTGGGGTTTTTTTCTCACATTTCTTCCGTGACTTCTGAATATACCAAACAGCGCGGTTTGGCAATGACAATTTCGGAGCTATGAGAATAGGCCCCTTAGTCTTGCTACATCTGAAGCCCTTTTTTTTTTGCACAATCTCCAATGTATATACATCTTTCCGGAGATATGGTCTCCAGAATTGAACATACAGCTCAATCCCGTTATAACGCAATCCGTTACAACGTGAATCCGCTTATAACGCGTTTCAAGCATGGCTCCCAATTTTCGTATGTATGAATACTTTACAACACGATTATTGGGATCTTAAATACTTGATTGTACAATGCATACAAGTGTATGTTATTTCTAACGCGATCTGTTTATAGCGCAATGTGATTCTTTGGACCCCAAGCACAGCGTTATAAGGGAGTTGAGCTGAAGATCGTCTCTACATGGTTTCCCCAATGATTTATAAAGTGGCATTACCACCCCTCTCTTTCTGATGTTAATACCTCTCCCTATACAACCTAACATGTCTGATAGCTTTCCCAATAGCTTTGTTATATTGCTCGCCTATTTTTGCTTCAGCTGAAATAATGACTCCCAGGTCCCATTCTCCTATAGTTGTTGACATTATAGTGCCATTAATCCCGTATTCTGCCTTAGGATTTCTATGACCCAAGTGCATTATTTTGCACTTTTTGGCATTAAACATAAACCATTAACTATTCTTATTTATAGATTATTGCCAACTCATGGGTTTTTTGTTGTTGTTGCATGTCTGTGATTAAATGGAATTTGGAACGACAGTGAAAACCAATCTCATGGTTGGAAATGGTTGTGATTTATAGGATGCTAACGCTCCCATTCATGTTAAATAAACTCACTGAGTTAATGCCTATTTTATGGTGCTAAAGAGGTGGGAGTGTTTTCTGTTCCAAACCACTTCTACATTTGGAGTACAAAGGCATGGTGTGATGCGAGTGTGTAGGACAAGCTGTCTCTCCTGATTGCCATTTTCAACACATCTGGCAAGGCATGAAAACACTGATTAAAGTCATCAATATTTTGTGACAACCAAATCAGAGCAGGAACAGGGATTTGATTGAGACTTGAAAGAGAACCAACGCACGCAAGTCAGGGCATTGAAAGCATGTCATTGTTCATCTTTAAAAGAGTAGGATCTTTTAAAAAAACACACAATACTTGCACAACACTCCTGCTCTTTCAATATTTCTGACCTTTCTGCTGTTACTACCTTGTCTATAAGCACATTAATTCTCCATCGTCTTCATGCTTCTCCAGGGAAATAGTGACGGTTTCCGTGGTAGGTTGACTGGAGCGTCTTAGCTCAGTGATGTCTGTTCTGAATGTTTTCCTGATTACAGTACATTAATCTCTTCTATTGCCAGGGTCTGATCATCATTTGCTTCTTTCCATACAATAGACATTAATTGACACAGAACTTATACATTAGCAGTTCTTCCATGATGAGTATGGGCAATCACCAATATGGACAAGCACCATTTTATCCACCCGAAGAGATCCATGTATACAATGAAAGTTTGTAACACAAGATCCCGATACCTACTATTTGATTTGTTTTGGAAATATTCTCTGTATCTGGCTTACTACCTAATTAAGAACAGTGCAACAACAAAATAGTTCATCTTGCTAAATGCTGCATTATTACCAACGTTTTGATACTGGGAGCAGAGTTCTCTTAGGCCCGGATGAGCTAAACTGTGTTAAATCAAGGCAAATAACATTAGGTTCCCAAAATTAGTAGCGGATGTTATTTTCCCTGAGTTTAACACATATTCACAAAGGTACATTTATGCAAATATCACAGCCGTTGTTTAACTCATTAGCATAGTCTTAATGTCAGATTAAATTAGCACTGCCTTGCATTAGCTTCGTATAACATGGCTTGTGTAACAAGTGGGAGAAGGGGAGAGAAAGAGTCCAATTTTTATGAAGTCTCGAGTGACTTATCTACCTCCATAAAACACACCTTTATACAATATATGAAGCGCTACCTGGGCACAGAACTGAACACACCGGAGATGCCTGGGAAATATGCCAATTAAAATAATTTGAATATACTTTGCATATCCAAATTACCATATTTCCCAGGTATGTCAGGTATGTCTCCACATATTATATAAAGGTGGGCTTTGGGAGGTATGCAAGGCTTCGGGAGGTATGCAAGTCTCACACTCACACTCTCCCTATTTCGAGCTCTGGGTGGGAGTAACGCCACCTTTAGGTATTGTCTACATGACGTAATGTTAATTCCTCAAGTGAACCCGATCAGCCTTTAATGGAGTTACAATATTAGGGGGAACATCTCTTTTGTATATAATTGGCACTAATGGTGAGAAACTTGTTGCCGTACATTATTTAAAGGTGTTACACTGGGTTAACATTAGGTTATTCCCTTTAGTGGTTAGGCGTTACCATTAACCAAACGTTACATAACCTAATGGTTACCATTTGTATTAATGCCTCTGCATTTGTCAAACCTAGAAAAGTAATAGACTGTTTAAATGATACTTTGATATTATACTCTGCATTGATGCATATTAATAGAATTCAGAAACATGGCGAGTGGCCGACATTACAGTAGATGCTATTTTACAGCCTATGGGCAAGAAAACGATTAGGTAAATTGTTATTGTGGATATAATTAATGGAGGCTCCTGGATATCACAGTTGATGAGTAAAAGGGATGGCAGTTGTAGGCCTATCCTGCAGTGCCTGATTAGTAGCGGAGCAAATGCATGCAGAGTCTATGAATTATTTTCATAACAACACTATGTATTACGAGCAGCTGTTGCCAATACTGTGGCCACTCTTAAGAGACCTTTCACATATGCTTGCTTAGCAGTGCTATTTAGTACGAAAATATCAATCCCAGTACAGATCCCAGAAGTTCTACCCTGGTCCCCTTCTCCACTCCCCCCTCGCCCCCCCCCCCGACCCACCCATTGCCCATAACTCTCTATTCCACAGTGTCTTATTCATTGAACCAACTTAGAACCCAATACCTCATTCTGTGTCCAGGACATACTTGAAAATGAGAGGTATCTCTTAATGTATCGCTTCCTGGTAAAATATTTTGGACATAAATAAGTAATGCCAGACTTGTGTGGCAGGCTTTACTAAAATCTAGGTAAACTACATCTACTACTGTACTTCACCCTGATCTATTACTTTAGTCAGAAAGAACACCCCAAATACACCCCCCAAACAGTCTAATGAAAACACCCTTTCTACAAGAAGAAAGGCATTCATCAATGAAGAGTCCTCTACCCAGGTTTGCTTTATTTTCATACAAAGTTGTAATTAGGTTGTTTTTTACATTTATTTTGAAGTTCTGACTTTTGAGCAAACAGACTTTTGTTTTTCACTTTCACAAATAATCTATGAGCATTAGGGCTAGCCTAATTAAGTACTGATTATTATCATGTTTATGCTATGATGAAGCAAAATAACACTGCCTGGCATATGATTAAAAAAAAACAGCTTATGGGCACATTATTTGTGTACTTGTTGAACCCCTTTAGTAGGTCTTAGAAAATTAATTTCATTAGCAATTATTCCAGATTTCTCTCTTTCTTTACCTGATAATAAATAACACAATCCTATTTTGTATTAGATAAACAAACGTTATGGTTTACACAACTATACATCAGTTTATTCCCATCAACTAAATCTATTTATAAACAAAGGTATTATAATTACTTGTAAAGATAATCTACCTTGGCTTTTTAGCTATGCCCATGACGAATGTTCTAAATCCAATTACATTTACCATAATGAATGATTAATGAATTATAACCTATACATTATCTCCATGACTCATTCCTTGCAAAACAGGTCCGATTAGCAAATGTTGTTTATATATTGTTTTCATACTGTAATTATTTAAATGCATATGCATGAGATTATCTTAAGGTCCTAATTGTTGATATAATTTGCACGGAAGAACTGGTGATATAAAAAATTATGCCTATTAAATACCCTCTACAGCATTTATAGGTTGAACTCAGTCATTGCAAATCCGTTCATTACCTGCACCCTCTAGCACAGAAATAAGACACAAATATCAGAATGCTATATCACCAAATTGTCCCGATTGGAGTCTGACCATGCAGTTGAAAACACTGTACAGATTGCAAATCAAGAACAGAAACAATTGCTTCATTTATAAATTCCCATTTTAACGTACCTAGTGATCTGCATAATTCCAGTGTTTATTCCGCTGAGTTATATTTTATTTATTTTTTTAGTTAACAAATTATATAAAATAATAATAAAATAATACAATTCAATCTATCCCATTTGTGTTCATTTATTTAACGTTGATAAATCTGATGCAATATTTCTGTTTGTTTTTTGTTTGCAACAGTATTTGCCTACATTTTTGGGGGAACAAATCCCAAAAAAGAAAATATACTGAAATTTGTGCAAGAAAATTTAACAAACAAAAAATGCCATCACTTTCAATTGAACTTTTTTGTTAATTCATCTGATTCTATTTAAATAAAAATAATAATAATAATAATTTTATGAGGAATATTTACTTAGACGCCCATCTCCCTGTAGGCAGAATGTGATAATGACATGTATTATATGAGCTGTCCAAGATCACACATGGCTATTTATATGGGGGAATTCAGAGACACGGAGGTACAGCACCCTATACTGTATAAGAATCACCATACAACTTCATAGAGTAATTATTACATTATTACAATGTTACTGAATTATTTATTTTTATAAAACAGAAGGATATATTGTAGTTCGATATGAAACTCTCAAATACATAATAATAATAATAATAATAATAATAATAATAATAATAATAGCGCTGCTAGTTTTTACAGAGACATTTTGCTGGCACAGTCCCTGCCCCGAGGTGCTTACAATCTATGTTTTTGGTGCCTGAAGCATAGGGAGATAAAGTGACTTATCCAATGAGCTGTCACTGGGAATTGAACCAATTTCCCTGCATGAAACTCAGTGCCTGTCAGTGTCTTTACTCACCGCTCCAACAAAGTATGGGAGGGAAGCAAATTTCAGCGAAAGAGGAGTGTTAGAACAAGAGGTCATTCTCTGGAGCTGGAGGGTGGCTCGCTCAAAGGAAATGCGAGGAACTACTTCTTATGGAAATGTGGTGGATACATGGAATAGCCTCCCAGTAGAGGCAGTAGAAATGTAGTAAGGGAATTCAAGCACGCTTGGGATAGACATAAGTCTATCGTAAATATGAAAGCAAGATAAGGATCAAATGAGGTTTTACCGCAGGTAGGAAAATGGGCCGACTAGGACGGCCAAATGGTTTTTATCTGCTGTCAAATTCTATGTTTCAATATAAATTAATGTTTCTTTATGAGTTCAGCCTTTTTTGTCCCTACAAAAGCACCACTGGTGCAGAGTCTCAGGCAGGAAATGAATCTACAAAACCAACACCTGGACCATTAAACTGATTCTCCTCTCAGTTTAGCAGGGAGAATGTAATAAATGGGGATGTTATTCCATATGCCCTGGAGCTGCTTCTCCATGTCCAGGAAGCCTTTGGGTTACATTCATTATAATGGGGCTCACAGATAGTTTCCCTGATATAGACAATCTTCACAGCATATTGAATAAGAGCCTTAGATAAATGACCACTCTTAACAAAGGAAGGGACTGTCAGAAACACCTATTCACCAAACTTGAACTGTGTTCACCTGCATTAAGAGCAGGTTCTTACTAATAAGATATAGTACTCACTCAGCCCTATACATCCCCATAATAATCACCCATAGAATGTCTCTGATTTAGTTAGCAATCCACAACCAAACAGAAATATCTGTGCCACCGCTTTTGCTGCTAACCAATAACATATTGTTATTCAAAACGTTGAATCCCCTGGAGAGCGACATGAGGTTTAGGGCAATTGACTTCAGATAACACAATAGCTCAAAGAACATCTGTGAGATTTAATAAGAAAAGTATTCTGCACTTTTTGTTACATTTATTGAACAAATCAAAACAGAAATATGATTTTATTAAGTTTGAGGCAGACAAGCCACACTGGGAAAGTATGGTCCAAAAACATAAATAAGAAAGACTGAGTTCTCTGCAGTTTTTATTATAAAGAACAAGTCCCCAAAGATGTTTTCTGTTTTCTCACATTTCAAATTTGACAATAGCGCTGTGTTTTCACTCAGAAAATAAAAAAAAACAAACATTGAGAGTTGGTATTTATCAGTGAAGTGCAGAAAATAAACTGTAACAAACATAAAAGTTGCTTTTGTAATGAAAGTACTTCATTACCTGCAAGTCCACGGATTGTCCATATAGTTCAGACAGATAAACTGATATAACAAAAGACAAAATCTCCCAATATGCCAAAAAATACAGTTAAATACTTAAATGTTAGTATTTTCAGAAATTTAGTTAAACCCTTTGGCCAAAGCGTTCTAAGCCTGCAGCCACATCACGGCATGACCACTATACAGGTCCTACCACTACCTGTGAATATTCCCATTTACCTCAGCAGTGGAGGGAGAATGGTCTCAATAGACCTGTCCTGCATAGGTACATGGAAAACCTGCTACATTCATACCCCGGTTTAAGGACACTCACTTTAAGTACACTCGCGAGTAAGTACATCTCGCTCAATAGGCAAACGGCAGCTCACGCATGCGCCTGTCAGCACGTCCTGAACAGCAATACCGACTCCCTACCTGTACTGAAGCTGTGCGCAAGCGGGGAGACTATAGAGCCCGTTACAAATGCGTTATTTACATCAGTAATGCACGTATATGACGATTACAGTACAGTACATGCATCGATAAGTGGGGAAAAGGCAGTGCTTCACTTTAAGTACATTTTCGCTTTACATACATGCTCCGGTCCCATTGCGTACGTTAATGCGGGGTATGCCTGTACTTAAAAATTGGAGAGGAGTGAGCTTAAGCTTAGGGAGGAGGGGGCACCAACCACCAAATAACCGTTACCAGTGGACAATTAACAAACACACAATCCCTGCAATCTCTAACCCCAGTACACACCACATCATACCATATATATATTTTTAAAAAGGAGTGCTTCTGGGTGTGAACAAATGTATACAACAAAAGACAAAAATACCCAATGCTACATTCAATATAACATACTGAGTTTGCTTTTGTTTATAGTCATGTACAATATGTCAGTATGGAAAATCTACTCTTGTTTATACCTCATATCACCCTGTATATATCAGAGTGAGATCAATATGTACTCTAGATATTCATAGGATAAGATTCCTAAATATATCTGTTTGTACCAAAGTTCCCTCAAATATCAGAGAGAGAAAATAGCACAGTCCTAGCTCAGAATATGACATCCCAATGATTAGATATTGCTGCTTCATTTGAGGGACAATATCTTTATCTGGAGAAAATGTCAAAAATATAGTTTGGAAGCGTCATTCTGAATCACAGTATTACTGGAGGTAAATCTTTTACCCCTTTTATTGCGCTGGTTTTATTACTGTAGATGTGAACCATACACATGAAACAAAGGCAGAGACAGAGTGGTATGATTACCACATTAGCTCCTGATCTTGTACCTCATGTACTAATATTAAATAGAACTGGTAACATTGTACAGAAAGACTTCATTTTCCCACGCTATTAAAAAAACATGCAAACACATAACAAGTATCTAATGGGTATAAAAATTGTCAGTTGACAGTTCCATCCATGCGGAATGTTAAATAATTTATCTGCAACGTTCCGTCTTTCCGCTGGCAACGCTCCATTTTTTCATCTGCTTTAAACGAGTTTGAAATCTGCACCACCCTGAAAGCAGAGCTGCTCAAATACAATAAATGAATGCAGTAAACGGGACAAACTAAAGTATTGTCGGCTTCTTATTTCTGTAAATATATACTGTGCTGGAGGATGAGGGAGCTAGAGCTAGCAAAATAGGCAAATAATGAGTGTAAGCGGGGAAAGAAGAGACAGAACTCCAGAACAGGCGTTGAAAGTAAAGGTGGGACTCCCAATAAGGAGGGATAAACATACTGTATTTACGGGAGAGAGTCCATATACAGGGCAGAATCGGATGTTTGGCGACGGGAGAACCCAGCACCGGGGGCACCTCCGCCACACATGTTGCCATCGAGAGAACACACCGCCGGGACACCTCGCCACTCATGATCCCGACGACTCCATGTTTAAATGTCCCGTGCCACTTTGAGAACATTTAAAGATGTCTTGCCGGAGCGGCGGGTGCATGGGACATCATTAAATGTCCTTGGAGCGACGCGGGATATGTCGCGAGTGGCGAGGTGTCCCGGCAGTGACATGTCACGGACAAACGGCCAATTTCGGAGAGTGGTCCCAGGAGCAGGCTGTAGGTGCCTAAAGTAGGCGTTATCTTTACCTTACGGGTATGGTGTTTATAGACAGCAGGGTCTGTGTTCTCGCTCTACAGCAAGGCTTTCTCCAGACACAGAGCTGTTCTAATTGTGTCTGTGTCTCTTTAATCAGATCTTCCTCCGGGCTTCACCCTTTGAGTGCTGGAGGAGCCACAGCACCAGAGTGCCTTCCATAAATCAGGGGTGCTCAACTCCAGTGCTCCAAATCCCAACAGTTCAGGTTCTCAGAATATCCCAGCTTCAGCACAGGTGGCCCAATCTGATTGTCAGTCAAAGACCAAGCCTCTGATTGATTCACTTGTGCTGAAGCAGGGACTGATTGAGCGACCTGTGCTGAAGCTGGGATATCCTTAAAACGTGACCTGTTTGGGGGGGGGACCTTGAAGACTGAAGTTGGGCACCACGATATCAGACTATCTGTTGGGTACTTATTGACAAACTATGTAGGTACTCAAAAATAGACATGTCTGCAGTCCTACTCTCTCGGGATATATAGTACTTAACGGTACAGTTAATACATTTCAAACAGTTGTGGTAACGTTACCACCCTTATCTGTTGGTTTAAGCAATAAATATAATTTTAAATATACATTTTTTTTAATAGGTGGGCATAGAGAATGTGATTGCGCCATTGGACCTGCCTGTAACAGCATACACTCAATCAGTTCTAGTTGCTTTTCTTTAACACCTTTTATCTGTTTTTTTATATATTAATAATAATAACTTTATTTATATAGCGCTTTTCTTTCAATGGGACTCAAATCACTTCACAATTACAAAAAGGAAAAAAAAAGAAACTATTTAAGGTTATAAAAGAGGCCAAACACAAGGAAAGATACAATACAGGATGGGATGATACTGTAGCTATTAAATGCTGGACAGGTTGTCATTCATTCATTAAATGCCTGGGTAAACAGGGAGGTCTTGAGCCTGTTTTCATAGATTTCCAGAGAGGGCGTCTCTCGAACTGTATGAGACTCAAAATATTGATTTTTAATAGGTAGGTAGTGATACTACAGTCCCCTATGTGACCTGTTTAAACTCTTTCCATCAGTATACACTCCGTGTACATAAATAAGATTTAAAAAATAATATAATTATGTTATATATTTTGCTCAATGCTCTAAATAATTACATAGAAAGCAAAGACTAGCTCCAGATTCCATAATGTTATGATTTGTTTTTGCCTCAAATTCAAATTTTCCCCATAAACCAAAACCAAAACATGGAAAAAAATGTAGAAATGAACGCACAACTAAAACACGGGTCCCTCTATGTTTCTGGGGAAATCACAATCTAATTTTGCTCAGAAATAAGTGCCACTGGTTCTCTATTTATGAACTGGGCAGGTGCGTCTGTCCGTGTACATTCGCTGGGAGTAGGGGTGCCAGGTGGATTCTCCAAAAATACTGGACATAATGGTGAAAGGTGCGACGCGCTTGGGACATGCACTCTTACGTGCGCATACACACACTCTCACTATATGCTATAATATGCTGTTATGCACGCACATCTCTCTCCGCTCTCTGCTCCATGCTATTTCCTCCTTTCCTTGGCCCCACCCCCAGGCTCCTGACACCTCCTCCTTATTGGCTACTGCTGGATAATGCAGCCAATCAGGATGGAGGAAGCTGCTTAGCCCCTACGCAACAGCCGTGCTCTCTCCCTGCTCAGGGAAATCCTGCTGCCCCCCAAGCCGGTCAAGTCACTATGTCCAGAGAGGTAATACATGCCCAGTATTACCTTTCTTTTTTACTGGACAGAGTGTCCAAATACAGGACAGTCCAGTTCAATACTGTATACCTGGCAACCTTAGCTGGGAGTTAAATATCACTTCTGAAAATATAATAAAGTGTGTTTTTTACACATACGGTTTGCTTTGCCACTAAATAAGCTACTTGAGAACTAATTAATTTACTTGCTTTTTCTTGGCAGAAAAAAAGATTAGAAAATGGTCCAGTTGAGGCCTGCTGATAACAAATGGTCAGAAGTCCTAACCACTTTATTTGTGGAATGTTTCTTAAGCATGTATGAGCCAATTATTATGTTAGCATAACCGTGTGTTATTCCCACTAGAAATTAACTACTTATTTATCTTGTCTGGACCATTTTTCTAGAGAATGATTGATATTTATTATATATAATTTAGAGGAATAAACGTACGTACTAGTTCTAAGTAATGTTTTTATTATTATTCAAGTGTCCTTAATTATTTTTTCAGGGATACATACAGTAGTAGATGTGGCTGACGTATGTCCATTAAGTTCAACCTATTGTATGCTAAATGTAGATGACAGATACTTATCCTATTGTACCCTGGGTGTTTTGTTTCCCTTTTTCCCCTGAATGCCGGTTTATTAAGCAGTCACAGTTGGCTATTTAAATGTTGCCTGTGACATCAATTCCCCAAAGCGCTGCTGTCACTGGGATTTCATTTGGTCCTTAGTTCTCCTTAAGAACTTATTTATTGGAACAACCGTAGAAAAACACCATCCTAAGCACCATTTAAAACTTTCAGTTCTAAGAAAAGAGGCCACAAGTAGGTGAAAAGGAATCAAACAATGTCGCGAGCAACCCTTCAAAACAATTATTAGTTACCACTCAACAGATGTTTCAGTAACTCCCCACTGAGCTACGATTTAGTATTATTCTGTACATCCAGCAGGTCCGCCGACAGCTTTCACAGGCCCAGGACTAGTTTTCACGGCTCCCCCCGTATCGGTGACCTTGAGATCTACTGTAGGCCAAAATGTGTTCTAGAGTTTTACATGTTACGTGTTATTTTTCTCATGACCATTCTCAAGAGTTTTACTAACTCAGTGATAGGTAAAGGAAAGGTTTCCTTAGAAACAGTGCTTCAGCGAAATGGGGTACAATGGCAATGGTTGCTCAAAAATGTAGATGAACAGGTTAGGACAAGGTTAATAAAGTAATACAGAGTATTGGACCCAGTGCATCATAAAGCAGGGAGTGATATAAAAGGTTAATCTGTCTTTGATGAGGACACATGTATAATGCTAGAAAAGCACCTCATCAGACTAGAAAAAATCTCTCTTACCTGCGGCACTGTTACTGGTCAGCAACTCCCCTGAATCCATGAATGGGGAGAATCAAACTCTTTTGGAACCTTGATCCATTGTGTGCGTGCATCACGCTGAGTAGGTAAGTGTATAGAAGATTATCCAAGGATAGCAGCGGAGCACAGCTGAACGACGGGATCAACACCAGCAATGAGAGGGTTAAAATTCTTCTTTATTGAAACATGGTGCAGTGGGGGAGACAGCAAAAAACTCTAACGCGTTTCAGGCTATGCAGCCCTTTTTCAAAGAGTGAAATCGCGTCTCCACTACTCGCAGCTTTAAAGGGGAAACCCCGCCCACTTTTCCCAGAGATGCCGTGCGGTTTTCGCGCGAGTGCTATTAAGTCTCTGATTGGTCAGAGTAGCCCTCCAACTGGGAGCTAGATCGGAGAGGCGTCTCTGGTAGCTGTGGATACCAGCTAGCCTTCTGCTTGGTCAGAGTTGATCTCCAATCAGATTACTGATTTGGAGATGCATCTTTGGTGGTCAGGGTTACCCGTTCAGCCGCGGGAGTGGGGGAAATGACAGAGGGTATAACATACAATTGTGAGTGACAACAGACATATAAAAATACAAATCAATGACAACGCAATCAATTTCCTCGTATGGATAGACACAGGATGTAGAATAACCTAAAGTATATTGTTAATGTACAGTGTCTAGTTATATCAGAAAAATATATAATTCCTTCTAGCCCTTAATTTATTATCAATCAATATATAGGGCAAAGAATTGTTCATGATAATATTTAGTGATGAACAGTATGTTCCTATTTTTGTGCAGAACAATAGATGCTGAATCCATAGAGAATGAATACACAAATGCAAAGAGAAGGCAACAGAAGAAGATGGGAAGATAAATAAATAAATAAATAAATTGCACCATGTTTCAATAAAGAAGAATTTTAACCCTCTCATTGCTGGTGTTGATCCCGTCGTTCAGCTGTGCTCCGCTGTTTTACTAACTCAGCCAAGTAACACTTTGAAACCAAATAAGTGTTTGGGTTTTCATATTTATCAAGAAGATAATATGTAATATTATATATAATTATATAATGTATGGTGAAGATTGAAGGCACCACTTTTTGCATAGGACTGCTGAGAAAAAACATCTCTATCTGGATAGTTCCCCTTATTGGAGATTATAAATGATACTGTATGCTCTCTTCCCATCATCTTCAATCATTTCTCTTTCTCAGCATCCCCTTCATTTACATCTAAATTATAAACTACTCGGGGAACAGTAATGTTAAATGCAACAAGTCATAGCTGGTTAAAGCAGCAATACTACATCCCCCCCCCCCCTTTTCTCCCCATTTGTATATGTAAAGCCTGTGACAATGTATAATTCTACATTCTTACCTAAGCTGGCAACCGTATGGTGCTCCTGTTATACATCTGTAAAAATCCTGATTGTGTGCCTAATGAAATGGCCGCCGTCTAACATTGTGCTGCAGTCTGTGAAATGTTGCAGCTAATATGTAACATAATTGTTACAGCTTTTAGGAGTAATAAACAGTCTGCTGTTTGGAACACAGCAACAGATCTGTTTGTGATACTTTGTTGCCAACAGGCAGATCTCAAAAAGGTGTGTGTCAGAGCCTGTTTCGAAAGATGAAGTGGACATAACTTTTTAAATGGTTGCTGTAGCAACCAAAGGATGATCAATACATTAAAAAATAATAATAAAAATGACATAAGGAGTTAAATAAAATGCTCAGTACTGTATTATTTGATTCTACAAAACTGATTTATTTAAATTAAACAAATATAGGATTTCTCACGTTTTACTGCTTTAAACTGGTTATAGGTTTAGCATCAGTTCTAACAGTGTTATCCTCTCCCACAATTATGGTACAATTGTAATTGTACCCTAAAAATAAAATATTAAAAATAAAAACATTTAAAAAAGGGTGTGTCTCGAGCACGCGCATTTTAAGTGAAAAGTCTTTGTCTTTTGTCACTGTTTTGTCACAGAAATTGTATTTGTGATGGTGATGTTTTCAATGAAAAATCAAAACACAATTTCAGTGACAAAATGCAAAGACGTTTGACTAAGAACGTGCGTGATCGGCACACAAACCCTGTTTTAGCTATTTGCATTTCTATATTTATTCTAACAGAATTCCTTGTGTGTGTCTCTGTGTGTGTGTGTGTGTGTGTGTGTGTCTGTCTGTCTGTCTGTGTATCTCTGTGTATGTGTGTGTGTCTGTGTCTGTGTGTTTGTGTCTGTCTCTGTGTGTGTGTCTCTTTGTGTGTGTCTCTGTGTGTGTATGTCTCTGTGTGTGTATGTCTCTGTGTGTGTATGTCTGTGTGTGTATGTCTGTGTGTGTGTGTGTGTGTGTATGTCTGTGTGTGTCTCTCTCTGTGTGTGTCTCTCTGTGTGTGTCTCTCTGTGTATGTCTCTCTGTGTGTGTCTCTCTGTGTGTGTCTCTCTGTGTGTGTCTGTCTCTGTGTGTGTCTGTCTCTGTGTGTGTCTGTCTCTGTGTGTGTGTGTGTGTGTGTGTGTGTGTGTGTGCGTCTGTGTGTGTGTGTGTGTGCGTCTGTGTGTGTGTGTCTTTGTGTGTGTGTGTGCGTCTGTGTGTGGGTGTGTGTCTCTGTGTGCGTCTGTATGTGTGTGTCTCTCTATGTGTATCCCCATGCTGCTGTGGTCCGCTGCGCAGGCGCGCCATGTGCACCGAAGAATGATTTTAGCACTATGTAGTGCATATCCACTCTTAAGACTATATCCATCCATATGCCATACAACAGTATATAGATCAAGAAGAACAATAAATGGCACATTGGTAAAATTGTTAGCTATGGGGCTGATTGGCTATTTATGTATTTAACATGTTAAGAGGCCTGAGTTTGGAAAGTGAAACTGTAAAAACATGCTGAAGCATCACCTTTTAAAGCAAGTATAATAAATATCTACTGTACCATAAATCATTTTTTTGTTGTCTATTTTTAATTATATTCAAAACCAGAGTGGTCTCTTAATGCCTGACAACACTGATTATATGCTAGGACATGGGTAGCCAATTCCAGTCCCCCAAAGACCACAAACAGGTCAGGTTTTAAGGATATCCCTGCTTCAGCAAAGGTGGCTCAATCAGCGCCTCAGCCACCTGCGCTGAAGTAGGAACCACCTATATTTAAGCTAAAGGTACCTTCCAGTTTCCAAAATACTTAATGGGTGAAGTTACCCGTTTTAACCCTTTGAATGCCAGAGTGGTTGTGGTGCGTGAGTGCCATGGCCCCTCCGGCAAAGTGTGGTCACGTGATCTGTTTCATTCAACAGCGGCCATGTGACCGCAGTGGACATTTTTAAGGAAACAAAAGAGGAGATATTAAATCAAGTAAAATCATGTCCGGTGCTCCACGGGCACACAGGATGTGATTGAACCCGGAACAAAAACAGACCGATTGAGGATAACATAGCCACAAATCTCACGTGACCTGTGAGTCAATAGGAAACACAACTTAACCAGCTTCTTATTGGACGGCCATTTAAATCCCCAGGAAATAACACTGGTAACTTCACCTAAGTATCTAAGGAACCGGGGATTTCCGGACCAGAAAATAACCCTGTTCAGCTCAAATGGGATTCGTCAGTTCCAATTCTGTTTAAAAATAATAATTATCTATAGGCGCGTTTGCTGCTTTAAATGTTGTGCCATTAGTTACATTAAAAAAATGCACAAAAATAAGATATAAACATCAAAATAATGTTCTCTTCGTAAAGACAGTTACAAAAAAAAAATACACACACATTATCATATCCTGTATGTTTGCTAGCACATCCTGCTAATGATCTGTTTAACACGATAAGATAATTAGTTTTCGCTAATGTGTTATCTTCTGAAACACCTACAGGCAGTTGCAGGAAGTGTTAAATGTTATTACTTTCTTGACGAATGAATGATACAAATTGTCGAATCTGTTACAACACTTCCAAGATTTCAGAGGGAAAAAAAACGAATTTATTTTTCAGGTTTAAAGTTAATATCCAATGTTTACTAAATGTTTGTTTTAATAGAGATTTGAAATTTTGGTAGCTTAGTGAGATAATGCAGGAAACGTGTAATATATGTATATGATTGTATACGGCTTACAGTGTAAGCAATGTTATAGAAAAAAACATTTACTGTACCTTAAGAAGTATACACATGTCTTCTTACCACAAGTGCTAGATCCAGATCACAGACACCATCTCTTTGTCACTGTTAAAAGAGAAGACAAAATATTCTTTACATTTGGAAATAGTAATTATATATTAAAGGTTAGTAATTGCAGTAAAAAGAAAGAATACATCAATTAATATTTTCTCCATTTAAAGGCTGTTTACATTCTTTAGAGAATTCATGATTCACATTAGCATACTTTATGATATCATCAATGGAATGCAGCACATCTGGATACAAAGACGATTGTTGGGATCCATTCTGGCACTTCTAAAACCATCCATAAAAGGTAATATAGCTTTTCTACACTTAGTTGTAGAGTACCATTCAAATAGCTATGAATCAATGTGAGACCAAGGACATGTTAAACTGTTAATATGAAGTCAGACATTTATTTAAAAAAAATCATTAAATTAGGTTCCATAAAATGTTTTTTTAAAAAGAAAAGACAATTCCAAGACATTTCTCTACTGGACGATATCAATATATTGGCTAGGAGGTGCTTTAAATCAATTCTATTTGGAACATTCACAGCATAAGACAGATTCATAAAATGAAAAGTTATGTCCTACTTTCTTAGCCTCGTAAAGCGAGGTACCGGTAGTAAGAGTAGTAAAAGATGAGTTGTACATTTAAATAAAGGATAATTAGGTAGATTGTGATCCCATAATTTATTTCCACACATAATTAAAAAAATATTTTGAAGGCCCAATGCACAGATCCACAGTGGAGGAATGAAGTGATCAATCTTACAAGACAGCAGCAGATGAGAAGACTTGAAGGACAAATATAGGAAGACACACACGTGAACATTATTGCACGGGGCGCACAACCTTCAACTCGGTTGGCTCAGCTTTGTGTGATGAAATAATGAAGAGGTGTGGCAGGAAAAGTTTTCGTTATCTTTCAAGACTTCAAAGACCATAGCCTAAATGATTCTCGGGTCATGCAGGACCAATGGGAAGTAATTCTTGCTTATAATAATTGGCAGCCTTTGGTGGTCATTCTCCAATCTAGATAAAAGAGGATACATCTCTTAAAGATTTATATATGACTATGTACCTCTCAAGGTTCATTCACCCAAATGAGTGACATTTTGAGGATGTAGACAAAAAAGGGTGCTTTAATGAGTCACTTCTGACTTCAAAGAATGAACGTTCATTGAAGACTATTCACTTATTAGTGCTTAAAAATGTTGGATTCGGCCTTTCGATCAGTGAGACTCTGGGGGTTATCTATTAAATTGCCAATTAGGACACTATTGCATGGAAATCCCCATTGAACTCAAGTGGAACTGCTATATTACCCTGATTGGCACTATCAAACTTTAACCCCTTCAGTGCATCAAGAAACATGGCACCCAGGAGCCCTTATGACGCACACCATACGTCATTGACCTCTGATCGTTTTTTAGTGGATGCATCCAATGGACGCTTCACCGCATGTACCACATTGAAGGGCGCCCATCCCCTACCCGTCACATCCAGCCCCATGGTTGGAACAGAAACCCCATCACATGGTGGCTCCCAAGAGCGGTCACGTGATGCGGATGTGCCTGAGGGTCCGTGGCCACGAAAAGGTTAATATATAAACCCCTCCGAGTGTATGAGGGACAAATGACAGCTCACGTGGTCATTTATTAAAATGCAAAAGGTATCCTTAAATATCAAGATTTGAATCGGATTGACGTGACTGACTACACTATGAATTTAGGGCAAATGGTAGAAGCATTATGTCTGCAGCGAGTGTGACGAAGTAGCTCTCAGGTTAGGGACAATGATTAAAAGTATGACTAATAGCTGCATACATGTTCAGAAATAATGTGGGTTGATTGTTGTCATGAAAGATCAAAATATTTCAAAAGGCTCTGAAAGCATTTGAAAGCTATGAAGAGCAGATGCAGAGGAGCTTAATTAAGTGTAATGCCAGGTCAAACACAAAGCAATGGGACAGGTGGTTTGAAAGCATTAAAGAGCGCCTGGCATAGCAAAACAGACTAGTATCAAACTTATTCCAAGAATAGGGAAATGTAACAAATTGTAAAACCAAACGGATGTGAATTCTCAACAAAGACCAGGCCAGGGTACTTAGAGTTATTTTCTGTGTGGACAAACATGAATATAGCAGAAGCATCTGAAAATACATACTCTACAACTGCAGCTCATCAATAAAAAATACTTATCTTAATAAATAACACTAATCTCTGCGTCCACAATGCATATACGGTCGTGTTTCTGCTACACGACGTGTGACCTCTTCAGTTAGAATTAGATGCTCATTTAAATAAAATTTCTGTGTTTTTAACCATTAACAATATATATATATATATATATATATATATATATATATATATATATATATATATATATATATCACGTGAGCACATTCACATGTCTCAGGTCTGCAACCCTGTTTTTCACCATTATATTTTCTTAGGATGCAGTGCTGCCACTGCATCCAGGGATTCTGGGAAATGACATGCAAATGAGCACACAGTGTCGCCTTTTGCTTCATGTCCATAGATTGATCACGGTTATACTGGCTTTGCCGCAAAAAAATGATATATATATATATATATATCTATATATATATATATATAGATATATATATATATATATATTTATTATACAAAAAAACAAAACGCGTAACAGAAAATCAGTGACATACAACAATGCATAATATCAACTCTTGAGTGATAATTGCAAACAGTGATCTTGCATGAACTAAATCTGTCCCTACTATTGCAGCCAACAAGTCCTCAGCCCCACAAGTGTTGATAAAACAGAAAGTTCAAAAGTTCACAAGAAGAAAAGACCTAGGCACAAAAATAGGAGGACAAATAGAGGGACATAGACGGAGTTCTGTGCTAGGACGTGCTACACCATGACTACACTTTGTCCATATTCCTTTGTTGAGAGGTCTCTCGAGTGATGCCAGAGGAGAGCGAAGACTACCACTACCCAGAGACATCAGTTCCTGTCCTGCTAGAAGTTCCTGTCCTGCACACTACGGTTCCAGTTCCAATTTAGTGGAGACATGCGATGTTAAAGAAATCTAAATGTGAGTGCAATGTAGCTAAAACCCGTTGTTTTTACATCTGTAACATTGCAAAGATACACCCTTTCATTTGTCCCTCTACTGCAAAAACTGTTACGCCCTCATTCTCTCCCGTATCTACTATTGTAACCTTATACTGTTCAGCATTCCTGCCTCTCACTTGTCTCCCATACAATCTATCCTTAATGCATCTTAACCCAGGCTGTGCTCAAAGCTGTGAAATGCAGCAAGCTTAAGCTTATAGGGGACCATGGTAAATGGTTTTGAAGCAAAAGGTGGCAATGTGTGCTCATTTGCATGTCATTTCCCAGAATCCCTTGCTGCAGTGGAAGCGTTGTATGCTGGGTGATAATGGCAAAAGGCAGGATTGCAGACCTGTCTAAGACATGCAAATGAGCATATAGTAATATTTCCATTATATATATATATATATATATATATATATATATATATATATATATATATATTCTAATGATTATTGCTAGGAAATAATGCAATCTTTGGAATTGATTAGTTTCACTTTGTCTTACAATCCTACAACCTTTTTGCGTTTGACATTTTTGAATGGTAAAAAGGTAAATTATTTAAAGGGTAAATATTAAAAGAGTCAGTAAAAGCTAACAGTAGTTTAGCATACCTTATAATAAATTGGGTGTAAGATTAACGGAATAAACAAACTAAATATATTCTGCCATTATCTACTCTCTGGAAAAAGTTAAATTATGTGGACTATCAGAGGAGTGACATGTAACAGATTATAGTTCAGGCACTCGGAGCAGAAGATCACATGGAAGAAAGCATTTAAGTTCAAGAATTCTGTTGATTTAACACTAAACATGGTTAATGCTTGCAGTTCATTTCCTTTTTTCTTTATTTTCTGTGTGACCTTTACATTTCTCCTGGGATATCATCATAGTAATAATTAGAATAAAAAGTTATGCTTTTAATGGCAGACAGTATACAAAAAAAAAAAAAAAAGAACTTGCACTCACCATTGGCATGTTTCTTATGCACTGGTGCTCAGATCCACTGCCTCGGTTTAAGGTCAGTAAAGCCGAAGGGAGAGCTTTTTCAAGGACTGCCCCAAGACTGTGGAATTAGCTCCCTGCAGCTTTAAGAAATCCGGAAGCTTTGCTTCCATTCAGAAAGGAATTAAAAACCTTCCTTTTTAAACAAAGCCTGGCAAACCGATCCTAATACCCTAGTAACCAGCTCTCCTGTTTCCAACTCGTATTCCTGTCCATGTTGGTCCGTCTGTCCCATATATCAGGGGTGCTCTATTCCAGTCCAAAAGCCCCCCCAACAGGTCAGATTTTCAGGATATCCCTGCTTCAGCAGAAACTCAGAGACTCAGTCTTCGGCTGAGCCTCTGATTGAGCTACCTCTGCTGAAGCAGGGACTGATTGAGCCACCAGTGCTGAAGCAGGGACTGATTGAGCCACCTGTGCTGAAGCTGGGATATCCTGAAAACCTGACCTGTTGGGGGGGGGGGGGTGGTGCTTGAGGATTTGATTTGCCATAAATGTTCCAGGTGGGTTTTGGTTGTAGGTGTGGGATGGGTGTCCTCCCTGGGCTCCTACACGCGCTCTAGAACTGAGCTTGTCGGTGAGCGGCGCATTATAAAAAGTTTTAAATAAATAAGTAGGCATTCAAACAATACAGACATAACAGTGGTTTGGATCAGCACTTCCGATTCAAAGCATTGTCTATGAGCAATCTTCCATTAAAGGAACAACAAAGAATGTTCTGTAGGGTAAACCATTCCAGAAGTTCAGCGAAGCTCAATACTGAGAACTCTTCTTTCTAAGCAATGCTGCCAGTAAATGTATATACATGGTCGTTGTAAGTATATATTATTCTATGTACCATTTGAATGTTCAACCAATGCTTTAAAACTAAGCATGGAGTTAGCATAAAAAATATATTAAATGTGGGAGGAAGGATTATATGTATTGTTATTATATGCTTATGTCATGCAATATTTAAGCTGTGAATAAATATACTTCGTTATACTGTATTGTACCACAGAGGACAAAACACTGACGTCGTTTTCTATCACACTGCAAAGGATGTGCGTTTCTTCTTCATGTAACCTGTACCACCTATCCTTTTTATCTATACATGTAGCCGGGCTCCCCGCTTATCTATGTCACAAGCGGGGGAGCTGCCGGGCTATCGGGGAGCCGCTCAGGAGAGGCTGCATGTGGGCAGAGGGAGCGCTGGAGCACCGCGGAGCTCTGCAGCGGTCCGAGTATACAGGGCGCCGAAATCTTAATGTCGCGCATGTGTATTGAGTGCCGTGCGCATGCGCAGTAGAGCCGAGAGCGGTGGCCATATTGACATGAGAGGCTCCGTGTGGGACTACATGTGTACATGTCCCAGGAGCCTCAGGGAGATGCCAGACCATGTGGGCAGCACAGCCAATATGGCTGCCGGAATCACAGGAAGCAGGGGCACGCTCAGTCGGAGACAGGGAGCTGAAGGGACAGGTAGTGTCTGGGTGCCAGTGGCTCCCACACAAGGCCTAGAGTTACCCCGCAGGCCCCAGTTAGGCCCCTACATTTAGTAGTTTGTGGCTGCTATAGGGAAGGCCCACAGATAGGGACACTTCCACCATAGCATCACCAGTCTTAGTGCACCAAGGACAAGACACCACGCGCTGTGCGCGGCCTGCGATCTGGCGCAGACCACAGGCACATACTCAGAGAAATTTACAGGACACACTCCAACGGGAGATCCCTCCAGAGGCGGACGAAGAGGATCCGGTAGACTGCATCGTGGGATCACATTGGTCTGGACCCGGAGACCAGGTAAGGTACCCAATTAGCACCAATGGCCACACACAAGGGGTAGCGCTACTCCTCACATTTGGGTGGGGTTGCTCTCATGGACATTGGGTTACAGGTGCCCAGGGCACCCTCAGTACTTTGTGGGACTCACTCTTGTGTTGTTGGGTTATTGTATTGTGGGTGATGTTATATTATTGTTCAGTAAACCAATATATATCGGTGTGTGTATTATTTCACTGTAATTGGTCCTGTGAGGGGTTATCCCGCTGCACTGAGATCCCTCTCAGGTGGAGGCGCTGCACTGCGGAGATCGAGAGCTCACCCTAGGCTCCGAGCGGAGGAGGCTCAGGCCTTCTGTGAGCCATAGGTAACGGCAGCACACGTTGTTCCCTTAGACACGGGGAATGGGGGCTACATACAATTTAATGGGTTTATAAAGAAAATAGTCACTCCGTTTTTTTTGGAAGAAGATCAAAGCCAGTATTAATTGGCCTTCTGACACAGAATGTACACCTTTTTCAGAATGCCTGACAAATGATTACTTTTATCTTGAATTTGTAAAGCATAAATAAATAATTGGGGGATCTTGCTATTGAGAATTTGCCACTGCATAGTCCCTTAAAGGCTCTATATATTATTAACTCAGCAGCCATCAAATACAAAATCAGGTATGTGCAGCCAGTCTGGGGCTGAGTTAGGGTGTAGGGAAAAGTCATTAGAAAAACAATGTTCAAGGGATGTCAGACTTAAAGCAGCAGTCCAAGCTGCCATTTTTATTTTAATTATTATTATTTCCCCTTTAATATGTGCGTTGATATATTTCCCACAATAAGTAATTAGCTAAGTTGCCGATCCATCGGTTCTCCTGTGATCAATCGGCGATGAGTCGGCTCGGGAGTTCACTAAATGTCTGTTAGTGCAGCAGAAGAGGACCAAATATGCAAAGTTCTGTGGGGAAGATCATGTGACCAGGCAGTCACTAATTACAATCTGTGCACTGCTAGAGAGAGGGCAGGGCTCAAAAAGGGGTGTGCCAGCGCCTTTCAGAAGAGGAAGGGTATGTGACTTTGTAAATGGTTGCTATAGAATCAAACATTGTTTGTTACATTATAATACATTAACAATGTAATTCAGAGTTGTTGTTTTTAATTTTTTTTTTAATGCTACAAGTATTTTTTCATAGTACAGAACTGATTTATTTAAAACAACACACATGTAGGATATTGCTAGGTCTGCAGTTATAAAACAGGACAGGCGTTTATCATTAAATCACGTTATACTATACCACAGCACTGGAATCTTCTGAGGAGGGATATCCATGTGTTTTTCTAATGTTTAAGTCCATGAATTTGACATCTTATATGATTTATGCAAAACAAACTGGGTAAAAATATAATACTGGAGTGATATCAAAATAGTAGTATGGCAGACTGACAACCTACAGTAGGTCTGACTCTTCAGGGTACTAACCCATTTCAACTGCTGCAAGTGAGTCACTTGTACCCCATAATGGGGCCAGTCTGCTAAAACATTATGCATTTGATTTTTGTGTGTCTCCTATAAAATAGAACTGAATTAGTTCAAATCCTTTGAGTTCTCTGATAATCTTTGCATATAAATGCAATACTCAGTTGGGAAAGGATACTGCTTGGAGTTCTGCCTGCACCTAAAGAACCCCCCCCAATGAAAACTACAAAGGAGTGCAGAAACACTGAGGTGGAGGCTCCTGCATACATTTATAACGTTGAATCCCGATTAGATACATGTACAGTATCTGAAATAGCACAACAACGCATATGTTAACCCAATGGGGGGTCAATAATCAAGTGACTCTCAGTGCAAAAAAGTCTGTGATTTTCCTTTTCAGTAAATCTGTTGCAATTTTCTGTAGTATTCGTCAGATAAAAAAACCCATCAATTTTAAAAACATACTTATAAATTCCTTAACAATACCCTGGTTTAAGGCTACACTTTAAGGTACAATTTCTGCAAATTCCATGCACCCAAGTCCCAACATGACTACTGCAATTAATAATTTAACGACTACCTTTGGCTCTCTCAATACTGTAGCTAAACAAGTGGGAATCAGCAGCTGAAATACTAATGCCAGGAACCGCTATGAACGCCTATTGGTATGCAAGGCATTTCTCGGTAATTATTTTAACTGAACATACGGTACGTCTGTAGTTTGCTGGAACAAGACGATGGGAAGGTCTAGGTTAGGGACATTCATGGTGTTTACCGTTTGACTGTAAAACATTTACACGGTTGGAGCTGGATGCTTATGGTAATAGGTATGCTGATTAATTAAGCACATGAGTCATTGCAGTAAATACAAATAGGTTTCTGAAATGTATAATCAGGAAGATATAAATAATGTAGAAACAAGTTGCAAATCCACAGCAGTGTCCTAAACAAAGAGGACATTATTATTGTATATGCTGGGCATGCCCTAACACTAAATATCTGTCTATATTATGTTTTCTTGCTGGTCATTTAACTGAACACAATATACAAATCTAAGCTAACATGTGTTGTGTATACGTACCTAGTTGATCATTCTCCTTGCATAAAATTTGTAGATATAGAATTGACTTCCCATTCCATACAATAGTTATAGATGGCTACAAGTATCTTAAATAATGCAAATTTTCTTGCTTAAACCATCTTTGAGAGATTGGGGTACTTAACATAGTGTGATAGAATTAGACTAGTGCTTCAATTTCTTTTGCACTTTAGGGACCTACTGCACAGTACCACAGGGGCTATGTACAGTACTGAAGTCCTTTGAAAAAGAAAATGTCCAGCTTGTGTAAGTGAAGCCTTTATAATGAAGGATGGGCAGGTTCATTGGCTTGAGATCTGAGCCCCCCTGAACTCCGTAGATCCAAGTTGAATTAAATACAAATCGGATTTATGGGCCTGACACCAAGGCAGAAATGAACAAAAACCTTGTTTCTGCCTGGGTCCCAGGTCCAACCCCTAGACATACCTCCAGCAAGTCCATACCTCCTCTAGTGCAGCTGGAGGGTCCCCAGGGATTAGCTGCAGAATGGAGGTTCCCCGTCTCCTGCTAGCCCTACAGTACCTCCTCACACCGGGGATCGCTTCATCAGAGGAGGCAGGACCAGCAGGAGGGGGGAAGCCTCCAAACTGCAGCTAAACCATGGCTGCACCAGAGGAGGTAGGACACTGCTCCCCCATGTCACTCCGTCCCCTCCTTATATCACACTCTCCACCTCCTCTCTTTACTGTCTTCTAGCCCATGCCATCCACTCCCTGCCCCTTCACATCTCCTACTAACCCCTCACTATATATATCCTTCCAGATGACCATAGCGCAAAAAATAGAGAGAAGGGGAAGAAAGAGAACCAAATATGGTCTACTGTGTAAAACTCAAAACTCATCTCTCTCCCAGCCTAAGGCCATGTCCATGGAGGGTGCGTGCACCGGCGCGGCTGTGCGAGAGGCTTCACGCTTCACTCTAGCTGGAGCGAGGGTGCCCTGTAGTTGGACGCGATGAGGGGGCATGTAGTGGGCATGGCCGTGATGTCACGGAGCAGGTTCGCCCTCATTGGGAAAGCCAATCCCATGACCCTCCGTCGTGCATCAAAAGTTTTTTTTGTTTCCTAGCGCATCGCGAGCGCCGGCGCCTCTGGTCACACGCTTTAAAACAGCCTCATAGAGGCACATCAATTTGATCATGCCGCGCGCACTCCTGCGTGCATTCACGATCACCATGGACGCGGTCTAAGTAGGGTACTGACAGATTAACCACTTGAGTACAAGTGTCTTGATGTAATCTTATTCCCGCTGTAGCTCTGTTTTATTCTTTAGTTTTGAGAGGGAACTTCAGGGGGAAAACATAAACATAGCATAGATCTTTCATTTAATTTACACACAAAAGTGGAATCTCACTTACAGTATAGTGAGAAGAAACAGCTGAGGAAGGTCCCACAGTGGGACCGAAACATTGGATGTTTATGGTTGTTCCAATACAGTCTTCTTGATGACAAACCGTTGCAGCGCTGAATGTTCTCTTTCCAATTGCTATGCTGAGGTGTGCCTACTACAGTATGAATCATTTATGTGTATGGATAGATAGATAGATAGATAGATAGATAGATAGATAGATAGATAGATAGATAGATAGATAGATAGATAGATATTCAAAGATAAAAATTAAATACGTCCAGGCAAAACCCAAAACCAAAACCTTTTTTTAGAACCAAAGCAGCAGTATAAGTGCTAACCCTTAGTTATATTAGCTCTCAACTTCTTTATAAAATTAAATTAACGTGTAGGTTTTGAAATACAAAACAGTGAAAAACTGAAACCTCGGGTATGCATCTTTCATTTGACCATGATGTCTCTGATGTAATGCTCAGATGGGAGTGGGATAAAGATAAAATACCAGAGAAAGATCAGGTTGTGAGGCCTGCAGAGGCGCACTGCCCCCGGTGTGCCACTTGAGGAGGTCGGAGCCCCGCGCTTCAACCGGCGCGGTCCCCCTTTACCTCCGGGGAGTCCAGAGCCTCGGTGCCCTCTTCTCTCCGCCACTGCCACCGCAGTCGGGCAGACAACGCCTGCCAACTCGGATGCGCCCTCCCGCTTTAGCCGGTGACCTCTCCTCCATGCCGTCGCACGCACACCTCCTCCACGGGCGCACGCCCACGCCCACTTCATTAAAGACATAGGTGCCTCTGCGGCTGTGGGTTGGTGTTAAACCACATACCCACCTCGGCCTCGCGGTCCCGTCTAGTTTGTGGTGAGCACAGCGTGACACAGGTATAGAGAGGTATGAGTTGGCATCTACACATCATAAAAGCTTGTGCCACTTATCAAGGGAAGATAAACAATCTGAACAGTGATTCAACCGTGTATTTTTAGCTTCCTAACTATTGTGATGTGTTTAGTAAAGTAAAACTACCACCAAAAGCATGACAATTAACTGAGTCAATTTTGCAAATAAATAAACGCACAGACATTAAGGGAATTGCATGACTTCTGTGTCTGCTTGTAGCTTAGGAAAGTTCTGTGACACATTAAAGCCATAATAATACAATGATGTTGTTAGTGCAATTTAATTAAAATAAATTAAGAATGATTGTTAAAGGAATATTGTGGATTTGCATTTGATGCGATTATTTCTTATTTAAGACATTTTGCATTTGGTGTTTGGTTACTTGGTTTTGCAGCCTGAAGCACAAACGGACTAGAGAATAGGACTAGGACTAAGGTCTCGGGCATGGTCAGCGCTTAGGCGCAGACCCGTGCTGAGGCGCCCAATGAGGGTGAACCAGCTCCGTGATGTCACTGGCCCGCCCCCCCCCCGACACGCCCCCGGATGGCGCGCTAACCAAGGCCAGGGAAGGCACCCGCTTTCCCTCAGCCTGAGCGCGCCTCCGCACGGCTGCTGCAACCCTGGACGCAGCCTAAGACTTCATATCTTTTTCCTTCTCAGCTTTTTTTGATCAATTAAAATATTGATACATTTTGTTTCACGTGAATAATAAAGTATCCTCCCCCCCCCCCCCCCCCCAAAAAAAACCCACGTGGAATGATAAATCTCGATAACCAACTCAAACTTCCAGGTCTTAGTGTGATTTTGTGCAAAAAAAATCCATAGAATCAAAGGTTTCTCCAAAATGAATGAATTCAGTTGACAATGCACTTTGTGCAAAACGGTCCAGGAACAAGTAGGGTAATAAGTGAGGAACCTCGGGGTTCAGGTATATCATGTGTACAGGTTTATAACCCATTAAATGATCCCATAGTTTTATATGGTTTCTAAAAAGTGTACACTTAAAATAGTAAGCGTTCTTTATTGCTCAGAAGAAACCTTAACCTGATAGATGGAGACTTTAACATTTTTACCTTTTCACAGCATGATGGGAAAAGACCCCAAGCAGCACTGCAGTGTTGTACCATTAAACATGTCCATCTCAGTTTTATATTATATGAAACCACTAAATGATATTTTCACCTTTACCCCTGATGCAATCTTGGAAGCGTTTCTTAGCTGTACAAAACAAGTATAAAAATCAGCACCAGATACAGTACATCAAAGGAAAGGAATCCCAGAAGAAGACAAAACATCTGTACTTTGATACAGTCGATTTTAAATTTCTTTTGACAGTTTTTGAAAGATGTATTTATATGTATGTATACACATAAAACGAAATATAAAATATAGGTAAAGGGAAGGTGCATACTGTCCAACAAGATACAAACAAGGGATAACAGGACTGGAACTTGAGAATGGTTGAATATGTTGTACGTGCCACACAACGTTTCGACCAATAGGTCTTTCTCAAGTGACTAGGCATACACCAAATGAGGATAAACCCAGTATATATATCCTCAACCATAAACAAAACAACAGGTGAAAACAAGTAAAAAATCACCCCAGCCGTCCCCAATCCGTCTCCCCTGATCAGTCCAGTCATCATGTTGTGCCACAACAGTTCGTGAGAGTCTCCTTCCGGTTTTGCGTTTCAGTGATGCATATAGCTTCTACAAATATTACTTGTGAGCAAATTCACATGTCTTAGACAGGTCTGCAACTCTGCTTTTCTAAAATTATATATTTCTGGTCTTCAACATAATGCTTGTAAATGTGACTTGTAACTTTCTTCAGTTTACTGTTTATTTATGTTTACTGCCTTCTTTCCAACCTAATAATATAACTATATGTCATTATGCTTTCAACAGATTGCTGTATTTTAACATTTTAATGGTTGGGTGAAAGATTTTATGGTACACTATAAATGTATTTTAAAAAATCAATTTTTTCAGACAGTTAAATAAGCATTGTATAGTATGTGATGAATTGTGAATTATTGAATGCTTGATGATTGCAAATTAAGATACATAATTTTCCTCTTTGATTATTTCAGATTGCCATTTTGAAGAAGCATATCTTAGAATACTGGGCAAGAACTGGTGTTATTGAAAAATAATATAAGTTACGATAATGGTTTTGTACATATTTGTGGTCTTGCACATTAAAGAGCAGAAGTCATACATACAGTTTAGTATGTCACATTTATTTTGTAGACAAGTTGAAGCTACGAGCTTCTTAGGTTTTGCATTGCTATTGTTGGCCTGGAATACACTGAAAGTATTTATTCTACCTTGTCACTTCTCCTATCAAAAACAATCATTGCCATTGGTCTGTCACCCCACCACTTGGGTTCCCCTAGTGGGTTTTCTGCAATTTTCAGGTCATTTTGAAAGGGTACCAAATACAGAAGAATTTGCAATGCATCTGATCTCAGACCTGCTATTAGAGAGGGTAGCAGTTCTTTACAATGCATCTGATCTTAGATGCGCTATTAGAGAGGGTTGAAGTTCCGCAGAATTTCACAATATAATTATATAATTATTCCTTAACCAAAGAAAGGTTGAAAAACATTGTATAACATACTCCCATGCTTGTCCCCTTACAGGTATTACAACCTACAACGAATCTACATTTCTCAAAGACCTACTGTATACGGATACTATGACTTTGAACTTCATGGTTAAGTTGCAATTCACTAAACTCTGCTAGGCTACTTAATATGACGTTAATCTGCTGTAAATTAATAGTAACGCTGCATTCGCTAAAGTTAATAACTTAATGTTAAGCCATGTTTTCTTCCATAAATAGCATAGTGTTAACTATAGCAGACGCCAGTCATAATGGGATGCAAATTAGGCAACATCATCCCCTATTCCCTAAACTCTGATAAAGGTAACGTGAGGATATTCAAGTTACGTTACTTAAGTCAGTGCTGCTCACTCCAGTCCCCAAGAGCCCCAAACAGGTCAGGTTTTGAGGATATCCCAGTTTCAACACAGGTGGGTTAATCGGTCCCTGATTTATCACAGGGGGCTAAATCAGTCCCTGCTTCATCATAGGTGGCTCAATCGGTCCCTGCTTACGCACAGGTGTCTCAGTCTTTGACTGAGCCACCTGTGCTGAAGCTAAGATATCCTTAAAACATGACCTGTTGGGGGGGGGGGGGTCTTGAGGACTGGAATTGAGCACCCCTGATTTAAGTAATAGCTAATCCTGGCTTTACACCTATCTAGACCCTGAAATAGGGTCTTTGCAGTGTCTGGATAGGTGTAAGGTCAGAGTTAGGTAGGATTTAAATAATAGAGGCCCAGATACATCAAGCAATGGTAAGGAAAACTGGAGGTGTTATCTCCAAAAAGTAGTAAATTTTTTGTCAACCAGCATGTAAATTGACCAAAAATGTACTAATTTTTGGAGATAACATTTCCAGGTTTTCTTGCCACTGCTTGATGTATCTGGGCCATAGTTTTATTTCCCATAGTTATTTCTATCTCCTCTCTCTCCACTACAGTAACAGCCCCTTTTAAGGCGTACATAACAGCTCATTATTTGAAGTTAATGCAGCGATAATGTGACATTAAGCCCATGCTAATGAACTCAATTATGGCTGTTATTTTTACAACATTAACTCGGGGACCATAACATCCATTCCTGTGTTTGGCAACGTTATGTGCCTTGTTTAGTGAATCCATCCCTTCAGTACCTTCAGAAATCCTAACAATTTTGCTATTTATTTGCTGGTGAGTTTTAGCATTAATGATTGTAATAGGGATCTACATAAGTGTAGCAGCTGTTTAGCTGGCAGAGCTCCGCGCGAAAGGGAAGAGTGGAGGTGGCCATCTTGGTATTTCGGGACTACATTTCCCAGAAGCCTTGGGTGTGTCACATGGGCCGTTTAAACGAATCAGGAGCAAGAGACCATTAGAGATACTCCTGATATCTTCAGTGGGGCCGGAAACACGAGGCAGTTTTGAAGGAGCTGGCAAAGAGGACAGACGCATCCAAGGAGCCAGTAAGCCCCTGGTGTATGCCAGAACTCTGCCCCAAGGCCCCAGTTAGGCCCCGATCCCCACATAGTGAAGTAGTGTAGGGAAGGAACCAGATAGGGACCCTCCCATTAGACCTGTAGCAGTCCTACTCCACCGGTGGATGGACGTCCATGCAGCGGACTGCGACCTTGGACAAGAGCTGCACGTAGCAGCACAGAGGTTGAGCCCTCCGTCTGGAGATTCACCTCAGACCGCTTCCTGGATAAGGTGTAAGGGCAGTTGTGTTGGAGGCCCTGCTGCGTGGGACCTGATCCAGCATCTTCATCTCAATATTCCCTGGTCTGGCCTGTGACCAGGAAGGTACCAACGTGCACCTACACATCACGGGGCGGGTAGCGCTACCTCATACTTGGGTGGGATTACTGGTGCGGACACCTGGGATTATTGGTGCCATGACACTCTCAGTAATTGGGGGAACCACTCAGGGTGTAGACTACTGCCTGGTACTACTATATTGTATTGGTGTGATCTACTGTTTTATCCCATTATAGTAAATACGAGTTATATGATAAATTGGTTGTGGTAGTATTACTGCTATTGTATTGGTTCCTATGAGGAGCAAATCCCGCCTACGCTGGGATCCTCATAGGTGGAGGCGCTGCACTAAAAGAGAGAGAGAGCTCACCCCAGTCTCCCAGAAGCATTTCCGTGACACAACAAAAAGAAGTTTCATTTACAACACGCGTGCTCGCAACGCGCACCATTTTTTTGTGCTGCTTGGATTGCCCCTTTAAAAGAAACATACTGTAATAGTCTGTAAGCTAAAACAAGTTAAGCTCTACTACACTCCACTGCACACATTTGAAGTTGTAAGTCATAGAGTCTCATTAAAACTCGAGCTTCTTACAGAAAGTCAGGTGCATTGAGATACTTGCAAAGAGTTTCTTAATGTTTGTGGCGGATTCACACAAAGACACGCTAAGCAAACTGGACATTTGGACTTTCAGCAATAGTTTTTACTGTCACTAATGCCAGGGCTCAAGGCAATAAGTATCTCATGGAGCTAATATTCATGCATTGAATTAACTTCGAGTCACATTACATTAGCTGAGTTAATGCTAATGTAAATCGCCCGGCTTTCACATGTAAAGAGATTCAGTGTCAGTCGACACTGTTAATTCCGTCTTTAAATGCTGATATTAGCTGTTAAACTCAAGCAGTTGGTGGTAGACAAAACATTTATATAATTTTACTGGTTTGGGTGAATTATGAAGAATTTTAGATGAGCAATTATTCTGCAAAACCAAAGCTGAGATCTCTGGGCCATTGTTCATGTTAAAGGTAAAAGATTGAGCTAAATTATTAACTATCCTGCTCACCATTCATACAGTATACCACGTAGATTTCTAGCGTACAAAGTGTTTTTTGTTACATTTGCTCCACTCACCATCACCGCTGCAGGAAAGTTGCCGTTGTGAGGATTAAACCAAGGTTAGACTGAAAGAGGAACCCGTAACTGTCATGAATGCAATTAAGCCAATTGATAAAGGACATTATTACAGGCCTCAGACAAACTTCTGACCTACTATGAATGTAATCTGGGAAGGGTTAAATTAAAAGAAATAATAAAAAAATGCATGTAACACAATTACACCCATTTCAATATAGTACAGCAGTAATGTGACGGCAGGAAATATCTAGCCAAAAATGCAATTTAATGGAAAAAAGTGGACAATTGTGATACCTGTATCTCATCTAACATTATTTCAATAGGCCAGGAAAATTGATAACCCCAAATTATGTTTTAGGTAACGTGGGTTCATAAGCCGAACTTTGCCAATTTGGTGTTTGAGAGAGGATGTACTCATTTACAGTATCTATATACCTCCCAATAAAGTCACTTATAGTCCATGTGGAGAGATATAAGCATATGTGAATATTTAAAGTGCTTATTTCCCAGGTATCTCCGGTGCGTTCACAGGTATCTCTCCGTCTCTCTCTCTTGATTTTGCAGTCTGGGGAAATTTTAGCTAATAAAAAAAAAAACATGTTGCTGATTATTTTTTTGGGAGAAAGTGAATTGGGTCACTTTCTATGATTCACCAACTTGGGTGGACATTTTGTCCATATTCATACAATTTGGACTAAAATAGCAGCTTCAATTGGGGAACTTCATCCTAAAACATCCAAAACGTCCGCTTTGGATTATATACCATAGAATAACACCCTAAGAATTTTGGTAGAGTATACAGTATTTAGTGCATGCTAACTTGTGGAAAACCCTCAAAATAAGCAGGGATTTGCTTAAAAAAAAACCACACAATTAACAAAAAATAAGGGTTTTCAATAGGTACAAAATCCTAAAAACTTTTGGGAAACAAATACTGTAATATAACTGAAAAACTTAACATAATTTAAAAAGGCGAGGCAAGAGAGACCCCCAGGTTTTCATCTCCACTGGTAACTCACAGTAACATACTCAATAACTCTCACAATAATTACAAATAGTAGTACTCTTGATTGTACAATTGTACCTTCAAAGATTGTGCAAACTGTAAGATGGAGCTTTCTTTGGAGACAGGCACTTGGCCAGGTGTTCTGGTTTTGTTTTTGGTTCAAAATAGTTTGGGGAGTTTTAAAAATCTTCAGGATTTTGAAATGCAAGGTTCTGCTAGGTTTTGCCCATTTCTAATGAACATAATAGTCAATGGCAATGTCCTCTTTGATCAATCTTGTGGAGAACATCAATACATTTACACTTAATGTAAATGACGCAGTGTTGTGTTAATGATAATAATAGATTGTTTTTGTATAGCGCTGCTAGTTTTACGTAGCACTTTACAGAGACATTTTGCAGGCACAGGTTGTTGCCCTGTGGAGCTTATAGTCTATTTGTTGGTGCCTGAAGCACGGGAGATAAAGTGACTTGCCCAAGGTCACAAGGAGCCGACACCGGGAATTGAACCAGATTCCCCTGCTACAAACTCAGTACCAGTCAGTGTCTTTACTCACTCAGTGTAGAGGGAGAAAGGGGGTGGCCCGATATTAAAGGGGTTGCACCCCATATGGCCATCCCCTGACCTCACCAGAGAGACAAGGGTTTAACTGGACTGCGGTCCAGGGATGTGGTTTGCACTTTGTTATACCATGAAAATGTATGTTCCCCTGTTCCCATGTTTCCCTATAAGCATGTATTTTAATGTTTTAAAGTGCATTTCTGTATCTCCAGTTCTGGAGATCGCAGTGAGTTCATATTTGGCCAACATGTGGAGTCACTGTAGGCATTAAAAACTGGCAAAGGTCGACCCACTGAGCCCACCAGAATGGAACTTATTAGTATGTGTAGATATTAAAGTGTATATGTATTTTATTTTGGATCTGTTCTGAAAATGCAGACGCCATTTGCTAGGCTAATAGGTCATGAAGGGCAGACGGCTGAGTAGCCTAAGCACGGTGATCAAAAGTTAACTGCCTTGATTGTTACCCAATGTCTAGGGATTAAGTATTAATCAATCAACAAACTCTAAACAAAACAAAGAAAATAACCCCTCCAAAAAGCGCTAACCTACACTAAAAATTTTTAATTGATATGTGCTAACAATAATGTGCTAAACAATATGTGTCATTCTAAACATCAAAGTGAAAACAAAATCTATAGCAAAAGCAGCTTGGTGACAATAATGACAGGCTATTCCAAACCTGGTAACAAAAGTGCACAAACAAATATAAAGTCCCCAGCGCTATAAGTCCAAGATACCGTGACCTTAAAGGAAGTCTCTGATCTTTCAAGATGGTAGTTGGGCTTGATAAAGATGTTTCAGATGGGACGGTGTCTTTGATGTAGATGAATACACCTTCTGAAATATAGATGACAGACACACCTGATTGCGCAGCGTATTTCTACAATCAGATCCCTATCTAAGATAATACAGAATCTTACTCACATAAGTTATGTCTGTATGTTCATTGGAGAGAATCTGTGGTGGCTCCCCTTCTCCTCTGTTCCTCTCATGAACCCCCGTGTGGAGACAGCTTACTGGGATCGATCACAGTCCTCGATGACGTCAGGGATAGATCCGTTGCGACACCCCCACCGACGTGAGATAAGATGGGCACAATATGGTGTAGTATGCAATTACTTTATTGGGCTAAAACACTTAAACAATGCTTTAAAATACACTCACATGGTGCAATGTGGATGATACTCCGCGCTAATGCCGTCCGCAGCTTGCAAATCCTTCCAGCACAGCGGGGAGGTTCACTGCACACAGACACGCTGTCGACTCGGCGTGTGACGTCAGTGATGCAGGAAACCCTCCTCGTGTCAGGACTACAGGTGCTGCGATGGCTCAAATCACTAGGCTCCTCCTCCCTACGCGTTTCGTGACACGTGGTCACTTCGTCAGGGGACCACTGACGAAGTGACCACGTGTCACGAAACGCGTAGGGAGGAGGAGCCTAGTGATTTGAGCCATCGCAGCCCCTGTAGTCCTGACACGAGGAGGGTTTCCTGCATCACTGACGTCACACGCCGAGTCGACAGCGTGTCTGTGTGCAGTGAACCTCCCCGCTGTGCTGGAAGGATTTGCAAGCTGCGGACGGCATTAGCGCGGAGTATCATCCACATTGCACCATGTGAGTGTATTTTAAAGCATTGTTTAAGTGTTTTAGCCCAATAAAGTAATTGCATACTACACCATATTGTGCCCATCTTATCTCACGTCGGTGGGGGTGTCGCAACGGATCTATCCCTGACGTCATCGAGGACTGTGATCGATCCCAGTAAGCTGTCTCCACACGGGGGTTCGTGAGAGGAACAGAGGAGAAGGGGAGCCACCACAGATTCTCTCCAATGAACATACAGACATAACTTATGTGAGTAAGATTCTGTATTATCTTAGATAGGGATCTGATTGTAGAAATACGCTGCGCAATCAGGTGTGTCTGTCATCTATATTTCAGAAGGTGTATTCATCTACATCAAAGACACCGTCCCATCTGAAACATCTTTATCAAGCCCAACTACCATCTTGAAAGATCAGAGACTTCCTTTAAGGTCACGGTATCTTGGGCTTATAGCGCTGGGGACTTTATATTTGTTTGTGCAATCAACAAACTCTGTTACCTGAGGGCATGGGTTAGTCTGTTAGTCTGTGTCTCCACATTAGAGAGTGGATACAGATAATTGTTCACCAATAGGCTGTGTTCAATGTTAAGAATAGGGTTGCACAGGTATATAAACTGTGTCAACCCTACAGTTTTTAGTTGTGCTGGAGTTATGCTTCTGATACCATCTTGAATGTCACTGGATTGCTGGAGTTGTGCTTCTGATTCCATCTTGAATGTCACTGGACTGTTGGAGAATTGCTATTGGATACTTCTCCATCCCCCAACCCTAAGTAAGTGTTACCTTCTTGTCTGTTAATTGTACTATATTGCTGTGTTCACCTTATTTAAGGAATAAATTATATTTTATTATATCTAAGCCTCGTTCAGTTCAACCCAGATATTTGGTGTTCATTATATCTTGTCATAAGCTACCGTGACAAGCTCTATAATTAACTGGTGGCAGCGGCGTGATTGAACTGGACCTGTGTTACAGTATACTGCGGGATACTGTAACATAGTAGGAACTTGATGGTAATTGCAAGTTCCTGGGACTAAAGATATTGAACACAGAGTAGTGCAACAGTTAACACAAGTTGTAACACCACCTCACTGCTGCGACTGAACAATGAGCGAGGCTGAAGGCTCATCCAACATGAGGACCCGAGCTCAGCTGAAAGACAAGTGCCGTGAATATGGACTGCCCTATGAGAACCAGGAGGTCGCAGACATGGTTGACGCAATCGGTGACTATGAAGCCCGGCTTGCAGAGCCTCAGGATACGGCTCAGCTTGCTCTTTTACAGCCACCCGGAGATCAGGGAAGGAACCCAGTGCCGGGGCGGCGGAATCTCGGGGAGGGAACAAGTGCACCTCCTGGGAGCAGTGCAACAGGAGGGGTACTGGTTGCTGCGGCTACCAGTCCGTTCACCCCTGAAATGTTGGCACTAATTACTGCATAGGGAGACAGAGGGACACCGGAGGAGCGGCTGCAGTTTATCACTATGGCAGCAAACAGACCCGCTTATTGCCCCCCTGTCCAACCCAACACAGATGAACTCAAACTGGATCAGCACAGTCTCACCAAGTTCGTGGAAGGCACTGACCAGATTGACAGTTTCTTAAAGAACTTTGAAACGCAGTGCCGGCGGTACAAAGTGCTTCCCCAGCATAGGGTTGCACGTTTGGACCCCTTACTGTCCGGCTTGGCTAAGCAGACAATGATGGCGCTTCCAGATGAGTATGCTGATGACTACGAACACCTGAAAGAACTGTTATTGTTTCAGTACGGTTTTACCCCTGAAGCCTACCGGGGTAAATTCCGGCAGGAGGAGAGGCAGCCCCAGGAGTCCTATGTTACCTACGTGACCCGCATGGCTTTATACAGGATACGCTGGGTGGAGGGCTATGAGGCACGGACTTATCAACGCCTGCTGGACCTCATCTTTCAGGAGCAGCTCATGCAGCAGTGCCCGCCGGCGGTGAGGGCTTGGGTGTACGACAAGAAGCCCAAGACTTACCAGGAGGCGGCGAGGCTTGCAGACGACTATGTGGCCAGCCGAGCCCTGATGACTGCTAAACCAGTAGCCAAGGTGGCAGTGGCGGCGGCACTGGCCAGAAAGTCTGCCAATACCCCCCAATGGACTCAGAGGCCGCCTGCGGGCAGCAGTCCACCGAAGACAGGGGAGCTCCGGCACGAGCGCCGGTGCTACAACTGCAACCGCACTGGTCACATCAGACCAGATTGCCCGGAATCCCTGCGTTCCGGTGGACCCCAGCAGGGTCAACGCACCCCAGCTGTGAAGCCGGTAGCCCGCATGCGGGTAGCTTCCACCAAAGACACCGGACCGGTCATGGAACCAACTCCCAGCGAGGCGTCCCATGCCACACCTGTCCCGGTTTCATCAGTGCCTACAGCCAGGAGCGGAGGACATCTCAGCGCGGACCTGCAGCAGACGGACGGCCAGAGCAGACATCTCACCCCGGTCGCAGTCGGTGACCGGCAAGCAGTCGGCTTGCTGGATTCAGGAGCTGCAGTGACCCTGGTCCGACCTGATATGGTCCGGCCAGAGGAATTGATCCCAGGCCCTGGGATACAGATCACTGTGGCCGACGGAGAGCCACATTTCCTGCAAGTGGCCAGAATCTTTTTGGATTGGGGGGAGGGCCAGGGTGTGCAGTAGGTGGGGTTTTATGGAATTAACATTGAATGGAGCATCAATCATTTTCTAAAATAATCCATGGTCAGATTGCTCTAGATTTTTATGTAGTATGCATAGTCTCACCGCTCTAAGGTTATTGATGTATTACATTGTGTACACTAACCGAAACAACTTTGTATCTTTGTATCTTTGTTTTTGACTTATCATTCTATAATGTTCAAAGATTGTATGTAATGATTATGGTTGCAAAAATTATTATGGTTGTAAACATTAGCAATATAAGTCAAACAACATTCCCATTTATTGGATAACTGAATAGGTATCATTGTGTGTAACTTCTTTCCCTTCACGGTTTGATAAAACTGTAAAAACTGAAAAAATACATATAGCTCAAATTTAGCAGGTATCCTCTGTTCTTCAGGAAGGCTGCTTATATGTTTTTAATATAGGTATAAGTTAGAATTTCATTAAATATGTTGTCTTATGTTTGATCACATAATTATTTTTTATATTTTTTGTTTTTAAATTCACAATCCATGTAGGTTCATACATGTGGTGTACAGTCTGCCTAAATTGGCCCCCAACGTGAATTATGAATATTTTTTAGTACATCTAGTTTTCCCATCCCTCCCCTCCAATCATTACTTGTCCTTCTCTTTCTCTCCTTCTCTTTTCTTCTTCTTTCTTCTTTCATTTCCTTTCCCTTCCTCTTATCCCTATCCCTTCCCCCCCCTCCCCCTTCCCTTCTTTCCCCCCCCCCCATTCCCCCCTCCCTTTTCCTACACCCCCACCTCCCCCTTCCTCCCCTTACCACCATTCGTTTCTCTCCTTCTCTCCCCCTCTTTCCCCCCCCCCCCTTCCCTTTTCCACCCCACCGCACTAGGGATTGGTTATGTGAGTGTCACTTCGTATTACAGGCATCTCCATCAAAATCCTTATTGTGTGGTGGGGCACATATTATACATTTTTTCTGTCACTAATGGACATAGGGACGCATGCGCGAGCACTTATAATACCATGGGCACTGCTCGTGTGACTCAGGATTGATTTTTAAGATTTTTTGCTCTGCGCATGCGCGTTAAGAACGTGGCTTGCCTGAGGCGCATCTCGCGAGATTTGGCCCTCCATTGCAGTGTGGTGCGTGTCACCGAGCACGGTGTTTGAAGGCGGCTCTCCTGCGAGTGCCAACAGGTAACTAACCATTCCCACATGCCCTCACAGCTACATACTATTGGTGTAAGTAGCATGAAGTTTCTAATTAGCGAGTTTGGCGCCAAATTGGCAGACTGTTCTCCTCCCCCCCCACCCCCCACCCCTATATATACCTGCTGTACTCTATGTTAATACACTTCTTGATAAAGTGCAATTTGTCTGCACGAAACGCGTAGAAGGTTGCAGCCTTCTGTTTTTATGTCCACACAATAAAGAAACTTTTTTGCCAGACCTGCCATCACCCCCTTCTTTTGCTGTGCGTTGCACCAACCCATATTGCATTGGATTCAGGAGCTGCAGTGACCCTGGTCCGACCTGATATGGTCCGGCCAGAGGAATTGATCCCAGGCCCTGGGATACAGATCACTGTGGCCGACGGAGAGCCACATTTCCTGCAAGTGGCCAGAATCTTTTTGGATTGGGGGGAGGGCCAGGGTGTGCAGTAGGTGGGGTTTTTACCCGGTTTGGATGCCGATGTTCTTCTTGGCAACGATCTGGGACCGATGACCTGCACCTATGACCGAGTGCCCAAGCCCGCTGCAGTGGCGGCGGTTACCCGGAGCCAGACAGCGGCAATGCCGGCGGCGCCAGTCCCCCAGCCTTTGGGACCAACGTTAGCGGAGGGCGCAGAGGAGCCCTGGGAGGTAAGCCAGGATCAGTTGCAACCACAGACTAACTTACTGTTCCCTCTCACCCTTCCCCATTCCCTGGACAATGACATGACTGGGGGGTTGCCAGAATTAGGAGCCCAGTTTAGGGAGGCAGTGAAGACAGACCCTACCCTGGCTGGCGTGAGACTTCGGGCGTCCGAATCTCAGGCAGGGGAAGGCACTGAGCACTGCCTATGTATAAGGGACACTTGTATAGAGAAGAAGGGAACCCAGGGATAGAGGAGGGATTGACCGGTAAGCGACAGCTAGTAGTGCCCCAGGGGTACCGACAGCAACTGTTACGGGTAGCTCACTCAATTCCGTTAGCGGGACATCAGGGGGTCAACAGTACGCGAGCCCGGTTATTACAGCGTTACTACTGGCCGGGGGCATCTCGAGAAGTGGACAATTTCTGCCGCTCTTGTGATGCCTGCCAGCGAGTGGGTAAGGCGTGCGACCGTGTGAAGGCACCCCTGAAACCCCTACCGATAATAGGGGAACCGTTCCAGAAAGTAGCGATGGATCTTGTAGGACCCCTTATGATTTCTAGCAGGCAGGGAAACACTGTGGAGCAGGTGGAGATAGGGGCACAGTTGAGTGCTAGGCAGAAGGGAGAAGCCAGGGACATGCTAGCTAAGTATAGGGCCCTCTTCACTGACATGCCAGGGACCACACATCTCACCAAACACCCAGTGCACACAGGGGACCTGCGGCCTCTGCATAAGCACGCTTATAGAGTGTCAGCAGAGGTCAAGACGAGTATGGAGAGGGAGATAGAGGAGATGCTGACCATAGGGGTAATTACTCCATCCAAGAGTCCTTGGGCAAGCCCGGTAGTTCTAGTCCCTAAGAAGGACAAGACCACCCGGTTTTGTGTGGACTACCGCTTGCTCAACGCTGGGACGGTGTCAGATGCCTATCCCATGCCCCGCATGGATGAGTTACTAGATGAACTCGCGGGGGCAAAGTATCTGACCACCATGGATTTGAGCAGAGGCTATTGGCAAATCCCACTGACCCTGGAGGCTAGGGAGAAGTCAGCATTCATCACTCCAAGTGGCCTCTATGAGTTTTTGGTGATGCCATTTGGGATGAAGAATGCCCCGGCTACCTTCCAACACCTGGTCAATAGGTTACTGGAAGGGATGCAGAGCTATGCCAGGGCTTACTTAGATGACATTGCTGTCTTTAGTAATTCCTGGGACTCCCACTTAGGTCATGTAGCTGCGGTGCTAGATAGGATCAGGGAGGCTGGGCTTACCTTGAAACCCACTAAGTGTATGGTAGGGATGGCAGAGGTCCTGTACTTAGGGCACAGGGTGGGTGGAGGGCACCTCAAACCAGAGCCAGCCAAGGTAGAAGCCATAGTTCAGTGGCCTGTTCCAAAGACCAAGAAACAGGTCATGGCATTTTTGGGCACCGCAGGGTACTATAGGAAGTTTGTCCCACAGTACAGCGCTGTGGCCAAACCCCTGACTGATTTGACTAAGAAGCAACTGCCTGTGCTTATCACCTTGACTTCTGCCTGTGAAACCGCTTTCCAGGCACTGAAAACTGCGCTTGCTGGTGCCCCATACTGGCTGCCCCAGACTATACCAAACATTTCCTCATACAGATTGATGCCTCGGACTATCGCATTGGGGCTGTGTTGAGCCAAGTGGGGGACGACGGTAGAGAGCACCCTGTGGTGCACCTCAGCCAAAAACTTCTTCCCAGAGAGGTGGCCTATGCCACCATTGAGAAAGAGTGCTTGGCCATTGTGTGGGCACTCAAAAAACTCCAGCCCTATGTGTATGGAAGGGCTTTCATGGTCCTCACAGACCACAACCCCCTGAGTTGGCTGCAGAGGGCATCAGGTGAGAATGCCAAGTTGCTAAGGTGGAGCTTGGCCTTGCAAGAGTTTGAGTTTACTATTCAGCACAAAAAGGGTAGTGAAAACAGCAATGCTGATTGACTTTCACGTCAGGACTATCCCTCTGAGACTGAGTTCGTTAAGGATGCCAGCAGTGCCCCACTCCCCGTTAGGGCCAGTGGGCCACAGGTCACCCATTAAGAAGGGGAGATGTAGAGGGAGAAAGTGGGTGGCCCGTATTAAAGGGGTTGCACCCCATATGGCCATCCCCTGACCTCACCAGAGAGACAAGGGGTTAACTGGACTGCGGTCCAGGGATGTGGTTTGCACTTTGTTATACCTTGAAAATGTATGTTCCCCTGTTCCCATGTTTCCCTATAAGCATGTATTTTAATGTTTTAAAGTGCATTTCTGTATCTCCAGTTCTGGAGGTCATAGAGAGTTCATATTTGGCCAATATGTGGAGTCACTGTAGGCATTAAAAACTGGCAAAGGTCGACCCACTGAGCCCACCAGAATGGAACTTATTAGTATGTGTAGATATTAAAGTGTATATGTATTTTATTTTGGATCAGTTCTGAAAATGCAGACGCCATTTGCTAGGCTAATAGGTCATGAAGGGCAGACGGCTGAGTAGCCTAAGCACGGTGATCAAAAGTTAACTGCCTTGATTGTTACCCAATGTCTAGGGATTAAGTATTAATCAATCAACAAACTCTGTTACCTGAGGGCATGGGTTAGTCTGTTAGTCTGTGTCTCCACATTAGAGAGTGGATACAGATAATTGTTCACCAATAGGCTGTGTTCAATGTTAAGAATAGGGTTGCACAGGTATATAAACTGTGTCAACCCTACAGTTTTTAGTTGTGCTGGAGTTATGCTTCTGATACCATCTTGAATGTCACTGGATTGCTGGAGTTGTGCTTCTGATTCCATCTTGAATGTCACTGGACTGTTGGAGAATTGCTATTGGATACTTCTCCATCCCCCAACCCTAAGTAAGTGTTACTGTTACCTTCTTGTCTGTTAATTGTACTATATTGCTGTGTTCACCTTATTTAAGGAATAAATTATATTTTATTATATCTAAGCCTCGTTCAGTTCAACCCAGATATTTGGTGTTCATTATATCTTGTCATAAGCTACCGTGACACTGAGCCACTCCTTCTCTCTTCCTCCATTAAACATCAAGCAAACTTTTAAACCCTACATTTGTCCGTAACACACGTGTAATACAAACAATTGAAATACAATACAAAAATACATTTTGGATAATAATAGAGTACTGTTTTATTAGGGGGTATAATGATATCATGTAAGTAATTTGAGATCTCATTAAATTATACTTCTGCATATTAACATGACAACACTACCAAAGATTATGAACCTGAGCAAAGCGTGTATGCATAGCACAGATTAAATATACATAATGGGGGAAGCTTGATGTATTTAAAGATTTTACCCTCACAACATGCAAGTGTAAAATGGTTTCAGGGCTGCCTGAGGCTAATACCTTCCCATTGTAAAAAATGTGTCCTTTAAAAGGTTTAATCCAGTTATCCATTCTCCCTTTTTTATTCACTCAGTTTCACAGCATTTTGACATGTCTAGGTGGCATCTTGCATAGTTAAAAATGTAACAGAAAAATAAATATGAAAATAATGAGCTTACCTTGTTTAGTTCACCAAATCAGTACAATAAGCTGATGTTTAAACACAAGAATAACTCACCGCTGAGCCAAAACAGCATTACAATCAATTTTAATTAGTATTGCTCATTGTGGAAAATGATAAGGTATCAGTCATTGTAATTACTGGTGTTGACAATTAGTCAAAGTCATTAACATCTTAAGACCTAGGATAATAAAGCTGGCTGAATGCTCGAGATATAAATATGCACATCTTTGGGGATAGTTTCCTCATCTGGAAATACATGGCTAGTATCTGTTTCTGATCCATCTTTTGTGCAATTTTCCTCAGCAGTGATTGAGCTCAATTCTAATGTCTCTCATTGGAGTGTGACCTGCCGAGTGCATCTGTACATTTCAGGGGATTAAATGTAAACCGCAAACAGTGTTTACTTCTGTCAGAAAAATGGAACCATCAAAGGCTGGTGGTAAATGATGTCTGGTAGGGTCAATATGATATCACGTGATCAATAATTGCACCTCATTTCCAGCATCTCATTCTTATTTATCATATTCTTTTAGCAATCGCCCTCCCACTCCGTGGTGATCTAGGTTGGTCTTCTGTAATAGACTGTGCAGCTCTGTTTATAGCTGCCATTTAGAGTTAATGTGACCCATCAAATCCTATTTTATTAGGTGAACACATGGGTTTAGCAAACATCCATGGTACCAAAGGGAATCATTTGGTGCGCTTCCAAGCCCTGATCACACAATATATTGATATCAATTTGTCACACCTAGCATTAAATAGGAGAAATCAATGTAATATTTCAGTGTAGAAAACAGAGCAGATGGATAGAATAGTTAGCCAGCAAATAAACAATAATCAAAATAAACTCACTGTTGGGTGGAAATAAAATGATACCTCTCTGCATTCAGACATAAACCTTATTTAAAGTGTTACCTAGGAGGGAACACGGTGATAATGGAAAATACCCAAAATGTTGTGTAGGTGTAAAAAGCTCACTGGGGAACTGATGGAGCATCTCCTGTCTACGCAAGCTGTCTCCTTCTCTAGTAACTTATATGCACAACTTTGTTGAATTATTTAGAAAAATTTGATTTCAAGCAAATAAAAAAAAATATGAAGAAAATATTTAGGCGCATAAATCATAAAACTAATTAACCACAGAGAACATTTCAGAGTGTAATAGGTGGCAGTGGATAGGCTACAGCCCAATGGTGTCAGTGTAAATACATAAAGAACTTGTGGTGGTAGACGAAGATAATGAGAAGAACCTCACAGATATGAAGAAAAATAGCAGTTGCCGGACGTATGATTAGTTGTCCCTTTCTGGAATTCCAGGGACTGTCTAAATATGATGAAAATGCACTTATCAATAGACTTGGACACATTCCAAGTTGAATCTGTTTCCAAGGAAAGTATGCTTACTGGAAAGTCATATTTTTATATGCACTGGCCATACTGAGGAAGCCATCCATATAACTAAATGCAATAATGCAGACATTTCCTGAACCACTTGTCCTGTTGGGTAGCATTAACATTTCCTTAGGCCTTTTATAAAACTCATCTTCAGTATAAGACACTTCTCATTATTACCATGGATAACTTAAGAACAACAAGCAGAAACAAGTAGTATGTTTTCTGTTATGAGGCACGTCTCATAACAAGTGGATAGTTTGTTTGCATGAATTCTATTGGCGCCCAAGGACATAGCTACTACATCATGGGGTCTGCCAATGCAGGAGCCGCATGATCGAGGGCCGGCTTGATGGTGGTGCCAGCGGTGTGACTGCACCGAGCCTCCTGCTTACAGTTGCCCCGTGCTCTCCCCTGTTCAACCGCCTTTAACCATCACAATATTTAAACTGTGATTACGGAAGTTTAGATCCTAACAAGTCCGCTAAATTTGTTAGCTTCAGTTACAGTATCGTTAAGTGCTAACGGGGATCTGTGCTGTTTCCCCATGGTAACGAGCCCTTGTGTTATTATAACGGACGTTAGTGCTATTTTTATGCAAAAGAGGTGTTCTCTGTGACAACGCATATCCTCAGAGCTCCGTTACAGGTACTCAGGAATTTAACATCACACTAGTTAGGTCATAGCGAAAGGTTGTGTTACTCGCATCCAGACCCAGAAATAGGGCTCTGACAGGGTCTGGATAAATGTAAGACCACAGTTAGATATGATTTAAGAATCGTATTGTTATTTAACAGGGGGTTTTTTTTTTCCCTCTCCTGTCTTCTCTTTTTTAAAATGTAATTAAATACCTATTCAGGAACCTGATGGAAGTAACACCGCCATGTTATTTGAAGCCAACACAAGGCAGTGCTAACTTGACATGGCTAATGACCGTTGGTTTTGCATATATTGAGCTTTGTGGATACCCGTTAAACCCAGGGAAGCTAAACGGATGTTACATATTTACATAACGTCATGTCAGAGCTCTGAGTATCTACAGTCCCAAGTGCCCATCTCTAGGTGCCTTATCACATCTTTTTAAACGAATTTCTGTTTATTTAGTTATGTTATTTTAGTTTACAATCTTGCTTTTATGATATTCTACTTATTTGAAGCATTTTTATGCTTCATTGTTTTTTTTCTTTTTTTGCAATTTCCAACTAATTTTGAATATCCAAAACCAAACAAATTGAATTTTGGCAAAATCAAAACACAAAAAATATTTTGAACTAAAACCATGTTTCATTAGTGAAAATAGCCACCATTAGCTTGAAAGCTTTTTACCAGACAGGGGGAAAAAAAACACCAAATTTGTTACAGAAAAACATTCCCATTGAATCAGATTTTCCTCTTTGATAAATCGTGTGGAGTATTTTTGCCTCGAGTTTGATTTGAAATCAATCAGTATGATTATGCCATTCATGCTTGAGGATATAAGGTGGCAAAGACATTGAAGACACTTTTAGGGGTTTATAACTATGTAAACTCCCTTTAGGATTACTGTTTTCACTTAAAAGGTTATGGGCTTCCAAGGGTTAACACTATGGGCTTAGAAAGTGTAACGCCCATCTCCCATCACATGTTACATGGTTACTTGGCGGAAAATAAGCCACTCCCACCTTCTAGAAGGTGTCTAGCCTGTCACCCGTTATCGGATGCCTTTGCCGAATCCGGGCCACTCCGGCATGGTACTGTAGGCATGGTGGTGACCTGTGATGTCAGTAGTAGATATATATACTGGGGGTAGAAGATTCTTGATTCAGGTCCCTGGATGATTCACAGAGGAGGGATCTAATTGTAAATAGATTGTCATGTTTATGTGTACAGATGAATGTTTAAGGATGTCTGATCACCTTTATTATTTCATAGTTAGTGAACGTGCCCCTTCTAGTCATAGCCCAAAGCAATGGCCCAAGGTTAGTCCCCTGCCCTGAAAGAGGAGGGTGCATGATACTCCGGGGGGAATCCTTTTAAATAAAGTGTTCCTGAGCACCGCAGAATTGGCCAATACTGCCCAGTTCTAAATGTGAGCCCCTTCTGATGTCTTGGGATAAGGAGGGTACTCCTCAGAATGACTGGATACGTATCCCTGATGATAGGAGTACCTCTACCATGGGTCCAGGTGGCAAGAAGGCAAATCCAAATGCAGTGATAGCGTATACCATGCAGATCCAGTGCTAAGGGTACCAAGTCCAGAACCTCACTAGGACAGTGGTGAGAGCTGTCTGGTTAAGAATACCTAATGCATATTTATTATTTGCCACTTATTATTTCCCGAAGAGAAGATGTCCTTATATATATATATATTTAGCCAATCACCTGCAACTGCTTATTGAGCAGTTTGTGGCAGGCCAGCCCCTCCTCTTTTAGGTATATAATCTCCTAGCAAGGTCCCCTTATTTCACTTCACTTACATGTGAGTATCTGTACTGGTATATACAAGTTTTTAATTGCACTATGTTATATAAGCATATGCTTTGATATTTTAACCCCTTCTGGGCTTATTTCACATAACACTAGTATGCATTTAGCGTAGGGACCTGCTAAAGAGACTTACCTTGACGTGGTTAGCAGGCTTGGCATTATTTGATCAAAGGATGTATACCAAAAGTCTCCTTTTTTCTTATAGGTATTTACACCATACATTTATTTATATTCCCCATTGATTGCTATCCCAAAGGGAGAAGCGCAGGGATTCAATTTCTGTTTTGCACTTTTGTATGGCCAGTTTCTTCACTAGCTGCATGCTCTTTACATGGAGAAGCGCAGTGATTATATATTTGTTTTACATTATTTGTTGGGCCGATTTTAATCCTTAGCAGCACGCTCCTAGAGGGCAACACTACTATGGTGTAATTGAATATATTTAGCCAATCACCTGCAACTGCTTATTGAGCAGTTTGTGGCAGGCCAGCCCCTCCTCTTCAAGGTATATAATCTCCTAGCAAGGTCCCCTTATTTCACTTCACTTACATGTGAGTATCTGTACTGGTATATACCAGTTTTTAATTGCACTAGGTTATATAAGCATATGCTTTGATATTTTAACCCCTTCTGGGCTTATTTCACATAACACTAGTATGCATTTAGTGTAGGGACCTGCTAAAGAGACTTACCTTGACGTGGTTAGCAGGCTTAGCATTATTTGATCAAAGGATGTATACCAAAAGTCTCCTTTTTTCTTATAGGTATTTACACCATACATTTATTTTTATTCCCCATTGATTGCTATCCCTTTGGGAGAAGCGCAGGGATTCACTTTCTGTTTTGCACTTATTATTTCCCAAAGAGAAGATGTCCTTATATATGGAAACTAATCAAGGGAAGAAAAAAGTTCTTGTTTGTACCAATAAAGTTCCTGGCGCCCTTCTTTACCACCTTCGAGCATACACGCCACACTAGCCCAGATGCCTGCACATTGAGAAGGTAATTAGAGACACTGAGCACAGCTGTATATTAGACACCTCAATGTAGCACTCTTTTTGAGCAGGGTAAAGAAGGGTTACAACTATATATAATAAAGATAAGATATCTCGCTTTGCAGGAGTACGTTATATTTGTACTTTTCATTCAATGCATTGTTCATTCTGAACAGTGGCAGACAAACTTTAGATCAGATTAAATCTGACAGAGATGAAGCTGTGCTGGCCATCGTCCGTGGGCTCGCTCCAGGGCCTCTAATCTGCATTTCATCAGGATTTGAGCACATGTTCCTATCATTGGTACACTCAGCTGCATCGCTCTGAATGTTAATCACATCATGTTAATCCAATTGCCCCAACAAATGTATTACTTACTGTTCATTAGGTTTCATGAAACCTAATATTTCTTGCATGATCTTTGCAAAAAGTTTTCAGATGTACAAAAACATCTAGGAGGCAAGAAAAACAAGAGCTCTGCCGTGCAGAAATGGCTGCAAATTCTGTGGGATATCTCCAAATGGTCCGGAATAGTTTTCTATTGGTATAGTATAGAATGATGACCGATTGACCTGGTTGAGATACAGTTTGGCAGGCTGGTGCAGAGATTTTTATTTGACAGCAATACAAGGGAAACATACAAACTACAAATGGAGCGAATCACTCATAAATACTATGATACTACTTACATTAAATAAAAGTACCAATAACCTGGCAAGTTGGAACTTTTTAAGTGTATTTACCAGGAGTGAGCGATAGAAGCCAAGATGTGATAAATGGTGCTAACCCTTAGAGCATCTTGTGGCCCATTCACTTGAATGGGTCGTAACACATAACACTGTTTAATATATTTTGGCAACAGTTCTGACAACACCATCTTGTTACTACAGTGCTTCCTGCAGCCAACTAGCTATTAACATGGATCCTCGGTAAGCAAGTTGGGCTGAAGGAATTTAGACTTTTTTTCTTTGTTCTGACGGTATTAAAAATGCCTATTTTGGTAACTTTAACTATCCAAGTATTACTATTCAGATCTCTTTACGGTACACTGTTTCCTGAACCATAGCCTGCCAACATTCTATTTTCGTGTTGCGCCTTTTATTGTCAATGTACTGTATTAAGGTCTTTTCTCCATTTATCACATTTTCCCCCTTTAATTTGCATCACAAAATATGGCAGTCTGAAGAGGCCATAACCTTTTTATTTAGCAATCTGCACCAGATGTGAGAAACTAGAGCAGTGGTTTCCAACCTTTTTTTTTGTTAAGGAACCCTTATAATTATATTGTGAAATTCTGTGGATCCCCAACCCTCTCTAATAGTGTGTCTGAGATCAGATGCATTGTAAGGAACCCCAACCCTCTCTAATAGCGCGTCTGAGATCAGATGCATTGTAAGGAACCCCAACCCTCTCTAATAGTGTGTCTGAGATCAGATGCATTGTAAGGAACCCCATCCCTCTCTAATAGCGCATCGGAGATCAGATGCATTGTATGGAACCCCAACCCTCGCTCCCCGTTTTTGCTCACACACACACACACAATCCCACCCCCGTTTTTACTCACAACACCCTCCCTCAAATTTTACTCAACAGTAAGTTGGCCACAACGCCTGGCTATGCCTAACTTTTGGGTCCCCCCCACCACCGGGTAGGTTTGACAAGGAATATGCATGGAACGCTTTAGGGACGCCCTCTGAACCCTGGTTGAAAGACACTGAACAGACTTGTTACATAACGCACCTTGGAGCACAAAATGGGGCAGTGCATCAAATCAAGTTTGCATATACGTTAAATAAACCTGACATACAGTAATCTCAAGTCCTGGATTTCCTGGTATGTTGGGTATTCACTGTATTAGGAAAAGAAGCTGAAATAAAGTTATCATGCACTAAGAGCTTTGCAGAGATAAGGGATTTTTAGTGATACATTGCAGTCTGAGATAACTGTATTAAATGCAAGTACTTCAGGCAGACATGTTAAAGTAGCAGAACATGGTGACGGTAATACAAATTTGTTGGATGTAGGGGGTCTCTGGAACTGAACCACGTTAATTTCAGCTCTGGGGACCCCCTGCTTTATGAGATACTTACCTACAGCTGGGCTTGGTAAGCTATCGAAATGGCAGCTTTAAATGTCAGAAGGGGCCAATAGGAATCCGTGATATCATCCCTTGCAGGTTCCTTTTGATCCACGTGACCAGGGCATTTAAACCTTCAGAGATACCAGTATCCCCTTTCGAGGTAAATATCCTGGAAAGCAGGGGTCCCCAGAGCTGAAATCAACATGATTCAGCTCTGGAGACCGACTGCTTCCAACTGTACCCCCCTCCTTTTGCGAGTACTATTTGAGTTAAGGGGTTAATGGCCTTAATGGGTTAATTGTGTGGGCTCACTGAGGTTACTCCCCTCTCCATCATGTGATATATGATGACTATGCAGAAAGGATTGTCCCTCCCTGGTATGTCTTGTAACCAGTGAATTCACTATAGCAGGATAGAAGGGTATACATAGCTTCAACAAATGTTCTAGAAACATGTTTTTCAGAGTTCAGACTGAGGCCTCACTGTGAGTCCTATAAATAGGTTTGGGTGTATAGCTAAGTGTATTAAGAAGTGTCCTGTCACCCTTTGTTGTTTTCAGTTAAGGAATGTGCCCTTTAAGTAAGCTCTTGTAGTATGGGTTTGAGATTGTTCTCACTATTGAATGGGTGGAAGCATGCAGTAAGTTCTCACTGTTAGTAACTCCGGAATGTTTTTGGTTTGGCCCAACCAGAAGGTCCCTAGTGAAAGCCTGATCAGATAAGTATGGAAGAAGAATGCATTATATTCCAGAGAGGTCCATTTAACATGGGACATCATTGAATCTATGCAAGAGACTGACAGTTTAACCCTTACTGTGGGTAACAAGCCAAGCACTTCCCTAGCGCAATAGAGAGAGCTACAAAGGAAATGAAGCCCAGGAAAGTCTTGTACCTCCCTAGAAAGGGGATAAAGTCCTGAATATTATTATTTACCATGAGTTATCAGTCCTGACGCCCATCCTTGTTACAACCAAGCATCCACGCCTAGCCTGCACCCTGAACTGGTATGTGAGACTGAACACTGCCATGTACAGTATATATGTAGTCAATCTGATGTAAACTCCTCTGGAGCCGGGTAAGGAGGGTTACACAACCAAGGAGATGCTCCTTTAAGTATGAACATTATCACTCTGCTTCCAGGTTTCTGGTGACTGCAGCCAGCATATGAGAACTTGTCAGAACCGAGTCGAAAGCTGCAGAGCGGATGGCTGCACAAAGCTCTACACCAATAGTGACTAGAATTACATAGGGACATTAAGAGGTTATTGTGAACAGTTGTCTTTAATAAACAGTTGTAAGTAAGCCCTCTTCCTGTATCGTGCCTGCTATGAGTCAGACAGACCCTCCTGACCATGTGCTGTACACATTACACTGACACAGACTATTGTGGGTGACATTAACTCACGCTGATCAATCTGCCCATTATTTTTTATTACTATTTTTTTAATTTGGTTTTACTTAAGCTACAGTTTATATACTGTAGCTGGTTCAAAATGTGAGTATGAAATAGATTACTGTGTTTGCATGATCATCAACCTTTGAAGAACTGGGTCTGAAAATATAATATTCATATTGCATTATTGAAACTACTCAGCTGATCAATATAGACTACCTTTTCTTGTAAAACGGCGCAAACCATTTTTCACATTGACCATTTGGAAACCAATTCATATTTGCTGCTTATGTCATGGGTCTAACTTACAGATATGAGTGATGTCATGATGTAATGGACCGGAGTTACAAGGTAATTGGATGGGAGGAGAAATTTAAAGAAGCACAACGAACAGAAAAATTTACATATGGAAAAAACTGGACCAAAATACTGTAAAAGCAGACACTTGCTTAATAGAGTACATAATAATGCAAGGTGTGGCAAGGCATGAATATTTTGCTACTGTATCCCTGCCGCTGTAACGGAAGCCATACAGCTCAAATATCTATATTTCTTAGCATAATCCTTCACAATCTTTTAGATACATATGGTTACAAATCTTTTAAGTCTCCAGTGAAACACGTGGGCACGCTTCGAATGGATTTTACACTTGAAATATTCAATCAGATAATGCTAGTGTTAGTATAATGAAGCCCTCTGAGATTCTCTTTCATAAACTGTAAACTATTTTCAAAGAAATATAAGGAAGCCACAGTAAATGTGTTTGAGTTACTTGCTGTTACAAAAGGATTATATTAGCAATCCACACAGACAACACCTGTTGGCATTTTTTTTATTACAGATAAGAAGTCATCATCCAGATGGAAATGAGGTATTTATGGAAATAGCAATATTTTCCATTTTCAGAATATAGCATGTTAATGGAAGATAGCAAATAGAAGGAAAAAAATGTTTTACACGGTTTTAATGTAAATTATATGAATATTCTATTGATAACTATCTTCCCCTGTTGAGTCACAGGTGTATGAAATGCAAACAAAATGTATTTGGCAAGGAATGCAGTTAATAACTACACCAGAACACTTAGAAAATGATGTAGTTATTGTACTACAAGCAGCAATAATATGGAGTGGCTGAGTGATTAAAGATGCTGACTGTAAACAACAACACAGAGTTTGAATCATTGGAAGCTGGTTCAATTCCTGGTGTTAGCTCATTCTGACCTTGGGCAAGTCACTTTTTCCCTGTTCATAAGGTACCAAAATCATAGAGTTCCACTTGGAGAAAAAGTACTATATGAAATAAAGTTATTACATACTTGTAATTTTCTGGGGAATTACTCTCTTTTTTAAATAGATGACAAATAAAATGTATACATGTTTTGTACTCACTGCTGTACAACTTGTTCCAGTGCAGCACCGTAGAAAATACTTTTGTGTCTTCAAAATTCATGTGCATCAGTTAATGTCTAAAAATTATTTTTAGGTTGACACAGTAAAAGCCATCACTACCTACAGAATTCTCTCGATCACTTATCCTAATCCAAATTACTATTAATTTGGGAAGTTAATGGTTTTAACCCTCTGGTAGCTACAAGCACCCTAGGTTTCCCCGGTGTGTTAGTATATTGCAGGAGTGGCCAACTCCAGTCCTCAAGGGCCACCAACAGCCCAGGTAGGGATTAGGGATATCCCTGCTTCAGCACAGGTGGCTCAATCAGTGGCTCAGTCAAAGACTCGGCTCCTGATTTAGCCACCTGGGCTGAATCAAGGATATCCTTAAAACCTGACCTGTTGGGGGCCCTTGAGTACTGGAGTTGGCCACCGCTGGTATATTGCATAAACAAATTTTAATTTTGAGTACCTTGAGTAACTATATTGTTCCTTTTACAATATGCTTTTGGCATGCACAACTGGCAAGTAAAATGACAGTGTTGTCCTCTCTTGCTCGGGTATAGCGCCTGGCATAGAAGAAGTGACAGATGTGATCAGGTGAAATGGAACATGTAATTAATGTGACATTTTTGGCTACTGGCTGATACGTTGAAACATTATACAGGACTCCTGACACCTGTCTAGGATAATCTTCTGATGGTTTCATAGTGACCTGAAGGTTGTATAAAAAGTAATTGTGTAAGTAAATACTTGGCATATTACCAAGATACTGTACCATTTGCAGAAACACAATAAAAGAAATTAGTATTTCATAATAGTATTTATCAAAGGGTAAAGTCGGTGGAAAATTCAAAAGAAAAAACACCCACTGCCTTTCATTGAATTGCTTTTATTTTTGCCCCTATTTTGCAGCTGGGATACCTAGATAAATACAGTTGCTAATTAAAAACTAATGTACTTTACATCAATACATTACTGATGCAAAGGGTTGCATTTGTTGTAATTTCCACTGTAATATGTGTATTACAGACAGTGATTATAAATGACCAGTGGCTGCATTATTCAATCTGTTCTATGAACTGCTTTGAACTAATGTATCTGATTTCTGGAACAGGTATCAGCAGTTTATCCTAGAATCTCTCCAATATGGTGTATGGCTTGTTTCCCTTCAGACCGTACCGGTGACATGGTCCTCCCGGAACACAGGGTGGCACACGAAGAGGTATGTATTGAGATATTTATAAAAGGTATAAAAAAGTAAAAGCACATGAATATTTACATATTAAAGTGTAAAAATTGAACACAGAGGAAGGAAGGCTAGTTGGAAGACGAGGATGAGCAGAAGCCGGTTCCAGACACAGACAGAACAGCAATGATTCCTTCTCGGAGGACGCAGTGGCGTCCGGGGCAGAAGCCTTCCTTCAGCTGCATCCACGCTGCCACTGAGCATGCTTGGCACGTTTACTTCAGTGAATGTGAATCTGCACTGCCACGCTCACGCATGCGCATGGGCACGCATGCTCTCCCAAGCTCAGCACTTGGGGAGACAAAGAAAATTGATTTTAAGCGCGCTCAGCAGCAGTCAATACACACAGCACACAGCCACACACACAACCACACACACAGAAATAGTCCCAGATTCTAATTTTCCCAATCAATCAACAAATACCACCCCCCTCCCCACCCCCCACTTGCGCTTGCAAAATTATACATGACAGCCTGCGCTCATGCTTGGAGAGTTGGTGACGTCACCGCTCTCAAGCATGCGCGCGCTCAGCAGCAGCTTGGCCGCAGTCTTAGTTGTATGAAAGAAAATCTGAGCAGTCAATTTTTTCTCCATTATATTTCTCTGTCATAATCAGTTTGGCATAAAGATCACAGCATATAAACAAGATACCATATTCATGAACATATCACACACTTTATCATATGACACTCACAATAAAAAAATGTGCTCCTTTTTAAACATGCACGTGCTCCAGCGCCGACTGCGGGAGTCCTTGATGACTTCATTAGTTTACAATTAGTAAACACCTTTTAACTGTCACTAAGTTTCATTTAATTACTATAACGTTACCAGTAGCCCATAGAACATAACTGCTTGATGCATATCCAGAACCAATAAACGTTTCTGAGCACATAAGACATTATTTTCTAAATGAAGAAGCCCAATGATGTGCATTGCTTCTAAATGGTAATCTGTATGGAAATATAACTCTCCTTGCATAGAAAGAATATATTTGATAGCACTTATTAAAATACGCATGACTTTTACTGCAGTCAAATTGAAATGCTCACTTAGTTTATCTTCCAACAGCATCTCCGGGTATCTTCCATGGCTAGTTTTATCAAGCCGAGCCCTATTTAGCACATATTTTGCTTTCCTTATCTTGGTGGGTAAAGTGTATCTTAACACCATTTGCTGTGATGAACCTTCGCTTTCTTATTTTTCAGATCATTTGTGCAAGCTATCGCAATAACTGCACATTCTACCTGTCCTTCTCAAAATGCACTCAGTCTGGTACCATTTTAAAAGTGGTGTACCCTGTATGCCTTAAACATATACTGTAACAAGGACATAAAGCAGTGATTCTCAACCTTTTTATGAGCAGGGACACCCTTAAAGGACTTTTAAAATCTTGTGACACTACTGCACTTTAGACTTCACTCTCATTCCTCTCTCACTTACACGCAACACATGCCCCCTCCTTTCTACAAGCACCCACCCCCACTCTTCTTACACACTCCACATTCACCCTCACACTCGCACTTTTTCTCTTACACCACACACCTTCCCCTATCCCACAAAAAGGCATCAACAAAGTGCTCCCTCTTTCCCTCTTTCCTCCCACCTTCCCACATGCCTTAAACATGTCAGCTGCTTAGTATCCTGCACTGTCTGGAGATGTTGAGGGTGGGCTTAGAGAGGAGAGTTGGATCGCAGACTCTTCGTCTCATTGCAGCTTGTGATGTGCCCCTAAGCAGCCTGCAGAGTTTGTTCCTTGAGGCAACGGCACCCTTAGCATGGCACACGAGGGTTCCCTGGCACCCTGGCTGAGAATCACTGCCTTAAGTGTTAATGGGTCTTGCGTGGTTCTGGAGTTCATAGTTTAGATCAGGGGTGCTCAAATCCAATTCTCAACCCCACCCCCCAACAGGTCAGGTTCTCAGGATATCCCAGCTTCAGAGAGATGGAGTCACCTGTACTGAAGCTGGGCTGTCCTGAAACCCTGACCTGTTGAAGGGGGCGATGAGGACTGGAGTTGAGCACTCCTGGATTAGATCTCCTCTAGCAGAAACTGCGCCTCATGGTGTCACTGAAAGAGTTAAAATAGATTTCACAAACTGTTTACAAAAAGGAAAGGAAGAGATGATACAATTGTCAACAAATCACCAAAATATATAGTGGCCTCTGTCTGCATAAAAAATACTGTAACTTATTGCAGAATATTTGCAAACCTCATAAGCCACACGAGACTTCATAGCGCCAGCACTCATAATGCGTTATTTATGCTGCCCTTGTTTCTGAGACAGGAAAATGAATAGCTGACTATTTAGTATCTATCATTCATTCTTTCTCAAGATTCGACCAATTAATGTCAGCTGTATTTGGTATTAGTCACAGAAAGCTCATTACAAATGTCTGTGTTGGGAATAGTATTGCATTGTGTTCTATCACATTGTTGTTCTCGATAGGATATGAATCCTTGATACTCCAGACTCTTCAAAGCAAGAGGTGAAGTTGCCTAAAATGTTATTTGAACAATTACTATGGAGAGTAATATTTCAAATACTTTGGGGCTTATGTATCGTGCACCACATTCATAAAATATTGCTAAGTGGGTCAGGATGTCCATTAAGTGTCAATTAGAATGCCCGGCCACTTATTTACTTCGAAAATGTGCACATACTACTAATATGCTTGCACACTAAGCTAAATACATAATAATATATGTTTACATTTTCTGCTTTAAGTAGTAATACTGAGGATGCAATCAGGAGTCGCAGACTTCTGCTGTGCTGAACTTGAACAGTATCTTATATTTTCTGTTAATTGAAAATCTTGTGTTTAAATGTCTCTGGCTAGCGCTTGCTTTGTACTTTTTAGAATCCTACAGCTAATCCAAAGGACCAAGAGAAAACCGAGTCGTGGCATTGTATGCGTGGACAGAAAAGGTTTAACTCCTTGAACAGGACATCTTAGAATATCAGTAATCAAATACACATGAAGATAAAGGTTTAAAAAAAAACCTTCACACACAGATTTGGCAGACATGGCCTGATGACACGTGAAGACCACACCCATTATCATATTAACTTTGTCAACTTAGCACACACACACACACACAAAAAAGTTTCATATATTTAAATGAAATCTCAACACAGTCCTTAAAATATACTACCCCCAATGATCTGCAAGAAGATAACCAAACACTCTGATAACTCTGATCTGTAATAATTATGTGTCTAAATACTGGATTCATTTCTGCTCCTCTGACATCTACATTCTGTACCACCAGCCCCCTGTCCCATATCCCCTTATTTCATTTTCTGTACCCTATCGAACCTTTGAAAAACAAATCAAAATAGAGTTAAAAAAAAAACAAAACCTTCACCCCACAAGGCAAATCCCCAAACTCCTCAAAGTTAGTAGACATGCATTTTGACTGTAATGCAAGTTTGTTCTCATCTTCAACAAATACAGGTTTGCACTTATGCAAATAGGTATATGTCTTTATTTGTTATATCTTTGTACAGAATCTTGATATTTGAAGCTGAAACACTGAAAGATGTTTAAATAATATAAAATAAATAGGTTTCAATAGCCTATATGTGGCATGCAAATTGATTTTAGAGAAACATTTGCACAGAAGTCAGGCACATCCAACTTCAAGGCTACTGGATCAGTACTGTGTTGAACGGAGGTCAATGTCTTAGCCTCACAGTATCAGTGTGCAGCTGCGAACAGCAACTGGCTGTGAATGCAGATGATCACAAGAACAAACCCAGCACTTTAGGAGATTTGAACAGAGATTTCCATGAAGATCACAAAAGAGAAGTGAGTGAATCAGCACTACCACAATCACCATGTTTTCTCAATACTTCAAGTCTGATAGATACATTAAAAAGAAATGTACACTTAGGGGCCTATTCAATTAGCCAAATTCAAGTAAATGGGAATTTTCTACTGCTTGTTGGAAAAGCCCTTTATTATTGATAAATATCCCACTGTCACTTTTTTTGTGCAAAGCTGACCTGTATTTAAAATAAATCTGCCATATGCCATGTTATGGCTGTCATCTGATCAGGCTTGCCGAGAGATGCGCGTGCCCAAGACTCTAACCATTGCTTGGCTCACGGAAAGTTGTTGAGGGGCAGGGGAAGGCATGGGTCTTGATTAGTTAATTGGAGAGGGTGGCCATGTGGCCCAATTTGTTAACTTGGAGGGTGCAGGGCTCAATTGGTTAAGTGGGAAGTTTGGGTCCCCCAGCTGGCGACCCTGTTTCTGACTAATTTAATCTGTGAGACCACTGCGCTTATCCACATTACTCTGAGCGCCAGGTACCTCTCCATTGCCAACAGTTTTAATTTAAAGAATTGTTGTCTGAGAGAAACAATATTACTGCTGTGGTTATCCTTGCTCCTATAGCCAATAGAAAGCCACAATGTCATCAGAAGATGATGCTGCAGCCTTCTATTAGGGGACCACATGGCCCTATTGGATTGTTTTTTGGGAAGCTGAAAACATCAAGGAATATAATAATGGAAAATGGATCAAACCACAAAAGAATGGTCCTGTCCGATGTGTACGGAATGGGCTCGATATGACTATAGACTGAGTCTCAGGACATGCAGAAAAGGAGTGCAAAAAATAAATAATGTAATACTGTCACATAAATATTAATACAACAAAAGACAGAAAAGCCCAAAGCTACATCCAATAGGACAAAAATACACAGTGAAATACCTATATATTCTCTTGAAAAAGGGTCATTTAGTTAAACCCTTTGGCCAAAGCATTATAAGCCGGCAAGCCACATCAAGGCATGACCAAATTTGCAGGTCCTAACACTAACTGATTAGGCACACTAGGTAATTCACTGCGTTGTTTTGGGGCTTCTGGAGCTTGCTGGGATTCTGTGTGTATTCACATAAATATTAATTAAGGATAGATGAAAATATGAACACTGTGGGGGACAATCAGTGGAGAACAAACTACATAAAACATTTCGTGACCTGCATCACTTCCTCAGGGGTAGGGTAATAGGTCACGACTAGGGCTATAGCTATACTTTAGAGGCGCACACGCAGATGCGCCAGTGACGATTATCCGGGAAGCCAAGCTACTGCCGATTTTTCTATGCAGCCAGCTGCTACACTATCATTCGAGCACGTCAGGAGCTGCACGGATCTGTTCCATGGCCATCGGTGCTGAGGGATCCCTGCTGAGAGCCAGCATTGCTCGCATGACATCAGCCCTGCTGATGCATATTGACATTACATGCGCAAACTTTCCCTGCTTCTTGTAAATACTGTATGTTTTCAATTTTACCCCTTTGAAGAATGCCAGCGCTTTGTCACTTTTATTCATTGCACTTCCATTTTATTATATGTTCTATTACAATAAATTGCTACTTGTTTTTATATGTCCTACATTGCTTGTTAGTTTTGTCTTTATATGTAGTGATTATTCCTTTGTTTAGGTAGTTTTCCTCGTTTTCTGTAGTTTATTCGCCACTGTTTGTCTCCCCCCCCCCCCCCAATGTTTTCATTTTCAGCTATCCTTAATTAATAATTATGTGACAGTATTATGCTATGTATTTTTTGTGTATTCCTTTTCGACGTCCTGGGACTCATTCTATTGTCATCTGGAGCCCATTCTGGGCAGGAGAATTCTTTTATGGTTCGATTCATTTCCCATTATTATATGTCTATTAGAGGCGCCGGACAGTAATTTGTTTCCCATTTGCCTATTATCTGATTTCGATCAGAGGACTTTTCCTACAGTAGGCAGCCTAGCTAATATAATTACAGTGTTACAGTGTACACATTTCACTATAATATATACTATACATACATATAAAACACTATATTTCCCATGTGATATTTCTCTTGTGAATCGCTTATTCATTAGAATTTTTCTTTAGCACATATACTCAGCATTAGCTCTTTTTGCACTTTCCTTTCACGATCTGAAAACATCAAGGGCCATCTTTCCTAAGCAATATTCTGCTACAAGACACCTTCTATTGCTGGAAGACACCTTACCGCCCATTGACATCAATGAAATGTAAGATATCTTCCAGCGCTGGAGGTTCCTTCTAGTAGGAGACAACTTAGCAATTGTGGCCATAAATATCTCAGCAACAGAGGGTCCTCAGAGCTGTGAGCAAAGTGTGCCTCCCCCCACCAAAGAGTCCCCTGGATCTAACCAGGTTTAAAATATATATATATTGAACTGAGTTGTTGCTCAGAGAAGCATGATGGTATTAATCATAACTGAGGTCAGAGTTGTTGGGTAAGTTTTGGTATAAGAAAACACAGCCTTTTTCATGTTATTTTAAATTATACTTATATTGCTTATAGCAAAAGCTTTTGAGCCTGCTTGTTAGGTGTTATTTCAAACTAGAATGTTTCTCAGTTAAGAATATACCGATGTAAATGGACATTATTTAATAGTTTTTTTTTTTTTAAATATAATCCTTTGAATTTATGATGGCGGGATGTCACGATGTTTGGCAGAATCCGGCAATGAAATTGATTCATCATTACAACTATTTATGCACAGATGACTGAGCTGTTTTCTTCCCCCAAATATAGCTAGAAATCTAACCACGTATACTAGCATCTTCAGATTTATCTTTAGTACTTTAACTAAAACCAAATATGTGGTAGGTGAGGCACGTGGAAATAATAAGCATTATTGGGAATTTATATGTCTTAGAAACAAATATATTGGATTGATTCATTTGTCTGTCTGGTATATTCTAGTTTCAAACCTGTATTACTTGGAGGTTATATAATGGAGGTTTTTTATATTGTGCTGACAATGTATACAGCGCTGTATACAACATTTTGTAGTCTCGCTCCTTCCCCCATTCATGCCATTCTCGCTCTTTTATCCGCCATGTTTCTCCCCCTCCCCCATGTCTTTTTCCTACTTTCCTCTTCATATCATCCTTGTTAAAACTCATAATTATCGTCTCTCCTGCATCTTTTTCTCTTTTCCCCCCTCACATCTTTCTCACGCTTTCCCCCTTCTGCATCTCTCATTTTCCTCTGATGTATTTCTATTTTCTTCTTTATTTTCTCTATTTCTTTGTACATCTCTTCCTCCTCTTTCATGTCACTTACACCCCCCGATTTAACCTTTCCCTCTCATCTCTCTGTCTCTGCCACATGCTCCAGGCCTGCAGTTTCCCCCTCAACTCTCCCGAAGGCTCCACCTGCTCAATACGCAGAAAAGAAGAGATTTCCTTGCCTGTGTGCTGCCTGGAGCTCAAGTCTCCCACTGAAGATAAGTGAAGTGTTGGAAAAGTGCCGGGCCCTTAAACCCACTCGGCCCAGGATAGGAGGACTGGCTCGCAGCCCCTGTCGGTGACTGGACTTTCCCAAGGTCACAAGGAAAACTGATCCTGAGATTCAAACCATGTTCACCCACTTTAAAGGACATTACCAATGAGTTATTATTATTGTTTATTTGTAACTAGCTGATATACCCGGCGTTGCCCGGGCGTGGAAGGGCAGGGGGCATGGAGTGGAGCCCCCCACACACACACAATCCCCCCCACACACACAATCCCCCCCCCCCCCACACACACACAACCCCCCCCCCCCACACACACACAATCACACAATCCCCACACTCAATCCCCCCCCCCACACACACACAATCCCCCCCCCACACACACACACAATCCCCCCCCACACACAATCCCCCCCCCCCACACACACACTTCCCACACACACACACACACACTCAATCCCCCCCACCCCCACACACACTCAATCCCCCCACAAACACACTCAATCACTCCCCCCCCCCCCACCACCACCACCAACACACACACACACTTAATCAGTCCACAATTTCACCTGGGGGGCAACATGCTCCGATCCCCCAACCCCCCATGCTGCTGAAAACGGGAAGCAGACAGGAAGAGAAGGAGGGCTTGTCTGTGTGCAGAGGGAAGCCCCGCCCCCTCTGCAAGACACAGACATAGAAGCAGCAGCACGGAGCTTCTGGTCCCGCCCCCTCTGCAAGACACAGACATAGAAGCAGCAGCACGGATCTTCTGGTCCCGCCCCCTCTGCAAGACACAGACATAGAAGCAGCAGCACAGATCTTCTGGTCCCGCCCCCTGTGCAAGACACAGACATAGAAGCAGCAGCACGGAGCACCCCCAGGTTTCCCTGCAAGCTGCTCGCGCCCCCCCTACATAATCGTGCGCCCCCCCAAGGGGGCCCGCCCCACAGTTTTCAAACCCCCCCCCTACCTAGTGTGTGTGTGTGTGTTTTGGCCCGTCACTCCGCCTCAGGCTAATGAGAGGTGTGCGGGGGCGGGCGGCCCAAGGGACCAATGAGATTTCCCCTAGGGACACCGGACATCCAGACAGACATACAGTGCTTTCACTAATATAGTATAAGATGTGCCAACCTATTCGGCAGCGCAGTATACTGTAGTGGCGGTACAGAAATTTGCTAATGACATAAACAGTTGCATACAAATGTGGACACGCATGCACAAAGAGATCTGCTCAGAAGAGCTTACAATCTAGAGGGAATGTGGGATAATGTTATAACAAAAGGTAAAGTGGCTGCTTATTGTGAGATGGAGTATTGTCCAGCCACACCGCTAGTCCCATTAAGGTTTGGGGGTGAGATGTTGGGGGTGTTAGGTAGGGTTGAGTTTGAGTTACTCCTTCAGGTTACATGTGGTCATTTGACATAGTAATAACCATGATGTTGTATTTAGAAGGATTGTAGCAGGTTGTTTCCTTTTTACTGACTTTACAGTACATAGGAATAAAATGTGCACCTTTAATAAAAGGTAGAGGCTATTTACCTAACGAGCCGGGTAAATAGGGCACTTGCTTAGCCTTATGTAACCATCAGCAGGTTAAATAAAAGACTTGTTCAGCCTGACCCCAACCATAACCTTCCAGCCTAATCCTAATATGCCACCCTAACCCCTACTTTAACCCTAATATACCAGTCTAATCCTTACCCTAACACACCAAACTAACCCTAATATGCCTGCCTAACCCGTACCCTAATACTCCATCTGAATCCTTCCTAACTCTAACTCTTAATCCGGACATGACAGGCTAACCCTAACCAGAATTCCCTAAATCCTAATAACCTGGTTGAAAATAATTGCCGGCTAAATAAGGAGGAGAGAGGAGGTTAAAGAGTCGGCTGTCAGATAAATAGATACTTCCTAAATAAAAAGAACAACTATTTGCTCCATTTTTCTTATTTATTACTGCTACAATAAGCACAAAAGAACGTATCATCAATTTTGGAAATCGAGAAGATAAAGGGAGCTATGTATCAAACACTTCGAGCTGTAAAACTGGTCAAAATACAGTACTACCCGATTTATCAAAGAAAATAAATAAATTGAAAGCAAATAAACACTTTTCTTTGATAAATCTGGTGCTACTTTTGCCTCAGTGTGCAGGTGGGAGACTCTGATAGGAAGCCAGCATGAGTGGGTAAAGTGACAATGGATTCCACCAATATCTTGCTATCACTTTCTTGCACTGTAGATCCACTCATAATTATAGTATTCAGCGTTCTTAGACTACTTTACAACAACAAAAACAATAACAATGTTTTTTTTAACACTGGTTCATCAAAAGCAAATTCGTACACACTAATTACTACCATATGCATGTCATGGCGGTTCCCAAAACAGAAGGGTTTGGTGTCAATTTATTCCTCATTAGTAAAAATAACTTTTACAGTTGTTTGTGCTCTTTATTACTTATTATTATTTCAATATGAGGTTATGCTATTTAGAATAAAACATTGATTTTCCTGACTGTGATTTTGATGAACCTCTTTGCTACTAGTGACTCCTGCAGTATATTGCTTTGCAATCCAATGCATACCCCTCCAGCACTTGCAGAGAGATTACTTCTTGTATCACAGATACCTGATTGAAGTAATTATGCATTAATATGGTTTACAGTATATTTGGGAAAGCACCTCCAGAGATTTTTGAGAAGAAAACGAACAAAGAAAATAGATTATTATCCTGCTGCCATGAACGCATTCAGACAGTCAGCGGCAAAAGTATATTACAAAAAAGATTTCTGCTGTAGAAGGATACACAAAGATATACTGTAAGCATTAAAATATGTCAAACGCCATAGATGTCCTGTACATTTTTTGGAGGTATCTTACTTGGTCCAAAACCACATTTCTTGGAATGAATTTCATGAAGTTCTCCAAAGGTTTTCTATTTACAAACATAATATACAGTCATATCTGTGTGGACTTCATTACAAATTTGAAGTGATAGTTTTCTTCAAGTTACTTTATAACTTTACTGGTTCACTACAGTACTTTGTTATTGATGCATCAGTCAACTTGTCTCCCTCAGGTTTTGTTAGAGCTTCTAAAGTGTAAGCAGTATGAATTATATAAACAAAATCCGTGCTCACTCAATAGAAATGTTCTAGGTTAACGTTTTAAAACTCCATATAGTACAAAAACATGTCTGGTGCTGAATCCTCTAAGGTTGGGTTCCTCAGCTATTTGGGGCCCTGTGTGGCTCATAAATTATACTTTTATTTGACTAAGAAAAGGCTGTGGTTGTCCTCTTTTTTTTGTATGTGTGGTATGTGTGTTTCAGGACCCCCCGAATTCAAACCACTCTAGAACCTGCAAGGTATAGATTTCTCAGACCCAATCCATTGAGGAAAACACTTGCCATTCAGTTCAAACTGCTCAAATCCAAAGAAGAAACAAACCAAATCCAAATTTAAGCTTCAGATTCAAATTTCCGTCCCCTCCTTATACCCCGGACCATCTGATGCTCTGCCTGTGGTTTGAGATGGGGATTGGGGGTCAGTGGTGGACAGGGGGATATTTTACTTTAAATATTTCCCCCATTCCACCCCTGTGGGTTTTGACCTATAAACTGTAAGGACCGCGAGGGTTAGTTTGAGGCCATTCTGCAGTTCCGTTTGATGCCTCCTCTTACACAGAGAAACAATCATTAGAGCATGTGGGCCCAGCAGGAGACACATGGAGTCTTATAATTGCAGTGTGTGTGTGTGTGTGTGTGTGTGTGTGTGTGTGTGTGTGTGTGTGTGTGTGTGTGTGTGTGTGTGTGTGTGTATTGCGGTAATTAAATCTTAAGTCTATACAGATAGATTGTCAGTCCAACAAATATTTAATATTTACAAAGAGTCCAGTCCGACACAGAAAAAGGGTCTAGTTGCAACAGCTTTTTTTTGTATTGTAATGTATATTAACATACTTTCTGTATGTATCATTTTAATGTTGTTCCAGTAGTAGCCTTCAAGTTAAAGCACTGGTATTGCATGAGATCCATTGCCACCTCACTGTGACTAGAGAGGGCAATCCGCCTTTTTCTATCACTGACAATACACATGGCGGATTAATAATCAGTGTTCGGATTGTTAAAAATCTGCACTAATATTAAATCATTCGGAGAGGGATCTCTCTCTCTCTTAAAAATCCGTCCGTATTGTATCCAATGGCGGTTTTGTATGAGTCCATATGGATTTAAACTGGAACAATCCGTCAACATATAGCTCGCTGGGTAAAAGGATTAATTGTGTCTCCATTTTATTATGTAACATTGCATGGATCTACACTTTTAGTTCTATATAAACATTCATGAAAATAATCTGATCTCTTCACTAGGCTTCCCCTTCACTGCTCCTGCTCACTAAGCCTGCGTGGACAGGGTTAACATCATCAGGAAAAGACAGACACAACTTCAAAGACCTGGAGATCATCCGCCCCTCCCCCCCTGCATCTCTGCTGTGCCTGTTTGCTGTGCAGCTAGCTTCCTTTTACCTCAGACACTCTTCGAGATACCACCCGAGTCACAGCAAAGGCGGCCTCCCAAAGGGTGTTGCTGTTTGCTGCCGTTCAATGTTCTAGCTGCTCTGTTATTGGTCTGGGTAAAGTATTTCAGATGTATATTGAAGAATTCCCGTCTTCATACTTTACCCTGCTTTACCACTCTCACAGCTCTACCTTCACACAATCCCACTTCTTCCTCCAACGCCAACTCCATCAATAAACACGCAGCTATCCGAAGCACACCACCTTATTATCTCCTTACCGACTGTAATACTGTATGTTAATGTTTGTTATTTTCTTGGCTTCCTTATCTTTGCTGTCTTCATTAGATTGTAAGCTCTTCGGGGCAGGGCTCCTTTTCCCAACTGTCACGGTTTATGTCTGAAGCTCTTCTTCCCATTATGTGTTATTAGTATTACTTGGTGTATTACTGCTGTGAATTGCTATGTACATTAATGGCGCTAAATAAAGATATACATACATACATACATACATACATACATACATACATACATGCTATAACTGTTGCATGTTTGAAGGAAGAGGGAAAGGTACAAGAGTAGAAGGAGGAGTTAAAAATGTGTGCGAGCATAGGGATTATAGTAGGAGTAAGAGGTTTTAGGAGATGGGAGGGAATGAGGTCAAGAGGAAAGGTGGTAGAGGCAGAAAAGATCAGCAATGACACATCCTCCTCTGTGACAGCAGAAAAAGAGTCGAGGAAAGCAGGAGGAGAGTCCGGAAGAGGTGTAGGATGGGAGGAGGATACAGAGGGGGTGGCCTGACATATGGATTCCACCTTTTCCTTGAAATAGTCGGCAAATTCCTGAGGTGAGATGGAGGAAGAAGAACAGTCAGCAGACTGTGGTCTGAGTAGAGAGTCAAAGACAGAAGAGTCAGCGTGGGTAAGACTTGTGTGTGTTGATTGCTGAAGAAAAGTAGGTTTGTTTAGCCTGAACTAGGGCAGAGTTGAAACAGATTAGCATACATTTGTAGTGAAGGAAGTCTGTGAGTGTGTGAGATTCCCTCCAGTGGCGTTCAGTGGAATGAGTGCAAGAATGCAGCATGCGTGTAGGAATTTAGCCAGGGTCTGGGGTTCAAAGGGCGAGAACGGCAGAGAGAAAGCGGGGCATGTAGTTCAAGAGAGGAGGATAAGGCAGAGTTGTAGTTCCTGACTAGGTTGTCAGGTTCTGGAGCAGAACTGAGAGAAGAGAGGGAGGAATGTAAAATGGACTCAAAAGCTAGTAGGTTAATAGAGTGCAGATCTCTGCAGAGATGAGGGGTAGATGGAGGTGGAGAAGGGGAGAAGTGAGAGAGAAAATTGAGAAATCTGAGAGAGAAAATTTCTTAGTGAAAACCAAGTCTAGGTAGTGGCCATCCTTGTGGGTGCTGGCTGCAGTCCACTGCTGAAGGCCAAAAGAAGAGGTTATAGAGAGAAAGAGGGAAGTCCAAGGGAGAGAGGGGTCATCAATGTGGCAGTTGAAGTCCCAAGGAGAAGAACAGGGGAGTCTGAGATGAGAAAGTAAGAGAGCCAGGATTCAAAGTGAGAGAGAAAGACAGAAGGTGGATGAGTAGAGGTAGGTGGGCGATAGATGACCGCCATGTGGACAGGGACATACATACATACTCCAACCCTGCGCTACGGAATATGTTGGCACATTATAAATAAATAATAATAAAATAGTAAAGAAATAGAACTTTTCACATGATATATGAGAAACATACTGTATCTCTTAATTTAAGAATGCTGGCACTGAGAAAAATGGCCATTGCACCTCCCAGGTTTCATGCTACCTGGTATAATCTTAGCATCAGTGGAGATGCTGCTCAGGTGAAAAACTAATTAGGAATCAAATTACAAGAAAAACAAATTGCCACCAACATCATTTCCCACACAAAGCTCTACAAATTATCTTTATATAACAGGTCTTATCCTTAATCCACTGATTGATAAAGACCATGTAGAAGTTTAACAAAGGCACAGATTCGGAGGTCCGTTATTGATTTAACATAAATTAACACCTTGTGAAGTGCTAACATATCTGCAAAGCTCACTAACAATGCCATGTGCTATATTTGGCCAGAAAGGGCATTGTTTTAACTATTAGGGCTTTATATGTAAAAGAGGTTTTCCCCCTAACAGCGCTTATCCACAAAGGTCTGTTATAGTTAACGCAGGGATTTAACATGATACTAGTTAAGTCATTCGCATCCAAAGAGAAATAGAGAGGAGACTACTATATTTTAGACCTTCATACAATATGACAGATACCACAAAAAAAACCACACTTGAGATACCTGGGAAATATGTTAATTTGGATATGCAAAGTATATTCAAATAGTTTAAATTAGCATATTTCCCAAGTATCACTGGTGTTCCTTTTTGTGACAGGCGTAACTGATTCATGTTATTTGAAGCTATTGCAAGGCAATGCTAACTTAATATGGTGTTAAACATAGTCTAATGAGATACTGTATTAAACAGTCTTTGCTTTTTGCAAATAATTAGTTTTATGAGTACTGTATGCGTTACCCTCAGCCTCCGGTAAAATAAAGGCCATTAATGATTTTGATAACGGCCCCTATTAGCACTGAATTAGCGGACTTCTGTGGATCTGGGTCAAATAAGCATTTAGGTGGCATGGTGTGCTTTTTATATAATTTCCCTGCAAAAAAACAGCACCAGATTTATCAAAGAAAAGGAACTCACTGAAAGCAGAGGGATATTTCCCTGTCTGGTGCAGTCTCTGCATGTGAGACCATGAGAGACCCAAACCTGTGACCTCAGCACTTAAAGGCAGCAACTACAGTATAGCAGTGAGCTTAATCAGCTGCTGGACAGCTCCTTGCAGCTCTACAGGCTACACTTGTTCCCAATCAGCCTCTTGAACACACCCTTTGGATTCATTTAAAGATGGCTGCTTTCCACTTCCTGGTTGCCAGATCAATGTGGTTCAGCTATCTTAGTCAGCCAGTCAATGACCTGTGACATTTCTGTGAATCCTGATTTGGCGTGTCCCAGATTGCTCTTGTCTGCAGCCTGTCCTTCTGCCCCCCTGACCTCAGCCTGTTCTGACTTATCTCCTGTCTGCTGCCATCCCTGACCTCAGCCTGTTCTGACGTCTCTCCTGTCTGTTGCCTTCCCTGACCTCAGCCTGTTCTGACTTCTCTCCAGTCAGCTGCCTTCCCTGACCTCAGCCTGTTCTGACTTCTCTCCTGTCTGCTGCCTTCCCTGACCTCAGCCTGTTCTGACTTCCCTCCTGTCTGCTGTCTTCCCTGATTTCAGCCTGTTCTGACTTCCCTCCCGTACCACCACGCCGCACCAAGTAAGGGATTTTGTTTATTTTGTTACATTTTCTCCGGGTTGGCTTTCAGTAGAAGGTGGCAACACTGATTGTTACATGTTCCACCCCTCAGGTCTGTTGTCCTGGGCTTAGGTTGTCCCCGAACTTCCTTGGTCGCAGTTCTACCACCTCCACCCCCCCATCCTCCCCCATGCACAATTTGGCTTACTGGAATCTTGCATTCCCCAATCCTCAACACTCTGTCACCACTTCCCTCCTCAACACTTTTCCAGGGCCAAGGTACAAGCTACAGTCTGTATAATCATGTTGTTGGCCTAATGATCTCTACTTATACACTGGCGACACACTTTATTCGAGCTCGGCTAGTCCCACGAATTCGGGTATACCCGGGTGTATTGAGGTTTGTGACTGTTTTCTGCCCAAGTGCATTGGGTTATTTTCCAGGCAGGGATTGAAGCATTTTATTCCCGCTGGCTGCAATACTGCACAGTATATATATATATGCTGCATTACAATTCATGAATTTATGCCATCTGGTAGACACGCGAAGCATTGCAGCCTATTAAATCCTAATCATTATCATTTAACAGATCAGCCGCCCGTCAGCCAGGCATGAACCCAGGCTGGGAAGGCAAACGCAACGGGGCTTGTCAGAGGTGAGGAGCGGCGCATTCCAGGTATCTGCCAGGTACATACTGGGTATTTGCTCGAATAAAGTGTGTCGGTGCAGTAGTAGACCTTTACAGTGAGTTCCATGATATAGTTAGTCTACTATGTCCGAAATCTGTCTCAGCGTCTCCCTGCTGAAATCCCTCTCCTGGCTTCCTATCCCGTATCACACACTCAATTCTCCTCCTCACTTTTAAAGCTTTACACTCTTCTGCTCCTCCGTACATCTCTGCCCTAATTTCTCACAATACACCATCCCGACTCTTGCGTTCTGCTCAAGGATGTCTTCTCTCTACCCCTTCTATAACCAAAACCCTCTCCCGCCTTAAACCTTTCTCACTGACTGCCCCACACCTCTGGAGTGCCTTTCCCCTCAATATCCGACAGCACCCTCTCTATCCACATTTAAGACCCACCTCAAAATACACCGGCTTAAGGAAGCATATGAGTAGCGCCATGGCTGATAATTAACACCTCATACATTAACCTTGGCCCCTTGCAGACGTACTTACCACAACGCCCTCCTACTGTCTCTGTACGTTCTTCCTACAAACCAATTAGATAGTAAGCTCTTTGGAGCTCCTTTTCCTAAATGTTACTTTTATGTCTGAAGCACTTCTCCCCTTTATGTGTTATTTATATTATTTGTTATTTATATGATTGTCACGTGTTTTACTGCTGTGAAGCGCTATGTATATTAATGGTGGTATATAAATAAAGACTACATACATACATACATACATACATACATACATACATACATACATACATACATAGTGTGACAAACGCCCCTCTTTTGTAGCGCTGACATCTGTCTGGGTTCTTCCCGACACCGTCTTCTAGGGTTAATTATACAACAAACAGGAACATGCAATGTATTACGTTGCTTAACTCAGGCTTCTGCCTCCTTTTTTTTCATCCAAGTAAGGTACTGCAGCTTTAACATGTGTAGGTTAGAGGTACTCAGATACTTTCATTCAGCAGTTCACACATTTCAGTGTTACAGTATTTCCCACACTGTTATTTTTAAGAAATAAAACCAAAATGTTATAAACAAAATCCTATCCCTTTCAGGGATCTAACTACACATCAGAATCAGTCTCTCTAGCAGCTGCTGGCTAACTAAACTGGTTCCCCAGCTTAAAACAATGCTCTCTCATTTAGGGTCATAAGATACAGCACAGTCTTTTAGCAACAGCAATAACCATTTGTTTTGTTTTATCTGTTCGTGGTGTCCAGGCAAATCCTCTGGTACTGTGATACTTGGAGGGGCCGTCCACCCCGAAACTGGAAACAGGGGAGCAGCGATACCCCCAGCCTCCAGGCTCTAAGGAGAGAGAGTGAAATGCAAAACCTCTCTGCTCTAAATACCTGTGCATGTGATTAGAAGAGCAGGTGAGGGAGAACTAGAGCCATTGTAATCTGTGGTCTGAATTTTCCATCCAGCTGCCTGAGTTAATGGGAAGCTGTGGAACGGATCATTTTTAACTATTCCTGCACTTTCTGCTCTAAAATGGGGCAGAAAGCTGCCTAACATCTTTGGACTATGTCACAATAGATACATACATACATACATAGATACTTACATACAGTACATAAAAACATAGTGAACATTTCCATTCGGTCAGAACAGTGGTGGTACTACAATACTTGGGCCCCCTGCAAAAAAAAATATAAGTGCCCCCTCTCACTCTCTCTCCCTCTTCCGCTCACTCTATTTCAAATGTAGCAGGCATTATTGTTCTCTTTCTCCCAATTTTATTGGGATAGCCTGTTGTAGAGGGAGAAAGGGGGTGGCCCGGGATAAAAGGGGTTATACCCCATTTGGCCATCCCCTGACCTCACCAGGGAGACAAGGGATTAACTGGGCTGAGGTCCAGGACTGTGATTTCACCCCTGTTATGACATGTAAATGTGTATTCCCCTGTTCCCCTGTTTTATTGTAACATCTGGTTTGATTAGTGTCTGCATCACACACACACTAGGACCCATCCGGGAGCACAAGGGTTAATAGTTGTATAGTGATTATAGCCCTTTGTGTAATTTTCCCGCCTTTTCAGGCACCATTTTGCAGGCTCCCATAGGCCGCCATTGGGACTCCATGTATTTCAATGGCGAATCTTGCTGTTGAGTCCTATCCTGAGAAGACCAGCAGATGGCGTCCGAGAGGGAGAGTGGCGGTTTCCCATTGTAAGTCAATGGGCCCAATGGAGAAATGGAGAAATCCTCGAAAGAGCTTTCCAGGAACAAGTTGGCTGCCGTCCAAACGGCTTAATCGCAAAGCTGATACATTTTCAATAGGAGAGCTCTGATCACTTAACAAGTCAAGTTCAACGACAAGTGGCATGGGAATAAACAGTTCTAGGGCACCTAGAAATAAAATTCTTTCTGTCACTAGTTCCTAGACCACCCCCAACTCGACCACAACCGGGTCCCCGTATCCTGGACCCCCGATAAGGGTCGAACCGATAAGAGCGGGTCGCGCCATAGGTTCCAATGGCGGCGGCAGAAACGGCTCAGGAAAACGGCAAAGTGTCAAAAGCTGAAATTTGGTAATCAATAGCTCCGGTTCCGGAGGGCCCAGAGGATCAGGGTTTGGGGTATCTGTAGCCCCTGCTCCGGCATCGCTGCAGAACCATCCTTGACCCTCTTGGACCAACCCGACGGAGTATGGACCCCCTTGAAAGTTTGGGATTTTTCCCATAGACTCCAATGGCGGCCAAACCCCATTGACCGGCTACGGTGGAAAAACCCCATTGACTTCAACGGCGGCATCGCCCCGTTGAAAGTCTATGGCGGGGATCCCCATAGCCGCCCCATGGCGGCGGTTTGCCATTGAAAGTCTATGGTGGCGAAGCCCGTTGTTTTCAATGGGGATTTAGTGAAAAAACGTGATTTAATTTACAGCGGAGATTTTTGTATTAAATGTGAAACGGTTTTAAGTGTATTTGTGTAACTCCGGTTCCGGAGGTCGTAGCAAGTCGCAAATTGGACCATAGGGTGTCCCAGTTCCGACATTGAGAACTGGGAAGTTCCTGCTGGACCTAACGGAACCGGATATTTTAATATGTTCATGTTTTATCTATCATACTGTGTTTCAAGGTATGGATAAAACCCAGAGGAAATTCCTTTGCATACCAGGGTAGCATATGGCCAGAAAGGCGACCCAATGTCTAGGACTTAGTATGGTTCAAAGGATTTTGTCACCTCCACTGTTTGCATGAGGGCGGAGATTACTCAAACCAGAACAGTCTTCAAGTGTTCCATTTCACACCTCACAACAAAGCAAATCCTGCCAGGAACCCAAACTGGTAGACTAGCTGGCATTCCTTATGTAGAGGAGGGGTTACAGAAATGAGACCCCAGAGCTCTACTGCGCATGTACCAACTAGCAGGGGGCATGTGTCAAAAAGTGTTCCCACGTTAATGAGTGGCTAGAGTTAATTGAAAACCAATCCTCTGTACTCAATGTTAAGGATAGGGCACAAAAGGTTTATAAACTGTTGTTCACCCTTTATCCTTTGTCTTCTGATATCATCTCAATGCTACCTGATTGCGAGAGAATTGCTATGCTTCATACTTCTCATTCCCCAACCCCAAAGTAAGTGTACTTCTTGTTTGTTACTGTATTATTCGTGTGTTCACCTATCCAAAGGAATAAATATACTTTATTATATCTAAGACTCGTTCAGTTCAACCCAGTGATTTGTGTAACCTTAATACCTGTGACAGGCTAACGTCACACCTGTGTTATGTAGAGAAAAAATATCCCATATACCATCTTTCATGTTTACTGATTGATAACAATCAATATTGAAATTCTACCATAAAAACACACATTCTATAAGTTATGGTGGATAAAAAAGTGACAAAAAACATCATCTTACAGTGTACAGTAACTAAAAATATCACTTGTGAGCACATTCACAAGTCTCAGACAGGTCTGCAGCCCTGCTTTTCACCATTATCTCTAAGCATACAGTACTTCTACTGTGGCCAGGGATTCTGGGTAATGACATGCAAATGAGCACAGAATGTCACCTTTTACTTATAATATTACTGCTATTTTTTTACTGGTATCCGGTATCCAAATACAGGGCAGTCCGGTTCTATTCCGGACACCTGGCAAACCTAGATGAGTCAGGTATGTTTTTGTGACAGGTGGCATGTGTAAGAAAAGAGGAAAACTTTCCCTGCCCTTGCATTCATTTAAACATGAAACATTACATCTTGTGTTACACTTTACATCATGGGTGGAAATAGGGCAAAACAAAAAGCCCAGAGGGAAACAAATCAATCCAAGATGCTCATTAAAAAGGTAAACCGTCAATAATCTTTGTTGGGTCTTTTTTATCTCAGGCTTTAGCATGCTGTGATCCCCTAGGCAGCATGTAGTATTGAGATTTAAAATGGTCTTTGTTATTTCACATCTCTATCAGTGAAATTAACACTTTAAATACCTGTTGAAGATAACCTGATTTATTTTCGTTTCCACAATATTTAGGGATTATAGCTTTAATGGTTCTCGTATATCCACGAACTGATATGTAAAACTGCTTTTAAAAATAAACTGCTGCATGGAGAGCAGTGGTGGGCTGGCCAGGGGGAAGAAGGGGAAATTGCCCCCCAGGCCGAAATGGAACATTTCTGGCCAGAGGAGAGGAGGAGCGGAGGAGAGGAGAAAATGATCTCTATCCAGAAGCTCTCTGACTTGGGCCATCAGGTGGTAGTGCATAGCTCATTTCACAGTTCCTCCTCTCCTGAGCTGGCTCCTCTCCAGTACAATGGGAAGGTAAGTGTATATGTATATGCAGGGCTCACAAAGTACAGAAAAGGCGCTCGCTCGGAGAAAAGGTAAAGTCACTCGCCAAACTCCTCCCCCCCCGGTCAAAATAAATACATTTTAGGCATCGGAAGGTGTCCCTTCCTCTCTCATCCCACTCACTTACCTGGCTTAAGATGGGCGGCGGTGGCAGCAGGACTGACTCCATACCGGAAAGGAAGAAGCTGTTGCCTGGAGGAGAAGATCACTTGGTCAGCAGGGCAGCAGGAGGTGTTTGATGGCTGAAGGCGGGTGGTGGCGGCGGCGGCAGCAGCAAGAAAGTAATCATATCCATTTGAGCAGCAGGAGAAAAGCCGGGTAGGATCACGTCCCTGTGGTCCGACCCGGAAGTCTTCAGTGACTTCATGGATATGAATACTTTCCTGCTGCTACCACCGCTGCTACCACCTGCCTTTAGCCATCAAACACCTCCTGCTGCCCTGCTGACCAAGTGATCGTCTTCTCCAGCCGACAGCTTCTTCTTCCACTCTGGTATGGAGTCAGTCCTGCCGCCGCTTTGCCAGCTCACAAAATCCATACGCCCCAGTCGAAGGGATTTGTCGAGCACTGTGTATATGTATACACAAGTGTATAGATGCATATGTGTATATATGGTGTGTGTATAGATGCATGTGTGATGTATGTGTATATACATGTGTGTACTTATAGATGTATAGGTATAGTCTGCAAAATAGTCATTTATTTAATCAACGTATCCGCTTATATGGTTTTCTTATCAAAGGCTCACCTGTAAGCCGAAACGTTGAGTAAATAAATTACTATTTTGAATTTTTCTGAAGTCCTGTGCGTGCTTCAATTTTTTTCTACATATACACACACACACATAATGCATGTATGTGTGATGTGTGCTTATTTGTGTAAGGATCGTGCATCTGGTGTGTGCATCTGTGTATATGGTTTGTGGGCGCCTGGTTCTTGGGACAGTTTGTTGGGACAGTTTGTTGGGCCTGCCCCCCTCCCCCTCCCAGCTAAACGTTGCCAGCCCCTGATGGAGAACGAGGAATAACGTTAAGGTAGCTATTTGCTGAACAACTCCTATTCACAGTTTAACAAATAACCCCCCAAATGTTTTTATATAAATATTTGTATATGCACTTTGAAGGCCAACAAATCAATGTACTGTATTGTACAAGGATATCTATCCCCAAAGAACGCTCTCATATTTCTTTAGTAACTCCTCATTATCTACTCATTCCCCACAAGCAATTTTCATTAAATCTACACATTGAACAGAATTCTGTAATAGATAAGCAAACTGCAAACTTTGTGAGTGTAGAACAAGAACTCCATGCTTTAGAAGCGCATGTTCATGAATATTAAGGCAAATGATTATAAACACTGCAGCTTGTGACGGCTGTGCTAATGAAACATATTTACACATGGATACGCATATCCAACATTAATGTTAACTGGAGATGAATCCAAAAGATTATAATAAACAGATTAAAGGAACCAGCCACACATACAGATGCCACCACCAGGAAACTGTACAGCATCTGGGCTTCAGGGCTGCCAAATGTATGGGAGTAGATTCAGCCCTTGCAGCAACAGGAACTCACTCTGCCAAATCAATGTTGGAAGAGCAGACTTGTCTCAGCTTAATGTGTTGATGTATATTATCAGATAGAATCATTAGGGGAAGAGGAGGTTATATTTTATAGACGTGCTACTGAACTATAAATTGAGTTCCACAAGGTAAAAAAACAAACCTTACAGGATCTGTGATTTGTTGAGGCTGGTGGATACCATGCTCGACTGTCTGAGAAATGATCTTGTAAGGAATATCTAAGAAGGAATATCTTCTGGCCACTTTTGTAGAACCCACCTTTAAGGAGCAAATGAAAGATTGTGTGCCTAAGGGGAATCGGACAGTAGGATGTGCAGGGAGAAACTGGTCTCTAGTGTGCAAGCATTAATCAAAGAGTTAAGGCAGAAGAGGAAACTGCAGGGCTATGGTCAGACCTTTCACAGGCAGAAGGTGACCACTCCAATACACCAGTGTGTTTATGTCCTAAGAAAGATCCACATTCAAATAAACAGTGATAACAAAACATATTACACCTACAAAATAATTGCACGGTAATGTGAGCACAGTAGATTAATATATATCACAACACACTGTGTGCCAGAATGGACAATGACATACACCTGTACCTACAACATTTAATCTCATATATCAAGCAATGTGCCAGCTCTGCTTTGTTTATAGTGTATGGTGTTAAATATACAGTATACAAAATGACCTCCAAAACATAATTTAGAAATTCATGTCTGTTCGAGGTTTGCTTTGCTAAATAATCCTCTATTTGTTACAAGACATTTCCCCCATACTCCCATTGATAAGAATTATTGTGCTACTTTGTGATAATTTTGTCTCTTACACCATCTTGCAGATATGTCCAAATTAGAATTTAATACAACATGAATCACAAATAATGCCTTTTCCAGAATCCGTACCTAGGCATAAATGTGCAGTGTTCACACAAAGCAGTCCTCTCATACATATTCATTGTATTTCTAAACATAAATATACAAACAGGATCACATTTTATTGTTAAGGCTTATTGTGATTGAGACAAAAAAAAAGAAGTTCAGCTGAGGAATCTTACACAGGAAATCCTCATGCTAAATACCGCTGCTGCACTGTGAACGTGTGAATGTGCACCACCTTTACTTACAGTAGCCCATTTTGCTCTCAGAGTGCAGAGAAGAGGTTAATCTACAATCACTTGTTTTATAATGTTATTCTAAGAGTAATGAGAACTGTGGGAGATGTGTGCAGATGATGGAACACCGGAGGCATCTTTAGGGGAAAATAAACTTGGACTGACTAACATTTCAGCAGTCTCTATCTGAGGGCTGGAAGGCTAGGCCTCTTACCAAACGCTGGCACAGTCCAAGGAAAGGTACCTGTAGGCAGGGTGGTCTCCACATCAGTCCTGGGTCTGTGGTGGTATCTGTAGGGGTTTCCTCTGGTGGGTTCTAGCGACAGATGCAGCCTGGAACAGAGTCTCTCTTACCCTGGGATCTCTCTAGCAGCACATACTCTTCGGTGTTAGAGATTGTCTCTGCAGTCAATGCTGCAGGCTTTTTAAAGGAGCTATCGAGCCATCTGAGCAGGTTAATTAGGACAGTCTCCTCTGAATTAACCTGCTCAGTGCTGGGCTCATGCTCTCCACCCAAGTTTTCCTGCAAAACTACTTCAACAGGGAATGTACCCTGTTACAAGAACCTTGTATGTATGCATGTGGGACTTTACTGTCCTTGCAAAACCATATGTCGCCCATATTTATGAAGCAGAGTTTGCCACTTGCTTGTGACTCTGGGGCACAATGACAGGGGAAAAAATTGTGCCAATATTTTTTTTTTATTGTTTTTCGAAATCATTCTTTTTCTATATGTTGGGAAATCTTCCAGGGGTCTTCTTTTTGGCAGAAATATTCATGTAAAATAATATGTGGATCTTAAAAATGCCGCCAATTGAGCTTTGTGACATGAATTTATAACTCAACCTTCTTAATACACATAGCTAGTAATTGAAGTTGAACCCTATCATAGCTCTTATACCATAGTTAGCTATGAACTCTTGAAAAGCTGGCAAAATCAGCATATATCGTGTGGTTATTGTTAATCGTTGTTTTATTTGTAACTATTTAGTCAAATTGTCAAGCTATTAAACATTACCTGAATGATGAAATATGGTAAAGAGATAAAGGAGATGTTATATGGCTGTGTGTTTACTCAACTCGATCTAAGTAGGACAACAAAGTTAAAAATGGCAACAAAGCAATATTGGATTAATGATACATTTTGTTGTGTTCAATCTAAATTATAACTTGTTGAGTTCAAAACTCTGGGTAAACTGACATGTCCATATTCAAAAAAGGATATATGGTACAGTGGAACGTGTTCATCTTTATTGTATTACAAAGTATTTCTTTTTACGGTATATGTGATTTCACTTTTTTCGAAGACTAATATACAATGCCAAGTGGAACACGTGTTCTAACCCCTCTGAAGGAAAGAGGCTACCTTTTAAAGAAGTAGCTAAAGGATTGATTAATAGCCAGTCTTAAAATGCCCTTTTTTATGACTATACATAATCTCCTCTCCCTTGCTAAAACTGCATGTATTTATAGCCATCTCTGACATACCAATTAAGAAAGTGAATCAGTCACTCTCCTATACAAGTGCAATTACAAACCACACTTGTTCTTTTAGCTAATGCACTGTTACAATATTAGAAATGATCACTGCCCTTGCATTCTCCTTGCAAGGCCCGGCTAAACCTTTCTACGCCACTATATTAGTGTTTTGGTATGTCACTGCAATTAATCGTGCATTTCTTGAGAATGATTAACACATGATTCATTCTTTGGGACATATTGATTTTACATGTCTGATAGCTTTATTCATTAATGGCAGCAAATCCTATGCACGGGCTATACAATTAGCACATTTGTTTCTGTGATATCTATTTATTTGCCTGGTTTAATGGATGGCTTGTCACACACTAATGTGACAATCTATGTCAATACTAAATATCCAACAGCTCACTGTAAACTGACGTGTGACCAATAAAGGAAATTATCCCCAATATAATAACAATCTCTATAATAATATGTATGAAATATAATGCATTATCGAAAGTGTGAAAAGAACATTAGTGTTCCTCATCCTCAACCTTCAATTTATGACGCATTATATATCACACTGAAACAATTTGAAAGAGATAGGACAGAAAACATCACTCTTTACAAGTGTACTTTGAATAAACATCAATCAATGTATTCATTCCCAAGCCTCTCCAATCATTTTTGTCTATTTGTGGCAATTAAACAACCAGGTGGGATTTTTATTTTTTAGAATTAGATTTTTGGGCATTGCTCTACCAAGCAATTAAGCATACATTATCTCACCGTTTAAAAGAAATATAAAAAAATATTAGCGTTTTAGCTCTCTACTGCATTTCTATTTTTGAGTTATGTAGAAACTGCACTAGTATGATCCAGAATACTATGTGTATCTTAAGACAAAGTTTCTGCATACATGTGGAATTCGCGAAATACAGGGAATTATTCTTTTTATATAAGAATTTGATAGCCGGCATATAAAGGGAGTTTGACATTAAAAGTTAACATGTCTTCCAAGAAATCAGGGGAGCGAGCGTAGGACGGCCGCATAAAAGGGGGGACGGAAAAAGCAGACAATAGCGCAATAACGTAACAATTCACAGCAGTGTTGTATTAGATTATTATCACCATTGGTTGGATTTGCACTGTTTCACTTACAGTGGGAGCAGAGACCCAAACACTTTGGTGTGCTATATTAAAGTAAACTTATATGGTGGCTCTCAAACCATGAATGTCCATTATAATACGCAACTAGTTTTATTTTATTATATACTTATCAATATGGGTCATCAAATGAGTGATATTTTGCTGTCTGTCTATTTACCAAATAGTACATGTGCTATGTAAGAGTTTACTGCACTTTTTGAAGAATGGTTTTATTTTTGTATTCTTACCAATGTACAGGTCAATGTAACTTTCCTTTACTAAGCTATTGTAATTCAATTTGCTATTGAGCTGTTTGAATCATTAAAAGCATTTGAAACATTTACAACGGTTACACATTAAGCTTTCCACTTTGCATTTAGAAGGCATTAGGCATCGGAAAGGTGTGTGCGGCCCTGAGTGCAGCGCATGGATAAACTACCGGAGACAATTGATGTGGCTATTGCAGAAAAGTGATTCCCGCTTATGTGATAGAAAGAGCTTGGTTAATATTTAACTCTATCATCGCTAGTGTGGTGTTTGTCATGTTGGATGTTGTACTGGGGATTTTTGTCTTGTGTTCTATACATGAGGTCGCAATCCTAGTAGCACTCTTTTTGACACACAAATACAGCTCCACCCCGTAATGACGCGATCCGCTACAACGCGAATCCGCTAATAATGTGATGTACGCGTGGCTCCCAATCTTCGTGTTTATGAAGACTTTACAACACGATTATTGGTGTTTTAAATACTTTATTGTACAATGCATACAATGGTACATTATTTCTAACGCGATCCGCTTTTAATGCGATGTGATTCTTTGGACCCCAAGCACAGCGTTATAAGGGGGTTGAGCTGTATATGGTGTGGGGGGCGGGGGGGGGTTGGCTTCTGAGCTTACAGGGGTTGTGTGTTTAAATTTGTAAGAATGTGGTGGTCGGTGACCCCTGATTTCAAGCTCGCCCATCCCACCTTTTAATGGCAGTTCTTGCAATGCGCCTGTGAGTGACCAGTCTATTAAGACAGTTGTCCCTCCATTAGCGAGGTTGCTGGAGCCTTTGCAGGTAGTGTTAGGACTTACAGAAGAGGGGATACCTTGGCGTGGTTTGCAAAGCTTAAAATGCTTTGGCCAAAGATTTTAACTAAATGACCATTGCTTATGAGAAGTTAAGTATTTAATTATATTATTTGTCATATTGGATGTAGCACCGGGACTTTTTATCTTGTGTTCTATACATGGGGTACCACTCCTCTTGACACAAATATATATGATGTGGTGGGTTTGGGTTCTGAGCTTACAGGGGCTGTGTGTGTTTGTAGTGTGGTATTAAGCAAGAGTCAGAGCATCAGAGAACCACATTGTGAAGACCCTTCCTCATTTTGTACACAAAAATAGGTACCACAGTGCAGTTCCTCGTACTGATACTGGAGGAGGTAATTCCAAGCAATTCCTATGGAAGTCCCATAACCTAAGCCGCTTACCATACAAAACAGTCTTTGCTTAGTATGTACAGCTGGTCTTATAAAACTCAAAAACATGTAGTGTAGCTGCTAAATAGGTACAGTTGGAGGGTATGTATCAAGTCTACCTTGACCCCCAGTTGAAAATGAACATGCTGCACTGTAGAATGATAGGAGGTGATGCTGCATGTTTGTGACCTACTTCCTCTAACTAAATAAACATTTGTGTAATTAAAGAGTGGAACCTGTCCTTGCAGGGCCTTCTGTCAGCAAGGGAGTTACAATTACTGCTCCAAGATGCAATTGTCATCCATCACCCATCACCTTAGCTCAGGGGTTCTCAACTTCAGTCCTCAAGACCCCCCAACAGGTCAGGTTTTCAGGATATCCCTGCTTCAGCACAGGTGGCTCAATCTGAGCCAACTGATTGAGCCACTTGTGCTGAAAGAGATATTCTGGGGTCTTGGAGATTGGAGTAGTAAACCCCTGTCTAAGCCTAATCTAGTACAGATGCCCCTGCCAGGCTCTGCTGCTAATTGCCATATAGGCAACAGAGCTGCAAAGGTGGGGAAAGGCCAACAAATAGACCGGCTCCAATGAGAGTCTGGATCTCTTCTTGGATAAAACGTAGCGACTGACTCTCCCCCTACTCATGAGGGAGGCTCACTGAATCATAGGTACATGTGTATATAGGGAAAGGGTGTCATTTTTCTGTATCCTTCCTACAAATAATTTTTCCCAAAGTTTAAGAAATCTCCCACATTTTAATACCACATCTCCCTGTAAGAGGCTTACCACCATTGGCCAGTATGGATAAAAAGGCTGTTTAAGTAAACAAAGCTTGGAGGGTCATCTGTAAGTATTAGTACTATTTAGTGGACCATGTTCATGTGCAATACAGGGAATACAACTAAAATGCTTTAAAATGTAACTCTATATAATGGCTGTTAAATCCCATAATGATGTTTCTTTACAACAGAATGTTACAATTGCATATATTTAGTACCAGACGGAACGTAGCACGTTTCTTTCTGATTTTAAAGGTGAAAGGTTTGCCGTTGTATTCTCTGAGAAAAGCACAGAATGGTATGAATAGTAACATACAGTACTGCAGAAGAAATGCATAGATAAATAAATCCATAGCATCTGTTAGCCAGAAGAGTATTATTGCACTGACATTTCAATTTTGCCTCTCAAACATACACTCACAAAGAGCCCCTGAGAGCTCACAAGGCCAATAATACAAAACAGAACATATGTACTATTGGCATCCAATATAAAAGGCCTTCTGAACACGTATGGCAGATCTACTTATTACTGTATATGCAATGTACATGAATAATGTTACTATTTACCGTTCTGCATTTCATATAAATAGCTGCCAAAGTCCACACATCCAAATAAGTGAGGTTCAGCGTTCACACAGTTCAATGGCATATTTCTGACAATGATACAATAATCGCTACACTGTTGATGACCATGTTGGCCTTCAGTGGAGTGAGCTATTATATGTTTCTACTGTATGTATCTGTAACAAAAGAATGGATCCAAGCACGTTAAATTGTGCTATAGCTCAGCTCCCCATACTACTATAGCATGTTTTTTTCCCATCTATAATGTATGTACTATATCTACTTTAGCTGATATGGTTCTTTTTTAAAGCCTGGTACTGTGGAGTATATACACTTTGATATTTGATCATAGAGGGCAAGCAACAATACTGTGTGAGCGCATGTTTTTTTAATATTCACGGACACGCTTTCTTCCTTAGTTCTATCGAGCCTTTTTCCCACCGACGCATCATAGCCTTGAGTGAAACGGTTCAAATGAAATTATTCTTGGATACCATGAGATTCCAGTGCGTTAATGATGCCACATACATTATTTACCTCCAATAAGTTTACTGTGAGAATATTAAAATAAAAAAGGAATGTACGTTTTTAGTTTATACAGTAAGCACTAAATAGGCAGAAGTAATAGACGGAGAGGATAGGACATCATTGGGAAATAAAGAACCAAAAAAAGGAATACACTTCAGAGTTGTAAGGACTAGAAGTCCAATTTGTTGTTTTCATGGGTTCAGTCAGACTGAAAAGGTCCCATTTATGACAACTCTCTGTTATCTATCCTCCAAACAATTCTATACAGGTTCAAATATTTTCACCCAGATCAATTTTTATTTTGCACACTAACCCCTTGTGTGATGCCGTATCAAATAGTGGTGGGCACATTTTTCACCAAAATTCTGCTAAAAAACTTAATTTATTTACGTTTTTGCGTATTCGTTAGAGTTAAAAAAAATTTTTTAATTGAATATTCAAAAATGCAAGAGATACCAAAAGTTTGCAAATTCGCAGAGAGGGAACTTTTGCTTCCAGGCGCAAGTTCGCAACATAAAAAACAAACAAAAAAAACAAAACAATTTTCTTCTTTATTTAAGATGTATCTTTTGAATCAAAACGGGGAGGGAGGGAACTGTCTCAATGCTTTTCTAAGTGTAACACGTTTCATTTTCATAGCAACGGCTATTGTGCTGGCGTTGTGGATGCACCTCGAGCTGTGCGATGCAATTCGATGTGGTACACCCATCAATAATGCAGAAATATATTCGAAGACGTACATTTAATATATATGGCAAGAAGTGTCCATATAAACTTCTGGTCTTGCTATTCCTTATTCATTACCTTCTGAAGGGACACAAAGCTATTACAGTACACTTCCTTTTCTGCTAGTCTCCTCACCTTCGGATATCAATGATGCCACTTCGTCCTTCCGCAACAAAACAAAGTAAATCTGCAATCATTAATATATATCTTTTTCTCTAGGGATTGGTATACACTAACAAAATAAAGGCTTGTGTGTGATAACAAATCTACTAACGCCTTTTGTGATGCACACGCTTCCTTACCCATGTATAATAATATTAACTTTATTTCGTATAATCTCCCAATGGGACTCAAAGCGCGTCACAATTACAGTATAGCACACGGTACGCAGAACATAGGAATTTTTACACACAGCACCTGCCCAGATGAGCTTACAATCTTTGATTCTGGTGCCTGAGGCACAGGGAGATAAGTGACTTGTCCAAGGTCACAAGGAGCTGACAGGGAATTGAACCAGGTTCCACAGATTCAAACTCGGTGTCATTATTATAAAGAGGCAGTCCATTGTGGCGGAAGATTTTTTTTGTGAATTTAATACATATATATATATAAATGTAAAAAATGTGGATGCACAACGATATCAAAAAAAGTAATTAAATACAGATAGTTAAATGCTGCCTCAGAATTCCTAACCTCACACTCAGGTTAACATACTGTATATAAAACAGACAGAATGAATAACGGGCGCAGATAAAAATATCAGTAATTAATAAAAATAATACACAATGTCACGGAAGGTGTTCGGGGTAGTAACCAAGTCCCAAAATTCCCTGTCTGACAATCACGTCAATAGTCAGTGTGTTACAAACGCGCAGTTACTGCTGTGGACATTGGCATCTGACGTCATAGCCACGTGATTGTGGTAGTCAGACAGGGAATTCCAACACCGGAGAGGTAACCACACTGCTGGAGCAGCACCTGACCGAGCAGAGCAAAACAGCACTGCAGGAGTTAAAACTCCAGGCAAAGAGGATTCCAAGCAGAGAGGGAGCCAGCTGATCTGTACACTGAATGTCTGAGGTGACACACACCCACACTGCCTGTCTGTGAGGTGACACACACCCACACTGCCTGTCTGTGAGGTGACACACACCCACACTGCCTGAGAGATGACACACACCCACACTGCCTGTGAGATGACACACACCCACACTGCCTGTCTGTGAGGTGACACACAGCCACACTGCCTGTGAGATGAAACACACCCACACTGCCTTTTGTGAGGTGACACACACCCACACTGCCTGTGAGATGACACACACCCACACTGCCTGTCTGTGAGGTGACACCCACCCACAATGCCTGTGAGGTGACACACACCCACACTGCCTGTCTGTGAGGTGACACCCACCCACGTTGCCTGTGAGGTGACACCCACCCACACTGCCTGTCTGTGAGGTGACACCCACCCACACTGCCTGTGAGGTGACACACACCCACACTGCCTGTCTGTGAGGTGACACCAACCCACGTTGCCTGTGAGGTGACACCCACCCACACTGCCTGTATGTGAGGTGACACACACCCACACTGCCTGATTTTATCAGCTATGTTGTAAGTAGCCAATTTTCTATTTCTATATAAAGTTGCAGTTTCTTACTTCACTATTGTGGCCCTTTTTTCATTCTCTTTAGAACCAAGAAAATTGGGACTTGGCTACTACCCCGAACACCTTCCGTGACACATTGGCATTATTTTATTTATTACTGATATTTTTATCTGCACCAGTTATATTATATATACACATATAATTGAAGCAAGGGGTCTCCAGAGCTCAACCCTATTAATTTCAGCTCCGGGTACACCCTGCTTCCATATAGGAAGCCGTGACATCATCGGTGCTGCTTCCTATTGGCTCATATAACGTGGGAGCTTCAAACCTGATAGCCCTGCGTGCTGTGCTTCCGGGCACCTGGTTCGGAGGTAAGTATCTCCGGAAATAGGTGGTCCTCGGAGCTGAAATGAATGGGGTTCCGCTCCGGAGACCCCCTGCTTCAATTATATATATATATAAACAAATAAAAACGTGATATAAGAATCACAGTTTGGGACTGCTCCTTTAAGAGTCAGTGGCCCTCATTCTGTAAAGTGTGACACGTGCAGAGGACGTACGGTCACCGCAAAAGCCCCATTAATGTCAATGGGGGCTTGACATGTGAAAGCACGTCATCTGTGCTTACCACACCTTACAGAATAAGGGACAGTGTCATGACTCACTGCTCCTTTTCCCAATAGTATTTGCACCTTCTGTGAGGATTCTCTAAGTGAATGCATTTTATATCAGTAACGTTATTGCTGGCATGAATAATCCATCATACTGAATAAACACTTTCAAGAAACCTAATAAAGCGGAATGCAAGATTATCTAATAAAACACTTGAGTCTTTTGCTAATGCAAATTCTGTTACTCTCTTTGTATCATATTTTGTGTTTTCATACAATCCAAAAGCAAAGTGACAGAAAATTTAATTTGCAAATCTGCACCCATATTGGGGCCTTTCTACTTGTAGTGTTCCTATTGTAATAAATGTATGATAAAAGCTTAAACTGAATTACTGAGGAGAGTTTGACTTTTGACTAGGAATTTTATTAACGTACTGCTTCGGGGGACTACTTATAAGGTAGAATAAATGATTGCAGGTTTATTTCTTTTTCCGAAGCATTGCTGTTTTAATTTCTTTCTTTTTTTTTTCTATCTACTAGCAAAACTGGATTAATGTAAAGCAGGTTCTAGCAACTGCAGTCCTCAAGGGCCCCAACAGGTCAGGTTTTAAGGATATCCCTGCTTCAGCACAGGTGGTTCGAGCCACCTGTGCTGAAGCAGGGATATCCTTAAAACCTGACCGGTCGGTGGTCCTTGAGGGCTGGAGCTGCCCACCCCTCATGTCATGTATCAATTGTTAAATTAATATTATATATCTAATGCAGCAATCTTCCCTACCTCTAACCAGGGGGGTCCCGGGACATGACCTGCATTATTTGGGGCTCTGAGCTCCTGAAATACTTACAGGTAAAAGCACTGGCATCACTTCCTGGTTCTGTGTTGGGCTTCAAGTGGTTATCCAATAGAAAGCTGTGATGGATGACTTTATGGCTTCCAATTAACGCATGCGGCACATGATATTTGAACGCCAGTACCTTCACCGGTAAATATCAAGCTGAACCACGCTCATTTACTCTCTGGGGAACCCCAGGTTTCCCATCCCATATAAAAAATGGGGGGTGAGGGGTCTGAGTCTCACCTGGTGGGGGAGAACAGAAGTATTTTTAAATAACCGTATCTGTGTAATTGGCTGCCATAAGCAGTTCGATTCTGTCGTGCTTAAAGTTAAATGATCACATCCTGTGCAAACCTTTCTATTTTCAGCAGTTGCTATGTAATTCTAACCTTATCAGGTAATTGTTTTTTATGTGACGCAGTAAACATGCCACTGTCATTAGTTCACTTTACCCATTGTAGGGGCTGCGCTTATCAAGGAGACGGGAAGAGGCTATTTGTCAATGTCTTCGTGCGTTCCCACTGGCGCAACAAAGATTTACCAAAGGGAAAAACAAAACAAAAAAACAACGAATTGATAGTTAAAAAAAAAGATGCTGCTGTTTTTGCCGCAGTTTTACAATCGTCGATCTTTGATAAATAAACGCCGTTCTTTTTGGCTGTGGAATTGCAGATAATTAGGTTCATTAATTAAATAAGTGGACAAATGCATCTTGATTAGTGCAATGGTTGGAGAATAATTAAAACCGCTTGTAAGCTTTATAAATAGTATTAACCTCTTCGGAGGAAGAGAGGGGGCTGCAAGGCATTCTCTACAATTTCGCATTAAATAGTTCATTTATCAGGAATTAATTTGAAAGGAACACAGCTTTGTAAATAGAATGAGCGCTAGCAGCCAGAGGCGCTAATAACATATTAGCTTATGCATACGCAGTTAACTCCTTGTCTGCTGGAAGGTAAGCTATGCACTGAAGATGCATTTGATGTAAGGGGTCATTTATAAGAGTCTCCTGGCTGCCAAGGTGGGGTAAAGAAAACTGTGCAGGATTTATTCAAGAAAAACTTTCTCATTGAAACCAGTGGGATTTTCCTCACCCCTCTCTCATCCTTGGGCCCTACCTGTAATGCGGGGGTGCAGGTCCGTCAGAGTCCTAACCGGCACCGGAGTGGATCCAACTTCCAGCGGGGCTCCTATGTCCAGTTGCAGACCACAGGGTTAGGCCACCCTCAGCTGCCGGGCCCTGGACAGATCTTCCTTCCCCTTCCCCCTGTCAGCAGGCCTCTTATTGAGGACTGGGGTTGATAACCACTGTGCTAACATAACCTGCTTAGCTGAACGTCCACCAAGCGCCTCTACCAGCAGCTGCTGTTCCCCCGAGCCTCAGTTTCAATCCCCCCAGTAACAATACGTTCTGAGATAGTAGACCCTAGTGTCACTTTAACAGTAAGACGTTCTGTACTCAAGACTTTGTTATGCATATCTTCATTTATAAAACAAATGTTAAATATACTGTGGCAAGGAAGGTGTTTCATGCTTGAGTGCTTTACGGTTATTTATTATGGGGTAACATATGCTTCGTTTATTATGGTCCATTCATTTTCTATTGACAATATATATATATTTTTTTATTGCATAATTAAAGACACGCATGCAAATATAATTAAGGCAATGAGAAGCTTTCTATTAACATAAATGGTATTACTGCCATATTGTGTCCACAGTGCTTAAAGTGCATGTTTTAGGATATATGGTATATTAATTGTTGATGATTCGATAAACTTTTTCAATGATTTGGAATATGCTGTACACTTGATTATTGACCTGCTCTGTAATCTATCCTGCATGCATAGTTCAGTCATATTACAGATACCAGTAATATTAAAGCAGCCCTCTCCAACCCCACAGAAGCCTATATTATTACTGTTATCGTTTTTGTGAAGCGTCAACATATTCCGCAGCGCGGTACAATGGGGTACAGAGTTATCTGTATTACAAACGCATGAACAGTTACATACAGGTGAGGATAAACATGCACAGACAGATACAGAGAGGTAATGAGGGCCCTGCTCGTAAGAGATTACAAACTACAGGGAATGAGGGACAATGTTAAAACAAGGAGGTAAGGTGGCTGCTCATTGTAGGATAAGGTGTGGCACAGATTAGAATATGGCCCAGTCAGTCAGCTAAAGCCATTAAAGGGTTTTGGGGTGGATCTTACATAGGGTGGAGATTGGTCGAGCGACACAACTGGTCCCAATGAGGTTGGAGTGGGCTGGAGGAGGAGAGTTGGATGTTCGAGGTAAAGCGAGTAGGCTTCCTTGGAAAGGGGAGTATTTTAAACATCTCAAGGCTGGGGGAGAATCTGTGGGTAAGTGGTAGGGAATTCCAGAGAGCGGGGGCAGCACAGGAGAAGTCTTGCAGGCGGGAGTGAGATGAGGCAATAAGGTGGGAGGAAATGTGGATGTCAAGGGCAGAACGTAGTTGATGTGTAGGTATGTATATGAGGATGAGGGGTGAGATGCAAGGGGAGGCAGTGTTTTTGAGACATTTGGGAGGCATTACTAAAGTTTTAAATGTAATTCTAGTGGCTATGGGAAGTCAGTGTAGGGAGATGCGTAGTGGAGCAGTAGAATGGAGTGGTGAGTGAGGTAGATGAGTCTAGCAGCAGCATTGTGGATGATTAGGCTGCGCTTATAGTCCAGATGAAACAAATGTATTGCATCCGACGTGTGCGCTTATAGTAGGAGTGATCGCTGGAAGTCAATTCAATTAGATTTTCTCTGCGACCGCAGTGTGATGTCAGCGTCGCCGTCGCCAGGACTATAAACGCGGCCTTAGAGTTGAGAGAGGCGGAGATAGGGAATGCAAACTAAGAGAAGGGTCCATTAAACGAGGCGGGACAAGATGAGTGAGTGGATTAGGATTTTAGTTGCATCATGAGTGAGAAAAGGGTGTATCTTGGTGATATTTCGCCAACTTACAATGTTAGTATCTTTCCCCTGGCATGTCCTGCTCTTGTTTTTGTTAGTGTTACACATCCTAATCGTTAGGTTCTGAAGTTACAATGGGCTGTGGGTAGAACTCCATTTTATCCCCCCGGACAGTTAATACTTCACACACTTACATCTCCTGAACTGAGCATCAGATAAAAAACAAACCAGTGCAATATCTCTTAAATAAGTATAAACTAAAGGGTAAAAAAAAAGGCGTTCACTGCAGTTTGCTGCTCAAAAATGTTGTTTTGAGCAATGGTACAGAAATAGATAGCTTTAAAATGAGTTCAGTGTTCTACTGCAGTAAATCCTACATACAAAGGTACTATCCTGGAATAGCGGTCCTCCATTAGTACATTTTGGAACAGGTGTGACCTTCCTCTCCAGCTACCATTGGAAGGCTTTGCAATCTCACTTTATTGGGGAGGATAGTGAGTGAAATCTGAGAGAAAGTGGGGCAGCTTTATTCTTGTCGGTTGAAATGACATAGAACCAAACCTTTTCCATATACTTGTCAACATAGCTAAAATTGTTAAGTACGCAGACCTTCTGCTATGGGGTATTTCTGAGTTTTCCCTGAAAAGATGCAGAATTGTATACGTACAGTATTGCAGAGAATTATGCTCTAGTTCTCTGATGCATGCAAAGTGACATTTCTCTGGAACAACAGCAGGGCAACGGGTGCGTATATGCTTACCATACAAAATTATTGTAATGTTATATTAAGAATTTGTATAAACTGTCCTTCTAAAGAAAGCAAAGGACAATGAAATATGTTGGCTCAGACTACACGAAAGGGGAGTTCAATCTTACCAGAGCACATTTTCAAAATGTTTTGCAGCGAAGACAAATTGATAATTGATATCATTTACGCATTTAATTCTAGTTTGGGCGTCAGTTGCTTCATGACAGCAGTGTGTATGGTTTTTACAACTGGTTTGAAATTCTGTAATCCCCTAATTCAGTAATTATACAATTACTATAGTTGATAATTGTTTCTCCAGGTTTCTCCTGGCAGGAGGTAATCCTAACTTCTGTCTTAACGAGCAAGAAAACTTGCCCCATATTCACTATTAATTGTTCATAATTGTTGTGTTGGGATAGGATCACATAATGGGAGAAAAGATACCCCCTTGTTTCATTCGCATGGAATTGTTACGTTTCTTGAGCACAGTGGCATTGAGTACAAAATCTGGTTAAAAAAAATGAAGGGATACTCTTTAGTACATATCACTGTGAAAATGGCAGCAACGTTTCATGCAATTCGCTGGAGCTTTGGAATTTGTGCCGGTGTTGAACAACTTCCTTATAAGCCTCACCAACCAATCAGATTAACAGTCCGGAAAATAGAACTTCCTTACAAGCATCACCAGCCAATCAGATTAACAGTCCAGAAAATAGCATTTCCTTATAAGCATCCCAGCCAATCAGATTAACAGTCCAGGAAATAGAACTTCCTTATAAGCATCACCAGCCAATCAGATGAACAGTACGGAAAATAGAACTTCCTTATAAACCTGCCATCTGAGTGGATACTCATAAATAAACATGGACTATTTTTTTTTTAATCAAGAATACCCAGGACATTAGGTAAGATGATACTTCTCTAACACAATACATTTTCTACAGGAGTAGCTGGAACATGTATGTTCGTTCCTGACCTGTATCCTGACAATAAGACCTCAAATCTGATTCACCCTATTGTCACATCATGTCATACAGTGATTAAACTGCTAATGAGGATTCTGGGTAATGATTTGCAAAGTAGAACACTAAGGGAATCTGTTTACTGAAGTCTCCCCCAGCTGCCAAACTGGGGCAAACCAGCATCAGATTTATCAAACAAAAGTAATCCTATTAAAAGCAGTTAGCGTTTCTGCTCAGATAAATTTGGTGCATTATTTTCCCACCAGTTTCGCAGCTGGAAGACTTTAGTAAAATCCCCCATGAGTGTGATGCTGTATATTGCTCTACCCCCTTCTTTTATCTTCCCCACCTCTTTACCTACCCAGTATCCCCGTTTGACAAACACTTATAGTGCCGCGACAGGGATGCAACGTTGCGTCAAAACAAATGCATTGCCGTCGTCGTGTGCGCTTATAGTAAGAGCAATGCGACGGCGCGACAGAGCGACGGCTTGGTCGCGATAGCTGGAAATGCTCTCTATTTGATTTTTCCAGCGACCGTAGCCGGCACTATAAGCGTAGCCTAAGTGTTCCACTGGCAATTGTAGATGTATTATTTAAATTTACCTTCCCCCACACTCTTCCCCCACCCCCTCCCTTTCTTTTGTTTAGGAGTATTTTGCTAATATTAAGGTTTTACTATCAAGTTGCATTTAAGAGTCTTAAAATGTTTCGTTGTGTTAAAATCTGTTATTATTCATATTTATATAAAAAAATATATAAATATTTTCATTCATTGGTTGTCACAGCTTTATTTGACTGTATGGCGGTACGTTGAAGTTTTGGTGTGATAAGTTTAAGCGAAGCGAAGTGAAAATTAGGCCATTTATATCTCCATTGAATATCCCTTGGGACAAGCAATACAATCAGACACTATCCCAATGAAATATCTGGCATGATTTATGCTTAGAATGGCACTGGCACCTGGCCAATGGCTGAATACATCTTCATTAGGGGTTTTGCATCTTCTCAATCATTAGAATAGGGGGGCTCAACTCCAGTCCTCAAGGCCCGCCAACAGGTCAGGTTTAAAGGATATCCCTGCTACAGCACAGGTGGCACAATTAGTGGCTCAGTCTTTGACTGTATCACCTGTGAAGCAGGGATATCCTGACCTGTTCGGGTGTCTTGAGGACTGGAGATGAGCACCCCTGCCTTATAAGGTGTTTAGTAAGTTTCCTATTTGCAGCTGAAATAAGAGGATATGGAACCATGGTCGCAGACAAATTTCCCGAGGCTCAGGGCTAGAGTTACGACCGGGCCTCCTGCCACCCCGTGTTGGTGGTCTCTATTTCCCCCACTTTCCATCTTCCCACTCTCCCCCTCCATCAATTATCCCACTCTCACTCAATGCCTCCCCACGCATGTATTCTCTCCCCCTGCGTCTCACTCTTACTCCCTCTTTTCCTCACTCTCTCCCTCCCTCACCTCCTCTCTTACACCCCCTCTTTCCTCTCACTATCCCCAACCCTCCGTCAATTACCCCACTCTCACTTAATCCCGCCTCCCCACACAATCCCCCCCACAAAATACATACCAAAAAACCACACACCCCAAATACAAAAAAACCTTCCCACCGCCCAATTACATACAACCCCTCCCCCCACAGCACAAATACATATATATAAATATATATTAAAAAAACCTTCTGACAGTGGTGTGCGCAGGGCCTCTCGCAGGGCTTCTCACAGGGCCTCTCGCAGGGCCTCTCGCAGGGCTTCTCGCAGGGCCTCTCGCAGGGCCTCTCGCAGGACCTCTCGCAGGGCCTCTCGCAGGGCCTCTCGCAGGGCTTCTCGCAGGGCCTCTCGCAGGGCTTCTCGCAGGGCCTCTCTCAGGACCTCTCGCAGGGCCTCTCGCAGGGCCTCTCGCAGGGCTTCTCGCAGGGCCTCTCGCAGGGCCTCTCGCAGGGCCTCTCGCAGGGCTTCTCGCAGGGCCTCTCGCAGGGCCTCTTGCAGGGCCTCTCACAGGGCCTCTCTCAGGGCCTCTCTCACATGCCGCTGCGCGCCGGAATCTGGGCCCAGCTTGTTTCCGGTGCGCCAACATCAGAAGCTTAGTGTGGGACAATCAGTGAGGGAGGCCCACAGCTGGGGGAGAACCGAGCCTGGCGGCAACTGGAGGACCAGCAGCCGGGCCCCCCACACCCACCGGGCCGGGACACCAGTCCCGGCTCTCCCCTCCTGCCGGCGGCCCTGCATGGAACATCTTTTTGCTTCTTCTCTGTACATGTTCCATATAATGTAAAGATGTCTTCCCTTCTTGGGAAGATTTCAGCCCTATTCAAATGCATGGAGATTAAATCTTCCAGAACAAGGGGAAGACAGCTTTACAGCATATTAGATAGGGGCCAGTATAACTCCCTTGCAAAGTAAACTCAGCAACTAAGTTAATATATGTGCAACTTTAGGTCAATTGTAAGGCCTGGGACATAGAGGGTTCAGCCGCGCTGAGCCGCGCTCCTGCTCTGCAGTGACCGCGCTCAGGGGGTGGGGCGAAGGCGGAGCAGAGGCGGAGCGGAGGCATGTCAGGAGGCGGAGCGGGAGGCGGGCCTAGTCCCCCGGTCCCATTGGATGGGAGCGGTCACGTGACCAAACGTGGCAAATTTGAAACCTGCCTGTCTCGGCAAAGTTTCTGAGCCTCTGCACGCATCAGCGCGCATGCGGAGGGGGAAACTATAGCCGCGCTGATGACAGATGCAGGGGCTTTGTGCATCTGCTCAGCGCAGCTCAGCCCGCCTCAGCAAGCTTAAACTTACTATGTCCAAGGCCTAAGACAGCGTTGTGCAAACTGGGGCGGGAGATTTTTCAGGGGAGGGGGGGCGCGGGCGGTTGCGGAGGCCTTGCACTCTTCACCAAGGCATTTAAATCAAATGCCAGGGGATCACGTGAGACCTCTGCAACGCTATACTTACAGAGGTTCAGGAGCTCTGTGACGTGTCGCCATGGCAACGTGGCTTCACATTACGCCACCGTGTCATGTGACGTGATGTCACATTCGTCAAATTACACCGCGGGTCACGTGAAGTGACGTCACATGACCCCCACAGCGTCATTTGAGGTAGGGAGGGGGCGTGAGAATCCAGGCAGGCGAGACAGGGGGGCGCAGCAACAAAAGTTTGCGCTCCCCTGTTTGTAAGAGATCGAGCAAAACCAACTGTCACTACTGGAGTAGCTCTGGACAAAGTAAACTGCAGTTCCAGTAATTTAGTGTTCTACCACACAGAAGAAACACATACAGATGGAATCAAGTATTTCTTTTGGCAGCTATATTACTGATTTTGTGCAAACTCACTTCATATGAAATCCCACAAGGCTGCAGAGACCAACAAAGTGGAATGTAGATGAATTACTGACAGTGTTCAGAAGCAAATTCATTTTTCTTTCGCCCTGACAAAATTGTATATTTTCCCAAATAGAAGGAACATAAAATATCTCCACTTTCAGCAGCAGAGGTGGCGACGGCGTATTGGTATTGTCATCCTTTGTATTGTTGCACCAATTTTTACCCCACGATCTCTTAACACCGTAGGGAAATTACATATAATGAGATTACAAATCAAGTTCGGTTTAGCTTCTGACTAAAAAAAAAAAAAACCTTCATAGTAAAGCAATAAACAGAACTATGTAACGTTAGCTAATAAAAGAAAACAAATACAGGATTTTTAGGACATTAGCCTTATTTGTGAGACTCATTTTGTACAGTAATTCTCTTGAATACACATATTGCGTATAGAAATGTGCTGCAAAATATACTAATATATAAATACAGTTGTATTTGAAATATGGTTATGAAAGTTGCATGGTCTTAAGTAAAGAGGTAATGATTGTCAGTTTTTGTTGACTTAGTCTGTTTTAACAACAAAAGCCAATATATATGGTAACACGGATCAGCATTCTTGCGCAAGATAAGGAGTAGTAACCAGGTACGTTGTTCCAGACCTGTATCCTGACAATAAGCCCTCAAATATGATTCACTCTATTGTCACCCTAGTACAGGGATGGCCAACTCCAGTCCTCAAGAGCCACCAACAGGTCAGGTTTTAAGGATATCCCTGCTTCAGCACAGGTGGCTTGGTCAACGACTGAGCCACTGATTGAGCCACCTGTGCTGAAGCAGGGATATCCTTAAAACCTGGCCTGCTGGTGGCCCTTGAGGACTGGAGTTGGCCATCCCTGCCCTACTAGCTCGCGTCCCAGGTACGTTTGTTCATGACCAAACAAAACAAACCGTCTTTCCCGTCACACCACTCCGTGGTTGAAGATGGCTTTGACGGTGCATTTAGTCTTACAGAACATTGAAGCTAAGATAAGAGCAGACGATGAATTATTAAGTCATAACATTAAAATGCACTGTGGGCAGCTTGTATCCTTCACTCACCCATTGAAGTTGCTCCTTTGTTGAATGCCACAAGCAATAGAACGCTAAAAACTGACAAGTTGCTGAAACACTGCATGGCCCAAAAATAACTGTACAATATATGTTTTTATTCCCACTTAGCATTTCAGCTTTTTCAAGAAGTCAGTCCATTAAACACTATGGGGCTTATTCAGTAAACTCCGTTAGCGGTGTACCGAGCGATCTGCACGGGAAGCCCCATTGACTTGAACGCACGGTAAAGCACTAACAGAGGTTACAGAATAAGCCCCTATAACACAGGTGGGAGATGAGTAAAGATGTAATGTGAAAGGTTGGTAATGACCTTGACTTAGCGCGAATGCGCCTTCAAATTATGCAGGTCATTAGTACACTATGATAATCTAGAGAGCTAATTATGACCAATTTAAATTACTGAAATCAGAAGGGTTAAATTCATTTATAACTGTTATTATTTTAGTCAGGATTAATGCCTCTTGCTCTATGTAACTTATTAAAAGGTCAGCAAATGAAAATACTTGAATTTCAAATGTTGTTTTAAACATATACCCACGCAGTCCCTCAGCTTTATAATTTGAGATAAACTTCGCACTTAACAAGTATAGTTCTCTGACCATATGCTCAATGTGTCAAGGTTGCTATTACATTGCTGCTATCACTGTATACAGTAATTACATTTCAGGAAACCAAAAACAGAAAGCATTTCACTTAACCCTGTTAAAAAGTATTGATGCAGCAAGAATGTATTACTTACCAAATGTATTCTAGGATATATTGCACAGGAATACCCATCTGGATGTAAGGAAGATACAGTATTTGGTTATATAAAGCAGACAGGTCTTTGTTACACTCAGATGGACTTTATTATTTATATGTATTTCATAAGAAATACTATCTCATAGTATAACACTCAAGCAAATACAGTTACTCTATCACTGAATATGAGATGCCATACAGGGCCGCCGACATGAGGTGGAGAGCGGGAGGAAGTGTCCCAGGTAAAGCAGCGGAGGGGGCTATGCCGGCCAATCCCAGAAGTTGGGCTCAGCCAACCAGAAGTCAGACGGAAATGTCGTAATCCACCTGGCCCCCTCCTCTGCCTTCACACTGAATGGTGTTCTACCCGCTGCTCTACAGATGGGCGCGTCCCCCCCCCCCAGCCCACTCTGCTCAACCACTAGGAGCCCAGGTCAAGACTTGACTAGCCCAGTCCTGGGAGAGCTGTCGTCGGGCCTGTAGTCCTATATAATTGAAAACACAGAGGAATCAGTTCTAACATAAAGACGTCCACCTTCTGAATCACAGTACTCCAAAGCCCGGTAGTTAATCAGGAGAAAAGTGATCTGTTTGGAACACAGGATAGTCAGGAATCACTTTGTGATATAATGGGGCATGACACTGGTACCGCACTCTCCCAAAACCCATTATTTTCAAAGTCTCCATTTTTGACCCCCACCCAATCTTGTATGGCTGTGGTAATTACTTCTAACGTCAGATTATATATGTGCACATATCGTCATTAGAAGAAACGATTGGAAACAGCACACAGTATGAGGAAGGAATCTATGAACACAAGATCTTCTAATGAGTATAGAGGACGGTATATAGAGATAGTAGTAGAGAGAGAGAGAGAGAGAGAGAGAGAGAGAGAGAGAGAGAGAGAGAGAGAGAGAGAGAGAGAGAGAGAGAGAGAGAGAGAGAGAGAGAGAGAGAGAGAGAGAGAGAGAGAGAGAGAGAGAGAAAAAGAGACAGAGAAAGAGAGAGAGAAAGAGAGAGAATGAGAGAGAGAAAGAGAGAGAGAGAGAGAGAGAGAGAGAGAGAGAGAGAGAGAGAGAGAGAGAGAGAGAGAGAGAGAGAGAGAGAGAGAGAGAGAGAGAGAGAGAGAGAGAGAGAGAGAGAGAGAGAGAGAGAGAGAGAGAGAGAGAGAGAGAATACCTGGAAGCAGTGGAAAGGTGCTTGAAACATGGGGTAGTTAGTAGTAATAATAATAATATTTTTTCTTATATAGTGCTGACATTGTACGTAGCGCTGTACATAGAAATTTGTTAACACAATACACCCCCTGCACCATAGAGTTTACAATTTAATTTTGGTGCCTGAGGCACAGTTGGATTGAGTGACTTTCTCAAGGTCATCACAATCAGAACCCACACGTGTTGTCATATATGAGAGCACCTACAGTACAAACATACCCCTAATCCCTTTTAATTCTGCACACACAGCAATTCAATGCACAACAATGTATTGAGTTTATAAAATGCTTAATATAAGTATGTCTCTGTGTTCAATGTTTACTAAGGCTACTCTACCTTGGATTCTCAGCTGCACTCATCCCATTAAATTAATGCTGAACAATGACTGATTAAATAGCAACGGCTCATTTTGTCTAACTTAATCATTTCTAGTTGTAAATGACAATTTGCACAGATCATATCACAATAATAACTATCATTTTATACACTTCCGACACATTAACTCAGAGACACATGGCATCAGTATATATTGAACCACCAAGTTCAATGATTTGTAAGGCTTTTTAATAACACTTTTTTGTTATTGGATACTCTGCAGATTCCGAAAACCATTAGTTATTTTGTGTATAGTGTAAAGGATACCACTCTAGGCAAAGACGTCTACAGTACATGGACAGAAAAATTACAATTTTCTAATAATTTTATTTTCATAAACCATTGATAGGAAAAAAACATTGCTGGAAATGTTAAAAAAAAGTATGGATCTACATATTTACCAAGTTTTCTAGATATTATATAAGTTACCACTTAATTTCTCTAATTGTCTTGTGTTCTATCAATAGGTAGACAAATGTAACCATGGACGTTCGATATAAATTTATTTATTTTATTTATTTATCAAATGTTTTACCAGGAAGTAATACATTAAGAGTTACCTCTCGTTTTCAAGTATGTCCTGGGCACAGAGTTATGATGACACATAATACATGGTTACAAATACATAGTTACATAAGTGAGCAGGGTATACATTATATACAAGACACAGTTAGAGATAATATAATATAGATGTAGTACTGTCCCCGGTGCCATGAGAAGAAAAGCAAAACCCTCCGGCTCAGGAGATGTAGTAGTACAAGCCATAGGTGCCTGCAGTGGGTCCATTCTGACCAATGGGACCCCACCCATGGAATTTCTCACTGTCGGGATCTGGACCGTGACTTCCCCCATCACCGAGAACACAGGCTAGCTACATCTTTATTTGTCTCAATGTCCCTACCAAGAATTTTGGTATCTACAGTTGTGGATACCCTTTGCGGGTTTATTTATTTTATGTGGGGGGGGGGGGAGAGAGAAGGAAGAGAGGAGGAAGAGAGAGAGAACACTTGATGTACTTGGGGTATTGGCTAATTTGAATATTCAAATATGATTATTTCCCAGGTATCTCAGGTGTGTTCACAAGTATAAATTCAAATAGGCGCAAACTTATAACGTGACACTAGTGGACAACAATCAAACAGGATAAGAATGATAAAGTGCACAAATCAGGTGCAGCCAAAACACCTGCGGTTTCCCAACCGCAATGAGATAGCAATGGAAAAATATGGTGTCTACAGCGCAAACTGATAGAAGTGAAATAAATAGTAGAAATACTATGTGATTAACTGATAGAAGTGAAATAAATAGTAGAAATAATATGTGATTAATTTTTGAAATTCTAGTTGGCAAAATCTGCCTCCCCTTTTCTAAGCTCATCTTGCTCGCTGGCATCTACCGCTCCCTAAAGCCCCTCTACAATCCCTGACTGATATCACCCAGTTTCTTGGCTCCATTTCCTCTCTGAATGAGAAGAGTGAGCTGCTAGTTCTTGGGGATTTCAACTTCAATTGGCTTGACCCTAAAAACCACAAAATCCAGATACAACTCAAGTCACTTAACCTATCACAACTCATTTCCCAACCCACACGGACAAACCTGAAATCGCATAACCATTCCTTGCTAGACTGGATTCTCTCCTCAAACTCCAGCAGTATCCAATCCTCTGGCATCCTTCCTGATATTTTCAGTGACCATGCAATAGTGTACTGTGTAAGGAAAATTAAACCGCCCCATTCAAGCCCTAAAGTTCTCCTCACTAGAACATTTAAAAACTTTAACCCACAACAGTTTCTGGATGACCTTACCAACTGCCCATGGCACAGAATCGATTTAATTCCCAGCCCTGATTCTGCGCTCGACTATTTCCAATCCGAGTTCTTAGAACTCTGCGATACCCATGCTCCACTACGCAAAATAAGGGTACGGGGGGCCCACCTTCCATGTGTTACAACTGACCTTATTGCACTCTACCAGTTCAGGGATACCTTGTGGAAAAGCTACAAAGTAACTGGCACTATCAAAGATCTCAATCACTACAGATGCCTGCGGAACATGTGCACAAGGCAAACAAGGCACGCAAAAGCACAATATTACTCTGACTATCTCCACCAAAATATATCAAACCCAGCTAACTTCTGGAAGGTTATCAACAATATATTCCAGCCTCCTAATCATCAACAACCAAGTAATATCACTAAGGGGGATATTACTCTGACAAACCCCACTGACATTGCAAATGCATTCAATGATTACTTTGTGGGGTGTGCCACTAACTTATTAGCGAAACGTAGCCCAAACCACAAACCTGAATCTCATCCTAGGAGTACCCACATAGCCCCACCCCCTCCCAACACTGCCCACAATTTTCAATTTGGCCCAGTATCTGAAGAGGAGATTACACAAGCGCTCCTCAAACTAAAACTAAGCAGCCAATGCGGACCTGACTTACTACAATCTAGGTTCCTACGACTTGGTGCCCCAGCCATTGCCAAACTAATTGCTTCCATAGTCAACTCTATCCTGTCTGCAGGCCATATCCCTAAGACCTGGAAAACTGCCAGAGTTGTCCCAATCTTCAAAAGTGGGGCCAAAAACACTGTCTCAAAGTACAGGCCAATCTCACTTCTCCCAATTCTATCCAAAGTCATGGAAAAATGTGTCCACTCCCAATTAAGCGAAAAGTTTGCAATGAAATCCAGTGTGGAATAGAACGGGGACAACGCACTGGTGCAGTATTCCTAGAGTTTGCAAAGGCTTTTGATACAGTTGATCATGCTATCCTGCTTAACAAACTCCAGAGCTCTGGAAAAGGGAAGCATGCTTTAAACTGGTTTCAGTCCTACCTATCAGGAAGATCCCAACATGTGTCCATCTCAGGCTCTAACTACAACCCCCTGGATATCACCTGTGGTGTCCTGTAAGGCTCTGTTCTGGGGCCCTTACTCTTCTCAGTGTTCATTAATGATCTTCCCACAGCTTGTAAGGAAGCCTCAATACACATGTATGCCGATGACACAATCCTATATGCACACAGCCATAGCCTCTCTGACCTTCACCACATACTTCAGTCTGACTTTTTGTGACTCGAAAACTGGATTTCCCAAAACAAACTGTTTTTAAACACTGACAAGACTGTAACAATGGTATTTGGGACCAAGACTAAATTTTTAAAGCTTCCAGCGACTGAGCTCCTGATTAGAACCAACGCTAACACCACCCTAACTCCTGTCACTAGTTTTAAATACCTGGGCTTATGGTTTGACTCCCACTTAACATTCGGGATGCACATTGATACCCTGACAACCAATACCTATGCCAAACTAGGGGTACTTTACAGGAACAAATCCTCCCTAAGTCTCCTGGTGAGAAAGCGTATCGCACAGTAGATGCTAATGCCAATTATTGACTATGGAGACATAGTATATGGCTAGGCACCTCAAACCCACCTTAGCAAACTTGATACCCTCTACAATTCAATTTGTCGTTTTGTTCTCCAATGCAACTACAACACACATCACTGCGAAATGCTCAAAGAACTAGATTGGTCACCACTAGAGTCTAGGCGCAAAGTTCACCTTTCCTGTCTTGCCTTTAAATTCTTTATGGGCAAGCTACCCAGCTATCTGAACAAGCTCCTCACCCCTACCACCTGCAGCACTTATCACCTGAGATCAGACTCCAAAAGACTGTTCATGGTCCCAATGCTCAACAAAGTATCCGGCCATTCTTCCTTCTCTTACCGTGCACCCCAAAACTGGAACAACCTACCAGAGACTCTCACATCCACCACCAGTTTAAGTTCTTTCAAATCTAAGGCTGTCTCACATTTTAATCTCGTCTGTAACTGTTTCATACGCCCATAATATATATTTTCTTTAACTGTGCATGCAATGTCTTGTAGATAATGTATACCCTGTTCATTTATGCAACTGTATTTGTAACCATGTATTATTTGACTTAAACTCTGTGCCCAGGACATACTTGAAAACGAGAGGTAACTCTCAATGTATTACTTCCTGGTAAAATATTTTATAAATAAATAAATGGATGATACCAGCACTATTAGTAAATGTCACAATTGTCTCAGTCGAACAGGATCATCAGGGGTTACTCCTCTATAAAATGTGAGGAAGAAACACAGATACAAAATGAATGGTGCATTAACGTTTGACTCCAATACACATACAACACAGAGGGGAATGCCAAAACTCACAATGTCCCCACTGGTAACGTGCAAGGAGTGACTTGGGGCACACTCCAACCCTACTCTGGTCTCATCAGCTGCCCGCGCACTCACACGCGTGCGGCTTCCGCACTCTGTTCCTCTCTTGTGTTCACAAGTATCTCTGTACATGTTGTATAGAGGAGTGTTTGGGGAGGTTTATAAAGCAATGGTACCCCAATAAATAGGACTCCTCTCTCTCTCTCTTGTTGTGCAAAACCAAGGGTCAATTTCGTATGTTTCTCAAAGTGCTGGAAAAAGTTTGCCCATCTAATCAGGGTAGCAACGTCATCACATTGAATGTATTTTAGTGTTCTTTAAATATAATTTGTGACTAATTACATCTGGTATTTTGGATGTGTGTGACATTCTCTAACTTTATGGCAATTATTTAAAAAAAAGAAAATTATTAATCTTAATATAATATTACTTTAGCATGGCTCATTGCTTTAAAATACTTAGCTTAATCTTTTGTAGGTCCTTAAATACAAATATGGCAGCTATTAGCAACCTCTTCAGTCAGGCATAAAATTGAACCCACAGGCCTCATAAACAATGGAGAGCTTTGGGAAGATTAAATCAGTGTATGCAGCTGTGAAAGAGAACATTAGGAAATACATTATCATTCTGGTTTAGTATTATTTTGTTTGACAATCTACACTTGTTATATGTTTTATCTACTTTTGTGCTTTCACAAATGTGTCACCTTGTATAAAACAAATATGTGCTGCAACATATCTCAATGTGCTCAACACAGCGATCTAAGTGAATATATTACAAAAACCAGGGTCTAGCAAGAAAATAAACAGCTGTTTCCAAAGTCATTTCTAAAGGTAAAATGTCTTGATACTTTTAGATAGCTCATCTTCCCCGCCCATACTGTATATTCTCGTACACAACCTAAAAGTCACATAGGGGCCTATTCTAATACAGTAGCTCCGAATTTGTCATTGCCAAACCGCGCGGTTTGACATATTAAGAAGTAGCAGATTGAGATGTGAGATGTGAGATGTGAGGAAAAAAACCCTATTCTCTATTGCAAACTGCTTCTTCTAAACCGCTTCTATAAAAGTGACAAACCGCCCGGTGTAACAGCCAATCCGCCCGGATATTACCTGCTTTCGAAGCGGAATGACCAGAGATGGGGCTAACTCCATCCCCGGCCTGACTTCTCGGTTTTGCTCTCCCAGCCAAACCCATATTTCAGGCTCTGGATGTGACACAATACCAATCTCACCCCCCTGGAGGTGGAGGGAAATTGTTTTGAGTTTTTAGAAGCGGTTTGCATAACGGAGACACTAGAATAGCAGTTTTAATAACAAAATGTGATTTGAGGCTTTTTTGACAAACATGATCGGATTGGCAGAGCCAGAGTGAAACTGCTTCTAAAAAATACTTTTAGACACGGATTGGACATGCGATTAGGGTTTACAGAATAGCAAAGCATGCCAAACCGCTTCTAAAGGGCTCTTTAGAAGCGGTTTGTCACACTTCGGAGCTACTAGAATAGGCCCCAAAGGATTCTAGATATGGCCAGCAAAGCACTTAAAACATGAAATATCATAAACCATTCAGAGAGATTTTTCACAACCAACAATGTGTGTTAAGCAGCAAAGCAAGATTTCATTTCATTGTCATTCTGTAAAGTAGATTGTTTGTACATTCCGTTGTAGAAGGAAAGCCATTATACGACGTGAGATGAAAAGCAATTATTTGTGCAACTACATTGACAAAGTTTGAATTCAGCTATGATCTGAAGAGTAGTTGTTAAATATTTGTATTTGTTGTCATAATGGTTATGTGTGTACTGCCTTGCAGTGCAGTCTGGGAGATTATTGCACCTTCAAATCGAATCCCTTTAAAAAAAACATCAAACAAACCACTTTTTATTCACAGGGTATGTTTTTCACTGGTTCCCTGCTGAGTTAAATCTGAGTGACAAAATTACTTTGTGGATCTTTCTGCAAACAAAGCAGGAAACGGCTTCAGACAAAAATACTGCAAGTTCAAGACATGACATTGAAAATGTAGGAAAACGATGGTGATGGTTTTACAATGTCTGCCAGGAAATTATCGATGGTAATCAGTTTGGTACAGTATGTGACAAGCATTTTATTCTTGGAAGAGACACACTGTATTTTAGTGTACACCTTGTATTTAATCTTGATATAAAGTGTATATAGTTGTGTGTGATTATAACCTTTCACACAAAGGATCCCCATATATACAGATGTTATGATTGATGATGATTATTGCTCCAGATTAAATCTCAGTCTGATCAGAAAGGATGCTGATGGAATTGTGTTCAATGTACAATGATTTTCAGACACCTTACTTGTGATGGGACCATGTTCTTGAAGGTAAGACAATGTTACTCTGTCACTTCTGTAAGATGCATATCGGCATTGAGTCTTGCAGCAGCAGTGAACAAGCTTGAGATTATACTTCATGCATATTAGGGTCTGGGGACTAACTGCCAAGCTGACGATATTTATGCCGTTAGCATTAAAGCACAAATAATGTACAGTACCTTTTTCCACAGTGACATTCTGACAGTAGGTATAAAGGGAGTGAGTATGTTAATGTTATGACCTAAATTCTGATGTCTGAGGTTGCCTGATAATCTGCCATTTTTATCACCTACCTCAGGCTGTCGTCTTGTAGATAATGGAAGACAGGGCACACAGATTTGTAGTATAACCAATTAATTTATTAAGCTAAACACAACGTTTCAACCGAAGTGGTCTTTATCAAGTGAAAGCTAAGTGGCGTGATTTCACTTGATAAAGACCACTTAGGTCGAAACGTTGTGGTTAGCTCAATAAACTAATTGGTTATACTACAAATCCGTGTGCCCTGTCTTCCTTCAGCCATTACGTGTATTGAATTGGATGCAGCCTATCGTTCAAAGACGGGAGCACCGGTAACTGTATTTTTTCACTTTTCAGTTATTCTGGTGTGCAGCATTTACCCATATTTGTATTGGAGTCTTGTAGATAAAGGCCATTTACACAATAATAATGAATAATAATAATAGTTTGTTCTTGTATAGCGCTGCCCAGAGCACACAATCAAGATAACCTAAACCAACCTGGAACAGATTATAAAAATGTATTACCGTAACATTTTACAAGATATTAGGTTGAGGAGGTTATGTCTTACGTTTGGTTGGAGAAGTCTATGAGAGACCTAGTGGCCAGATAGTCATGGTCAACCGATGACTAGCTCACTACTACGACTACTAAGGAATTACTACATTCCTACACTACACTACCACCCACTCACTGCCCCTCACCCCCATAACCATACTGTACCTTATAGCTGCTAAGTCAAGCAAAAAGTTAACTCTAATAGCCCCCCACCAGGGGGCCAAACCACCCTCGCCAGGGCACGTATACACTATTAATCTACCTAAGGAGAACCGTTATGTTGTCCCCTAGAAGATATCAAAACTTACAACAAATTTACATTTGACATCAATCTCACAGCAGGCGTTGCCACCATACACTGTCTCTGTACCCAAGAGACAATTTTATGGTTATCTTCCTTAAAGTTTTCTCCCCCCCCCCCCTCCCTAAAAACTTCTTCTCCAAGTCAGCCAATTTCTCTAGGTATTTATTTACATTTCTAACAAAAATTCTAAAAGATCTTCTAGCTATTTTCTTTCTTGAGAAATTAGGTTTAGGGCTATGCAACATTTTGGTGGGTTTCAAGTTAATGGGCCATAAACTGGTGTCTTCCTCCAGAACGTGTGTTATGGCATAGCACTGTTTAGTAAATATGGGCGCACATAACTTAGGCAATATTGTTAGGTCATTCTTAGCAGCAATTAACAGTGAATCACAGGTCATGAAATGTCAAAATGCCATTATAACAGAGCTGGATAAACCAATACATATGAGGCTAACAATATAGGAATTGACACATTACTATAGTTCATTTTTGTCAAGTTTTCGTAACGTGATCGGTAGCTAGACCACCAATCCCAAAGTCAATTGAGATGGGCATAAATGCCAGTGCCTCATATAAAACCTTTAATGAGCACAACATATGTTATGATATGTTACTCCTTAAAGCAGCAATACCATATTCCCCATTTTTTTAACCTTTTTTCTTATTTTTTTATATGTAAAGCACATGACAATGTATAATTCTACACTCTTACCTAAACTTGCAATCATTTGGTGCTTCGGTTATAAATCTGAAGAAAAAAAATCCCCATTGTGTGCCTAACATAATGGTTGCCTTTCAGTTTCAATTAATTCTTCAGTCAGTGTAACTCAGCAGATACACATTATTCGTATATGCCTAATGTAACAGTATCTATTGTTACAGTTTGCGGCTCAAACTGCTGGGAACATTGGTAACAAATTATCACAAACAGGAAAGTGTTGCAAAGATCTTGCACTGCTGGGGAGATGGGCTAAAATCTGCTATAGAAATCAAAAGGTGCTTTAAATTTCACAAAAAAAATCATTGAGTTGATTTTTTTTTAAATCATTAAGTATCTAATACTACATAAGTGATTAATCAAAAACAAAAAAACCCATAAGATGTTAGACTTTTGCTGATTTAATAGTCACATAGTATATAATAACATAATGAGGTTGAAAAAACACAGTTAAACCTCTAGTAAATTATGATTTCAAAAACACAAGAACACTGCTGTATTTCAGTAGAGGATCCCGGAGTATATGTCCGGAGTATAAGTAGGCCTATATAAGTAAACCAGGCCTGTATAAGTGAACCGGAAAATAAAAGTTCAAGGGCACTCCAAAAGTGTCCTGCATTCATGTTGTGTTTATTGATCACTTCTTTCATACCAGCAGCCAATGTTTTGACCTTTGTGGGCCTTCTCCTGTCAGCTGTTATAAAAATGATGGATCAGCAAACACAACATGTATGTAGAAATGATTGGGAATGGACTGGAGGATTTCTTCATTGCAGTTCTACTTTCTACTTCAGTTCAAATGAAACCTTCTGAAGTTAGGGACCCTAACGAGTATTCTTTGATGTCATTATCCAGCGCACACACTGATTAATATCCAGTTAACCTCTCGTGTCAATGCTAAGTGTAAAAGGTTAGGGGAACTGTATTCCTTTTAGACTAATCTGTATCTGAGAATGAACATGTAGCATGTGTGATGAGGGGAAACCTGAACTCCCATTCCACAACAACGATTCGATTCATTTAGTGTGATTTAAATGAACTTGGCAATGCTAGTGTTTGTACACAGACAGCCTTATTGCTCCTCAGTGACTAACAACCAAGATATGTTTGCTGTGTAATATATAGCCTAACATTTGTATAGGGCAGTAAGGCGCTATAAAAAATTGAGTATTTGTTTTACATTGCTATGAATAATATTGTTTCAATTAGAGATGGGTACATTTTTGCTGCAAATGTTAATCCAATGGGGATTGTGGGAAAAGAGGAGATCCCCTCAAACCTTGCTCCAAATGACAGATCAACTAACAGGATTTCCAGACCAACTATATAGAGTTATTAAGCCCAAAGCACCCAGTGACTAGAATGCTGTGAAGAGGTGAACGAATATATAGTGCGCAACTACAGTCAATACACAACGTGAAGTGGTAATCAGTGATAAAAAGATATAATTATATAATTGATACGTGACCTTATGGACACTAGATATTGTTCAGCATCTGCAGCTGTGAAACCAGGGATGGCTCAGAACACCCCCTAGAAGTTTAGACAAATACACAAAAGACACAGCGCACAACGCTCATAGTGCATTAAAAATTATATTAAAACAACCATCAGATAAGGTAAGTATTGTGCGTACATCAAAGAAAATTTAAACAAGCATGTCAGGGGTTATGTTACCCGTGCGCCAGACAGAACGCCAGATCAGAAGTCGTCATTGGTGATAGAAGCAGTTCCTCGATCTCCCGATTTCAAGCGGGTGTATATATGGAGTCCTGAATCCCCACTCACATGGGTAGAATGCTGTACTGGAGTCAGACCCAACAGGACGAGAACCCACAACCACGTCTTTCTTAGGAAACAACTCTAGCAGAGCTAAACCAGCTGATAGGTAGCATTATTGTCATATCATACTTTTGAGCTAGTCACTGCCTAGGAAAGCAGTGGTTGTGGGTTTTAGTTCAGTTGGGTCTGATACCAGTACACCATTCCAGTCACTAGATAGATGCCTTAGGCTTCATTAACTCTACATAGTTGGTCTGGAAATCTTGTTAGTTGGTCTGATTATTGGGAAGGAGGTTTGAGGCCATCGCCTGTTTTCCCTCAATCTGTGTTGGATTAACATTAGCAGCAAAAATGTACCCATCCCTAATTGAAACAATATTATACATAGCAATGTAAAACAAATACACTATTTTTTAGTATCTTACTGCCCTATACAAATGTTAGGCTATATATTACACAGCAAACAGATCTTGGTTGTTAGTCACTGAGGAGCAATAAGGCTGTCTGTGTACAAACACTAGCATTGCCAAGTTCATTTAAATCACACAAATGAATCGAATCGTTGTTGTGGAATGGGAGTTCAGGTTTCCCCTCATCACATATGCTACATGTTCATTCTCAGATACAGAATCCAGCTATTAGCATATTTTACAGGTGTAACCATGCTGTAAAATGGCTACAGTCATCTCTCCTGCTGACAGTAAGGCCTGGTAAGTTATGGGCATGCCAGCAGTAATTATGGAGGTTTGCCCTCACACCCTGGTGAGGTGCCCTATGTATGGGTGGGAGTGGTCACATGTTCTGAATCCGTGATTAGTGATGTCAAAGTTGTGCCAGCCTCCAGAGGATACATAAGGCACAGCACTGCTTAAAAAGTTAGTTGCTGGAGGAGTTCAGAAGCTGTTGGAAGGTTATGTAAGAGACTATAGACAAGGAGCAAGTCTAAGTGCAGGCTTGGGAGGAGACAGCTTATAAGACTGTGACCAGGGACCTGGCACAGGGACTATCTCCCTAAGGGGAGATAGGGAATCCACCAATTTGGGGAAAGGACACCTTTCAAAGGGAAGTGCGGTGAACATGAGCGGCTGAGTATAACCGCTGTGAGGGGCAGCTGGCCCGCCGCAAGTCAATAAAGATGATCCTGTTAAACCATACCCTCGTGTGTAAGTGTGGAGTGATTACACCGAGGAGTGCACCACAGAGGAGTTCCTCACCAGGACCATCCACAAGCGGACGCTGGGATCCTGATGAAGTGGAGGCGCTGCACTGGATATAGGTAGGACTCATGCACACTACCTCATCTGCCTGTCTGGGTTGGCAATCCCCACACACCATCATGCGGGAGACTCAGGAGTCCTGTTGCCAACAGGTGCACCACCAGACACTACACTGTAATGGGGACTGGTTAGACCAGAGGGGCCAATGTGAAATTGGGTGGTCAGGCTAGGCCAGAAAATCCGTTACACAGGTATCTCAGGTGTGCACCACAAGGAACATTAAACTGTCAACCAGGAAGTGGAAGTGGTCTGCTTGCCGGGGAGGGAGCTACTACAGGTATGAGCACTAATTTTGGTGCTGCATGAAGGATATTCACAAAGGTGGTTAAGGTATAATATATCAGGGACAAACATATTCACTGTGCCATCTGCCAGACACATATTGAATTGAAATACGTTATTTTAAAATAAATAAAAATCTTCAAACTGCCGGAAGTGATTCTGCCCGCTTCCCGCAGTGCAAAATTGTTATTGGGTTGCCAAATCTAAGGCATCTTATGAGGAATGGGGAAAGGAACCCTCTAGGGAGGAAAGTGGAGCACAGGTTCCTTTCCTGATCTTCAATCAAGATGGATGCACCCCTACATGGATTCCCTGCTCCTTATACCTGTTATCAACAGTGAGTGGACTTTGATATTATACTTATTGCATTACCCATATTGTTCTGAGACTTTATCTGAGTGTGGTTGAGGAAAAGGGGATCCATAGCCTTTGGTTTTGTGTCCCCCTATTACCCAATAAATCCCACTTTAAGATTTAAACCAAATTGGCAGTCACGTGCTTATGAACTCTTATTGGGATGACAACATTGTCAAATGCTCTTAAGGAGTTATACATAAGTTTCAAACTAGGAATCCGATGTCCTTAATGTTATGAATTCTGCTATATCTCTGGATTTCTTCTGTTGCACCAATCTTGGACTATATGTTCTGTTTCTTATGAGGAATGGGGTATGGTGTCAGGTCCAACAGAATCATAAGTTGAACCCACAGAACCTCTGTTATCCAGGACAGCAGCTCTAGCAGTGTGAGCTAAACCAGCTGATGGATAGCACCACTGTGATAGCATACAGTACGTAGTTTTGAGCTCTACTTTTCATTGAGTGCTAAAACCTCTACAAAGCACGTTATCCTCCTCTGGGATAGAGAACCATATCTAATAAGCAGTCTTCTGCCATGAGACACCTTCTGGTGCAGGAAGACACATTACAGTCCATTTATTTGAATAGACCATAATATATTCCAGCACTAAAGGTGCCTTATGGCAGAACACTGCTTAGTAAATATGGCCCACTTTCTTTATCCTTGACAAGATTAGAAGTACTAACTCAAATCACCAGGTCACTTTGTTATATTCATTTCTCTCTGCATCTGCTTTATTTGCTGCGCTTCACCTTGTTTTAACTAGTGTGTGTCAAAAAAACTGTGTTTCTTTTAATCTCACCTGGCCACAGTAACTCATAGCAATACAAATTACTTTGTGCTGCAGTCCTTTCAAAGTTACAATCAACAAAATAGATATCCCTCAGAGATATGCCAGTAGACAGTTACAGTGGCGAACTGCTAGCCATCTGCCTAGAAAAACAGTGGTTGTGAGTTCTAGTCTTATTGGGTCTGACGCTATTACAGTCATTAGGTACCTTAGGCCTGCCAACTCTATATAGTTGTTATGAAGGAAGTGTATCATTTATATTCTTTACATAGTTATTAGCATACATCCCAGGGTACCTCAGGTGTGCTCCTTTTTCAGCATTTTTTTAAGGCATGTCTCCCTAATTTATAAAGAGGTTTGAGGGAATATATACATACAACTGGAGATGCTACTAATTTGAAAGTCTCCCTCCCCTTAAAAATCAGATTGGATTTTATGCCATTTTGGATTAATAATTTATTAGTACAGTACCTAATCCACAGAGGGATTGTGGTGGAGGAATCAGATTTGGTCTAAAAAATCCAGAAAAGGGGGATTTGGACCATTTTGTCCATCTCTAGTTTCAACATATGTGGTGGCAGATGCACTATTCAAAACATGGAATCCCATATAAATCATTGGTTAAATTTTCACGTAGATACATCACAGCTGATAATATATAGCTGATACAGTATATGGAAATCATTGGCACAGTAAAAGAAAATGCCAGTGATATGTCATATTGTAGACCAGGAACAATTTTTTACAATGGTGTCTTTAGAAGTACTATCACACGGATGAGTTCATGAATGCACTTGTTGCTCTTCCAACACGACTCAAACTAAAATGTAAATAATAATTACAGCAGTTAAAAAAAAAACACGCAGGAACTTGACATACGCATATATGCAAATATATTTTATACAGACATCCTTACAGATGTTTAAAACAGTCCTTCATTATTCATGAGAATATGCTGGTTATTAATTTTACTGGAGCAGTACCACATGTCAACATGGAATGGGGTATAATCAGCACATTTTGGTTAAAAAAAAAAAAAAGGCATTGTAGCACAAATCAATGCACTAGTTTTCATGTTATGTTTTCTGGCTCCGTTCCCGAGCTGTAAAAGAATGAACATGAAAACATAGATCATATTTTAATGCTTCATTGATACCTACAATACCCTTATACACTTAAAGTGGAAAACCAGCAATCCAAAACTCCCTGTTTTTGCTATGCATGGTAAGAGCTTAGAGTAGCTAACAGGTACTATTAGTGACGTTTCTCAAATTTCTTTCATTGCATTTTCCCATCTTTTCTTTCTTGGATTTTAGGTTCCACATTGAATTCAGTGGTCCTAATGTACACTGTCGATCAAATGACAACAAACTTATCAAGAACTATTTCAGTGACATATTCGAAACACACTTTGTGGATGTGCAAAACTACTCTCACTTTAGTTCTTTTCACACCACTTACCTGTCTACTAACTTATCCGACACAGGCCGCTAGACTGGGAACGCTCTTTGGCACTTCCAATTAATCAATTATTTTGGTTCTTTCTGTATCAAAACATGGACTCAGTCTTCTTATAATACTATTGACAGATGAAGTTATACAGCAGAATATAAACATTAGTACTTCAAATTAAGTGACCTTCACTACAGTATATATATTTGGACTGACACTTTAACCTTGGAATCCATGCATATAATAATATACTCAAATGCTAATAGACCAGTAGAACATTAGAGGCTCATGATTAAAATCAGTGCCTAAATACAGTAACTGATCAACCCCAGGTAACTCTTCTACAGAAAGTATAAATGGTAAACATTGTGCATTGTGTCAGAAACACACACATCCTGAATAATTCATATAACGCCCCTACTGACTAATACAACATTGTATTTATTTAAACTATTGTATCACATGCAGGGTATACAACTATTATTACTGTATCTCCATTATAATAAATAGCAGACCATAGGCTAGACTAGTGGACTTCAACCATTATTTCTTAAGGAACCCATGTGAAATTCTGCGGAACCCAACTCTCTCTAATAGGGCATTTGAGATCAGATGCATTATAAGGAACCCCAACCATCTCTAATAGCGTGTCTGAGATCAGATGCATTGTAAGGAACCCCAACCCTCTCTAATACTGTGGCTTAGATCGGATACATTGTAAATTCTTCTGTATTTGGTACAATTTTTAAATGACCTGAAAATTGCAGGGAACCCTTCAGGGATGCTCAGGGAACCCAAGGGTTCCAAGAAACCCTGGTTGAAAAACATTGGACTAGATCCTCAGAACTCTGTTAAATCAGGGCTAAAACAGGAGCAAACATTAACATGATATTCTCAATGTTAATTATATGAAAAACAATAATATCATCATTATTTGGCTCTTTGAGTATTAGGGCCACCAAGCCACTGTTATAGATCGAACCCCACCCACATACTTACAGCTTAACAAAAAGATAAGTAAGTAGCATTAGGCTCTTAAAGATGAATTTGAAACTAAATGTCTTCCCTTGTCAAGGTCCATCTGTTGATATGGCCACATATCCTGCTGCATGCGCACCTACTGTATACTCTATAACAGGGGAGCGCAATCTTTTTTTTTCTCTGCGCCCCCCTTACCTCGGTTCCAGCATTCTAGGCATCGTGGCAATGTGTTGTCATGACATCACATGACCCCATGGTGTCATTTGACGCCGCGTTGCCATGGCGACACGTCTCCAGAAGTCATCTGAGCCAAGGTAAGTGCAGTTTAGTCTAGTTTACAGAGGCCTTCGCTGCATCCCCGGCATTTAATTTGTGCCTTCAGGAAGCGCACGGGGCCTCAGTACACCCCACGCCACCTGTAGAAAATCCTGGGCCCCCTCCATCCCCCAGTTTGTGCACCCCTGCTCTATAGCATTTATCTGATAGATGTGCATTTTTCTTGCCTGAATACAGGTATGTCAACATATCCATATTAGGAATTGCTGCACATACTATATACAGTATTTGTGTTTTCATTTTAGGTCCTAGGGAAACCGTATAAAGGCAATCATTCCTGTGTACTTACTGTGCGTTGTGGGAAATAATCACTTAGCTCCCTTCATCCCTTTGCTACTAGAAAGGTGCCAAATTTACTGGTGTTGTTCATTGCACGTGAGATCCCCGTTGCAAACTAGGATACAACCATCAATACATTTGTAGTTGGGGATTATTTTTCCAGCAATCAATTGAGTGGTTTTGAAAGCCCCAAATATATGTTGCCCCCATTATCATTATTCTTTGGATAAGTATAACTCTTTAAAGTTATATTACTCCTCCTGTTTCTCCTTCAAATTCTAAACTGTCCTCTCCCTTGTTATTGGGTTATATTCTATAAACATTTTTCTTACAATATAGCCTTGAAAATGCTGTGCCAGTTTAATTCTAGATATGGCCCAATTTTGGGGGTTGGATTTGGATCCGCAGTGATCAGCCGGTTCCTTTGGTTTCGCAGATTTTTTATCCTTATTAGCGTACATAAAACACTCTGAAAATTCCGCAACCTGTGGATGGATTTGCTGAATCCATGGATTTTATTCTACAGATCTGTTAACAGATTGCATCCAATGGCGGATTTTGATAAATCCACATGGATTAAAACCGACCCAACCCAACTGCGGATTTTAGGCCATGGAGCGTATTTTGGGGATAAAATCTGAGAAAATATAGGAAACGGATTTGGGAGGATTTGTCCATCTCTAGATAATCCCCTTGTACAGTGAAGGGTTACTTTCTACCACCCTCTGTGCACAGTGAAGGGTTACCAAACATAGCAATTATAATGAGCAATATCTGCCAAATCCGAAGAGGCATACACCTCCATGACTGCCAACCTGCATTATACACTGTATGTAAGAAACTTGATTGGCAAGTACCTTACATATGACAAAGCCATGAGACAACTTTCCTTTCCTCAGTATATCATATTGTACTATCACTACCATATGAATCGATGCTACACCTTTGCACCTCTCTCCTTCAGTATTCAACATTCACCTTAACTTGACACATTTTATTTTTAATTGCTTACGTGCTCTTGGATTCCCATTTTTGGACTAGAGCTGCATCATAAGTAAGAACGGTTTCTGTACAGTTTGTTGGGCTTACGCCACTTCAGATGTGGAAGATTTTGGGGGGTAAATATAAGGTACAAAGAGTGGAGCAGACTGTGATCCATCTCATTATAATATGTGCACCATGTAACCCCTCCACAACTCCTCCTACTGACACCCCCCCATGTTTCAAGCATGGGCAGATGGGGCAACTTTATAGCAAAATGCTTTGATACATAAGTGCAGGATGAAAATGCCCCAGTATTACCCTGAAATTGCCTTTATACATGGGGGGAGATGTATCAACACAAAGAAATTGCACAAAGACTGTTGTTTTGATGCATTGCTCCATTGCTTGCGTTTGCATGAAATATGAAAATGTTTCTTACATTTGATGTAAATTGTTCACCAGGAAAGCTTAGGACAGCTAAGAACTGGTGGATTTTGTTGATGCAAATACAAGATATAAAAGTAACCTAAAAAGACACAGTTTAATACATCTTGTTACAATTTGTGCATCATGTAACTCCTCCTCAGGTTCTCCTATTGATATTCCCCGTATCACAGCTGACACAAACGGTTCAAAACATAGAGCAAAGAACTAGATACGTTGATGCAAGATGAAAATGACACAATTTGTATACATTTTGCTCCAATTTGCCTTGATATGTCACCCTCATAGCCTACATGCCAAATTTCTGTATGCCAATCCTACAGCAAATACAATTCTAACCTTGTATCACTAAGTACCAAGTAATAGAACAGAGAAAGTCTGTACAATATCTTGTAACATTATACAAATCACACTATTAGAGCAACATTAATCGTTATTAAAACATAATTGATTAAAACTAGAAGGCTATTCATCTCTAGTATGTTATTATCCAAACAAAATTTTAATTAGACACAAATAATGACTTTACATCAGAGAGAAAGAGAACATTCTGTTCTGCTGCAATAAAACTCCTGTCACTTTGAAGCAGAAAGTACATGAGACTTTCAGTGGAATATTCAACTAGTGCTCCGGTGAAGGTTATGGAAAAACTAATTTGTCATTCCAATATACGTCAATAAATAGCATCTGAAGCAAACGAACTGCCTTCCCTCAGATTACTCCTTTGCACTTTTGTGTCACTCTCAATATAACCATTTTTCATATGTGCTGCAAGCATGGTATAGGCAGACTCATTCTAAATCACTCCGTCCAGCATGACATGACTAACACAAGCAGACATGATGTGTCATTGCAATGATGTGGTGGGGATTTCAGATTTCACAAAATCACCTAGAGTCCTCAGGCTAAAATTTCCATTGGTCCGCTGTTTAGTTTATGTCTGTAATTCTGTTGTATTTAACCATGATTTCATAGCTGGAACACTTTTCTATGGGACAAAATGTGACATCTTTCTCACAGACATATGGCCTCGGGTTCCATAAAGAGAGCAGAGCAGATACTATATCTAATATCTGTTATCTCATGGGTGGCCAACTCCAGTACTCACGGGCCACCAATAGGTCAGGTTTTAAGGATATCCCTGCTTCAGCACAGGGGGCTCGGTCAGAATGATGTAGCCACCTGTGCTGAAGGAGGGATATCCCTAATATCTGGCCTGTTGAGGTGGCCCTCAGGACTGGAGTTGGCCACCCCTGAGTTATATAAAGAGTCACAATTTTCAGATACTGCTTTTTGGCATACGGGGGACAACATCAATGTATGTAGACTGGTCTGTTACAGCAGTTCCCGCCTTTGAATAGGATGGAATAAAATCTGCCTATGGCCTGTCTACGATCGTATGTACAATTATTTATCACTGGAGGTGTTTTTGCACCCAGTAATGTCATATTTTCTCTTTTTTTGAGTGTACATATATATTTTTCGTAGGATAGAGTGAACACAGGCCCTACAACATCTTCCAAACAAAGGAAAGGTGTGAGAAACCAAATAAATGTGTAAGAAAGAAGCCAATAGGAAGCCGTGCTGTCATCTGGCACATAGTTACATAGTTACATAGTTAAGGAGGTTGAAAAAAGACATACGTCCATCAAGTTTAACCTATGCTACATTTAGACAACAGATACTTTATCCTATATCTATACTTACTTATTGATCCAGAGAAAGGCAAACAAAAAACCCAGAGTCATAACATCCAATGATATCTCACACGGGGAAAAATAAATTCCTTCCTGACTCCAAGAATTGGATTACTCCCTGGATCAACATTCTTCCCATGTTTACTTATTTGGTATATCCCTGTATACCTTTCCTTTCTAAAAAGATATCCAACCTTTATTTGAACAAATCTATTGTATCTGCCATCACAGTCTCCATGGGTAATGGATTCCACATTTTAACTGCCATTACTGTAAAGAACCCTTTCCTTTGTTGATGGTGAAATCTCCTTTCCTCCAATCTTAAGGGATGACCGTGAGTCCTTTGTACTGTCCTTGGGATAAGTAGTTGTTTTGAAAGCTCCTTGTACTGTCCCCGAATATATTTGTCTATAGTTATCATATCCCCTCTTAGATGCCTCTTTTCTTATGTAAATAAATCTAATTTAGCTAGCCTCTCCTCATAAGTTAGATTGTCCATCCCCTTTATTAATTTGGTGGCTCTTCTCTGCACTCTCTCTAGTTCCATAATGTCTTTTCTAAGGAGTGGTGCCCAAACTTGTACTCCATATTCAAGGTGTGGTCTTACTAATGGTTTATAGAGGGGCATAATTATGTTTACTTCCCTTCCATCCATTGCCCGTTTAATGCAAGATAAGATTTTTGTTTGCCTTTGCAGCTACTGCATGACTTTGGGCCCTACAGGCAGTCCTCAGTTATCCAACAGAATCCGTTCTGGAAGTAGCGTTGGATAGTGAAACAGTTGTAAAGTGAGTCCCATGTTAATCATGGTGATGAGCATTGGATAACGCATTCAGGCGTCGGATAACGCATTCTGGCGTTGAAAAATGGCCCATAGGATTGCATTGTAAAGCGTTTGATATGCCATTCGTTGTAAAGTGAAACGTTGGATAACAAGGGCTACCTGTATTGCTAAGCCAGCTGCCTACAAGCACTCTGAAATCCTTCTCCATCAAGGATTCCCCCAATTTATTCCCATTCATTTGTAAGTCGCCTGTTTATTTTTGCTTCCCAAATGCATAACCTTACATTTATCTGTATTAAACCTCATCTGCCATTTACCTGTCCATGTTTCCAGTCTCTCCAAGTCCTTCTGGAGAGAAATTGCATCCTGCTCTGATTCTACTACCTTACACAATTTAGTATTAACAGCAAATATGGAGACTTTGCACTCAATGCCAACCTCAAGGTCATTAATAAACAAGTTAAAAAGCAGGGGTCCCTGTACCAATCCCTGAGGTACTTCACTCACGACCCTAGCCCAACTTGAAAAAGTTCCATTTATGACAACCCTCTGTTGTCTATCCTTCAACCAGTTTTCAATTCAGGTGCATATATTATTACTGATTCCAATTTGCTTTATTTTGTACACCAACCTCTTGTGTGGAACCTTATCAAAAGCCTTTGCAAAATCTTAGTAGACCACATCAACTGCATTACCCTGGTCTGAATTCCTACTTACCTCCTCAAAGAACCAAATAAGGTTAGTTTGGCATGATCTATCCTTCATAAGTCCATGCTGACTATTACTAATAACTTTGTTTTCCATTAGGTATTCCTGAATATTATCCCGTATTAAACCTTCAAGTAGTTTCCCCACTATTGAAATCAGGCTTACAGGTCTGTAATTCCCTGGTTGTGATCTAGCTCCCTTTTTAAATATAGGCACCACATCTGCTTTACGCCAATCTTGTGGTACTGAGCCATTGGAAATGGAGTCCTTGAATATTAAATGGAATGGTTTGGCTATTACTGAACATGCTTCCTATTGATCAGCATGACATGGAGACTTCAACTCCAGGAAGTATGAACACTACCTTCACCTGTAAGTATCTCGTGGACCAGGGGGTTCCAGGACCTGAAACTTGCGCGGTTCAGTTTTGGGGATCACCTGCTTCCCATCCTGGTTACCAAAAAGGGACAATACCAGGGGTGGGGGTGGGGGTCACTGCTGCCTTAATAAATAACCCCCAACGAGTTGTTGTGAGAGAAAATAGGAAGTGTAAATACAAAGACAGGCAACAGGATACAAAGACATGGGGATGAAACCAAAGTCTTATTTCTAGTTTATTACATGCGGCGATGTAACCCCTGTAGCTTTCACAGGATAGGAATGGAAATGAATCATTGTATTGTTACAAATATCAGTATGAATATGAAAAACGACAAATTAATGCTTAATAGAAACTACTGTGGTAAAAAGAAACACTGTTACAAAAAAATGAAGCTTGACCTGACTTTATTCCATTCTGCCTACAGGTGTGAGCCTGCTGTAAATGAATGTGGGTTTCCTTGAGTACTCCCATATCAACAACTTAATGAAGTACAAGTTTATGGGGATATGGATACAGATGGGTGAATGCTCCTGAGGCCTCCATTATTTTTGTCTCAAAGAGTGAGCAAGCGAGAGACCTATCTTAGTCTAGTCCTAAGTGCTATATATATCCCCTGAAACCTCCCTTCAAACAACCCCCCGGGGAGAGACAACTGTGCACAAAAAGGAGCACCTGGGAAATATGCTAAAAGTAGTCATTAAAATATACTTTGCATATCGCCCATGTATCTCAGGTGTGTTCTTTTATGAGATATTAAGGCGAGTTCACTGGAATTGTTCTGAACACAGTAAAAGAGTTGCGGATGGTGATGCGAAGTGAAAATGTACAGTGTATAGACATTGAATTCCAACACATAGTAATTAAGGATCCAGTCATTTTCAAAGTCCCGCCCTCTTCCTTGGATCTTTGAGGGCGTCAGTCCAATGCTTGTTATTGTTAGCCAATTCATTTTGTCTTTGCACTGCTGACTAAAGAGAGATTAACCAAATCTATTTGAGAGCTGCTGGTAATTTGTTCCCAATGAGCAATCATACACCTCAGAAAAAAATGACTTTATATGATAAAAATACATAATTAATTTAGGCAATTACGGGAGAGTACTATGTCAGCCAGCAGAAAATTATATTTTTCAAGAGAAAATAAATAATGTATTGGATAAATCCTACTATTGTTTATCTACTGTCCATATGCTCATGTCTCTTCTTCACTAACGCATGACGAAGGGCAAGAGACCTGGAAACATGTTTCTAAAAATATCTCTCAGCCTGGATCTTTTTTACTTGACCATTTCTTGGTTATCCCTAGGCAGGCTGTAAATAATTTAGATTCTCATAACATTTGAATTTGAATTATGGTGGAGGGCGGGAGGTGGGGAGTGGAGAAACATCATTTTAAATGTGGTTATAGTCTGTTCTGTACAGGTGAAGGAAGCCACAAAAGTGAAATAAAAATAACAACGTTTTAGCACACGAGACTTATCCCACCTGCAAAACTGGTGCAGAAAGGTTGAACCAAGTTTATCAATAAAAATGTTTCCTTTTTAAATCAATTAGATTTTTTGTGCTTTGGTAAATTTGGTGCAGTATTTTTGCCCTACTTCGGGAGCTGGGATATATTAAGCTTCAGAATTTACACTTACAAATATATTAGTAAATTGCTCCTATTCCCAAGATCCCTGTCTAAAGAGGAACAGCACATTGATGTACGAGCTACAAACTGCTGTCTATGCAGGACATGGAGTGTTGCACCTTTTGAGGGTAGCTGTATATAAAGTGACACAGCAAAAACGTTATATTATAATTGGATAACAGATTAATATATAGAAAATAGACTTATTTAGAAACTTTGCAAAATATATATTATTATATTAGGAAACAAACAGTAATCGGTACCAATGATTTATCATCCAACCTTTTAAAATTGTGCAACACCTTTTTTTTATATTCAAAGCTTTTAGCTGAAACCCTCAAGCTAGTAAATGATAAAACAGAATATTTTAGGTGCATAATCGGAACCAGAGTAGCCCCAGGAGATGTTCCATGCTATTTCTCCCCCTTTCCCCCACCCCACGAGTTACTGAGATTATATTAATTGGTGGTGCTGGGGCTCAATTGGGGGAAACAATATGGCTGGTTATATCTCGTGGTATCTGAGGCCAATATGTTAGCCACAAAGTCATTGGTTATAGCCTCCTATTGGTCAAACATCAGCGGACATATTGCATTCACCAACATGGACATTAGCAAATATCTCCTTACCCCGGTGGGAGCTCAGAATAGCACTGTTCAGCCCTAGCCCCATCCCCCACCCATGGTCAAATAATGTCAAAAAAATCAATTTTTCTGACTCCGATCTTGATGGCTTTTCTCAGTTGATTCCTACCCCTGATTCATTTGCTCTAATATCAGGCAAAAGTGGACTTAAGTCGTTTTGCGCTGCAATGTCAGGTCAACGCGTTGGCGCACAGTTCTGATCCAAACTTCCTGTCCTGTGCAGATGCAATGTGAGACGTTCTTTTTTCATGGGAATTCATTTAGAAAAACAGAGAACCAATGTTCTGAGCTAATATGTGAATTTGAAAAGCACCTTTTTTCCCCTCTAAAGGATTGAGTGATTAATATTAAAACGGGTTTACCAACCAAAACAAACTGCAGGTTTCTTTTGATTAGATATTCATGTTGACGTTAACATTTATTTTTTCATTATTTGTAATAATGTTGAACACTTATTAAGCCTTAAGCAATCCTTGCTCTGTTAGATGCACGTTGTTGGAGGATTATGTCTGGATATAGAAATACTTTGTTCCTATGTAATGTTACCTTGCTTGAGAGACGCAGCAATTTGAAGAGCTGGATTCTTGCAGCACCAACATCTTACTCTTTCCTTATTCGGCTCTATTTTAATGCTTTGAACAGTGTGTGAGCTGCTTTCGATCCAGGTTACAATTATTTATGCTATGTTTCTTCTGTCATTTCTGCATTTAACCTTATACTTTAATCATTATGTTCTGGTCTCCAGCTCACTCATCCCACTTTTAAATGGCAGTTCTGACTGTGCAACTGTGAATGACCAGTCTATTAAAGCAGCAGTAGAAACTGCCAGGTTATTGTCATTGTTTTTTTCCCTCCTTTAATATGTGCATCAATACAATCCACAAAATGATAATTAATTAGCTAAGTTGACGATTGATCCGTTCTCCTGTGATCGATCAGCAAAGGTTCGGCTCAGGGTTTCACTAAATGACTGTCAGTGCAGCAGAAGAGGAGCAAAGATGCAAAGTTCTGTGTGGAAGATCATGTGACCAGGCAGTCACTAGATACAATTGGTGCACTGCTAGAGAGAGGGTAGGGCTCAAAAGGGGGGGTGCCAAAGACTGTTTCAGAAGGGGATGGGACTTTGTAAATGGTTGCTATAGAAACAAAAATGCTTGTTACACTATAAAACATTAAAAAAATGTAACTCAGAGTTGTTTAAAAAAAAATGCTACCAGTATTTTCTCATAGTACAGAACAGATTTATGTTAAAAAAGCACACATGTAGGATATTGCTCGGTGTGCAGCTTTAATCTACTCCATCCTGCTGCTGGGGATCTCTCCTAATCCTGAACCCAGACATAAATACACCTGCTCTCACCCACACCTCCCTGCCATCTCTTCCCCTGCAAATAGTGTTAACCTTCTGATATATTGCTGACTTGCCTTAAAACTCACCCCACAAATTAAGCATTCCAATAGCCTACACTCATGGCTATTGTCCCACACACACAGTCACTCGTACCACACATTGTGACCGAGCACTGCCATCTACAGCACGTATTCCCTCTCCTGCTGTCTCTGTAAATCTGCCATCATAACACTTAGATTGTAAGCTCTTCAGGGCAGGGATTTCCATTCGTATTGTGAGATTTTGCTGTGCTGTATTATTATAATTCCGTGTACTGTATTCTTTGTGAAGTGCTGAGTACACTTCTGGCGCTATATAAATAAAGATATATATATATATACATAGATACATACATACATGTAGATAGGGATTCTGATGAGGCTGCTGGTGTGGTGATAGTGGAGAAGCCTCGCAAGCGCTATGTGCCTTGCTGCACAGTCCATGTTAATCAATTGACCGCCCCAGTCAGTAAGCCCATGCTGTTAGTAACATTTGTGTTATTTTGCCTCAGGATCTGGCAAAGAACACAATGGTGGCTATTCTGACTTATCAGCTGCCTGAAGTTGCTATTCAGAGCCTTATGGGATCAGTGTTGAATTTGCAACAACTGGTTCTCATAATAGATATGCAGAATAGCCCTATCATATTCCTCTCTGGTATGTTGTCCACCTGAGGCAGGGGCAGAGGCTTGAGGTGGAACTGGAGCAGAGGCTGGAGCATTAGAATTCTCTGGAGCTACTTCCATCAGTTCCAATGTCACTGTGTCCTCCTGTTAGTTCTCTTCATAGGAGACCTCCACGGAGCTCTCCAAAGCAGTAATTGCTTGCCTATGCAAAGGCACTTGAGAATTTAGATAAAAAAGATGCTCAAATACAGTAAACTTTATTTGGAATCTATTTGTAAATTGTTATGGGGTGTTGTGAGTCAATTAACATTAAATTGACTGTTTTAATTCCTTTGATAAGATGATTATTTCATATTTAGTTTTTTGATGTAATATAAGAATTATATTTAACCCCCCTCTAAAGAGTTACTAGTATGGTTAGCGTGTAACGGGTCCCACCCTGTGTTGTCATGGGATCATGACATCATGGAGAGTATATAAATTCAAGGGAAAGTTCAAGAAGGTTAAGTTCTAGGAGGACAAGAGTAGAGGAGCCTAGGGGACATTGCATAAGTAATATTTATAGCATAAAAGCACAGACCATGCCCCACTGTTTATTATGGTATAGCTTTGCTTTAGCAGCAGCAGAGCTGGAAGTCTCCTCAGTCATGTAGCGCAAAAAAAACAACCGTCCCTATACAATATGTTGTGAATTTATTTGAAGGGTCCTGTCATCATGGCCCCGCGACGGCAAATGGTATCAAGTTGCCATTACATTGGCATGGCACGTGACGTCACAACACCATGCAGCGTCATGTTGATATGACAACGGGGCGCCCTGTGGTGCCGTGGTGCCGTGACAACGTGTTGCCGCATGACATCACGTGATGTCCCGTTGTCATGCAAAGCGACACCATTTGACGTCGCAGAGCCATGACGAAGGGAAGCTGAAGAGATGACGCCAGAGAAGGTAACAGCCGAAACCGCGCACATGTCCTTGCACTGAGCCCCACAAACATCCCAGCCGGCCCTGCGGGCAACACTTTAGCCTATGTTGTTCTTTTTTTAAACTCAACAAGGATAAATGGCCTGTGTTTAGATGGGATGGTGTGTAGGAACTCAAAATAAAACAATATATTAAATCAAAAATACCCCAACTCGGTATGGATAGACTAAAAATAGCAGCAAGGGGTATAGATATATCATAGGCATTGACGTAGCAGGAAGAATGGCAGAAGGCCCAAAACGCATTCTCTTTGCAAAGTATCTGCTTATAATTATTGTATTTTAATCATAGGACTGGTGCCTGAGGAGACAACATACTGATCTGCTGGCGGTGAACAACACAATTTAAAAATGTCAAGGAATGCTTCTCACATCCGTCTCACATTAAAATGCAACCCTTAAGAAAATACACACAAATCCAGTGTACAGAAATGATCGATATATAGAGTCAAGCCCAAGGGGTTAACAGAGATTTCATGCTACAATAAATATTATTTTCCATTCTGTGATGGATGTGACCTATTAATTATTTTCCTAAGCTTAGCAAATGTTTGAGGAAGATCATTTCTCTGTGATTGCAGTTTATTAATTAACCTTACAATTAACCTCTTTGCTTCCAGGCGTTCTTTTGCACATTACTTCTCAATTTCTTTGCATGCTGCTCCAGAACAAAATGGAACAAAATGACTTGAAAATTGTTAAGACGCCTGCATAAACGGTGGCACATAACTCCCCAGGTTTAAAGACAAAGGTTATTAAAATATCAATCTGCAAGTCTGGCATACTGTACCTTGGTGGGTACTCTTTGTAAAACTCCATCTCTCATTTCCTAGTTGTTAGAGTTTAGGCTCTATGATTTGAAGATTCCGCTGCCCAGTGAAGGAAAACACATTGTAATAACCACAAGCAAATACTCCCATCTGTCTACAGCGTTTTACACTTAGGAGGGATTCATTTGAGGCTGCTGCATTGCTTCTGTGTGATAAGTTTACCACCTGCTTACTGAGAGATGAGAAATATAATTACCACCTACCCAACAATACCTTGTTGACTTAGTAAGCAGCTGCTAACACATTCACTAAAGTGTGATGCTGTAGCTTTTAAGTATCTCAAAAACGGTTTTTACAGACAATGTTTAGCTGCTTCCAGAACATATAGCTGTTACTTGTATCACTGATTACGATGGTATAACTTTAGAAAACATCTAAAAATATTGCAACATATCTGGGATAATCCCTGAAACTGCAGACCATAGTGTAACATCACACCAATGTATATATATATATATATATAATATAGTACTTTGGAGTACTATTATATAACACAAAAAGTAGGCAAACCTTCACCCCTGCGCCTCCCCTCCCTAATTTTGGATTTTTTTTATACGTTACACTAGCAGCCCTTCCCTTTTGCCCCTTGCCTCAATTTTCACCTCCTTCTCTCACCCCTCTCCCCCTTGTCCTCTTCTCTCACCCCGCCTACTTTCTCCCCTCCTCTCACCCCTTTCCTTCTCTTCTCTCACCCTACATCTCCTCTTCTTCTCTCACCCCCCTCCTCTCCTTTCACCCCCTCCTCCTCCTTCCCCTTCTCTCACCCCCTCTGCTTCCTCCTCCTCTCACCCAATTAATGCCTACCAGTAGTCTGCATAGAACACAGGCCGGCAGGAACAGAGCAGCAGTAGAGATGTGTGGTGGGCACGTAGGCAGGGTGGCGGTACAGATGGGCAGCAGTAGAGACGGCGGTGGTGGGAGACGAAGACGGAGCACTGGGGGAGAGGAACAGGGTGGCAGAGGAGGACGGCTGGGAGGACCTGCGCTGTACTATTGGCAGACACCGGAAGTCACTAAAGCCTTCCACATCAGATGGCTGGGGCATACGTCTCCTGGCAGTACTCCTCCTCTACTGCCCTGTTCCGCTCCTGCGGTGCTCTGTCTTCCTCTCCTGCCACCGCCCATCTCTTCCGCCGCCTGTCTCTACCGTCCGCCCTACGTACGTGCCCACCACCCATCGTCCATCTTCCTCCTCCACTCCCGCTGCCCACAAAATGTGCCGCCCTAGGCGTCTGCATAAGTTGCCTAGTGGTTGCACCGGCCCTGTCTGAGTTGACCTTAATATTATATGTGTGCGTCTAACCTCTTCTTTTTCTACATCATTAATAAGGGCGGGAAATGTGTGGTATTGCAAGCAAGCTGATAGGTGTCTTTTACCACATGACCCATTTAAACATGGTATACGATGAAGATAGGCCCTGTAAAAGGGCCACACCAAAGCCATCAGCTGAGGGAGACCACGCGAGGATGGCGCCCATTAGGAAGGAAGAAGATAAAGATGAAACATTTTTAAAAAATCAACTTCTTTCCAGTGAGGATTATTTTTCAATCAACATTAAGTATGTGTCGTTGAGGGACACGGGTGGCTTCAGCCGTAGGATGTTAACCTTGTGTAGGCGGTGGGTTTTATTTGAAGGCATCATGTTTTTTATGCTTTTTTTTTTATTGGCCCATCAAGGATAACCAAGGATTAATCCATTTTTTTTATTGATACTTTCCTAGTTAGTTTGTTTTATAAGGTTGATCATCGGCCCATTGGATTAATTTAATGGAGACATTCGAGGCAGCTTTGACCCTGAAGGCCATGGAGGAGCGCAACATGGATGTGGTAAGTGCTTTTATTTGATCATTTAACCAGTTGGTGTTAATGATGGTACGTAGGCGTTCCTTGAGAGTGCCTAGATAGCCTCACTGGCACTGTATGGGTTAATGATCACTCAATGTATATTGTTATGTTGAAGTTGTATATGCTAAATAAGTCATGTTTATATTTATTTATTTAAGGACTCAGCCCTATTACCCCGCTCTGTCTAATAAGTCCTTAGTGATTTTCATAACATTACCCTTATGGTAGCCATATATTATATTTGCACATGGGGATTTGGCATCATTCAGGTAATTGTAAAAGTGACAATCACGGTTCTTATGCATTATCGCCCATATACAAATGAGGTCATTACTGCACAGATATTGTACATATGTCATTCTTAGTGAAAATGGCATTAAACATGAAAATATATCCGGCGTTATTTTTTCCCTTAATACATAATATTATCACCAATATTTATTTATAAAAATGTTTTACCAGGAAGTAATGCATTGAGCGTTACCTCTCGTTTTCAAGTATGTCCTGGGAGCAGAGTTATAACAATACATGGTTACATTAAAAGAACAGAGTTATACAGTCAATTCACAAACATTTCATGGACAGAGAGTTGGAAAATTGGGTACAGGGAATAAAGGGCTGGTGAGTTTCAGATTGATATAACAACCTTTAGTGAACATGGACCTACAGTAGTGGTCTAGCATTGAAGTAATTATGAACTTAAAGCAGCAAACAATGTGAAATCTTATGTTTTTTTTTAATAAATCAGTTTTGTAGTATTAGATAATAGTGACTGTTTTTTGTTTTTATTCAACTCTTAATGCCATTTTGTATGAGTTTTAAAGCATCCTTTGATTTCTATAGCAGGTTTTAATCCACCTCCTAAGCAGTGTAAGATCTTTGCAACACTTTCCTGTTTGTGATCATTTGTTGCAAATGTTCCCTGCATTTTGAGCTGTAAACTGCAAGAATAGATAATGTTACCTTAATATTATAAGGATACATTGTAGCTGCTGATTTAAACGGACTGGAGCAGCCATTATGTTAGGCACACAATCAGGATTTTGACAGATTGATAACAGGAGAACCAAATGATCGCCAGTTTAGGTAAGAATGTAGAATGATACACTGTCACACGCTTTACATATAACAATAATAAAAAGAAAGAAGAAAAAAAAAGTTGGAAAGTAGTATTGCTGCTTTAAACTCCATAAAGTAATTAACATTTTAATTCTGAAAGCAACAATCTTCTATAAGGCTACGGGTCAGAGGCAGAAATATTGTCTTGAAAGCAACTTTGAAAGAATGTTTTCATTATTTCCGCTGAATGGTGCTCAGGGGTTTGTAAAGCAGTCCAAGTCTTACATCTTTGAAAGACGCAGCTCTCCAAAATCATCCCTGTTGTGAGTTCTGGTGACCTCTCGGTGGCAATTTGATTACGGAATGTTTGGGTCATCTGCCTTATTATTTGGCATTAAAGGAACATTGTTCTAAGTTGAGGCACAAGGATAGCACACTATGTTTCAAGTGAAATGTATTTTCAAAAGACTATTGATGTCTCTAACCTAATGCTTGAAGCAGCTAGACTGTCTATGATACATTTGTGGACACTGCCTACAGTCCTACTGCCTATTGTCCGACAGAATCTCATGTTGTATCAGGAATGTCTGTTCTCTAAATCCAATTTGCTGACATTTGCTCTTAAAGAGAGGTTTCAAAAGCACCTGCTATTCCCATTAGAATACAAAAGCAGAAATATCTGGTGGAGTCATAAGCAATTTGTGTGCCGAGCTAAATAAGAACCATAGTGTCTGTACCTTGACATGCATTTGACATTTCAGTAGGAATCTATAACATAATGTGAAATATTAGATTTCCAAAGCCATAAACTGAACAGAAATGATACATTGCATTATTGTGTGTGCACGATATATAAATAAAATATGGAGTAGGATTGAGTAATACATATTTATTTCAGATGCAAGGCATTTTTATGGTAAAAACAATAATGAATGATGGCAAAGTAAGAAACAAAAGCGGATTGGTATTTGATATACTTAAAATATTATATGAATTTTGCTCTCCAATACTAGTCAGCATTATAATGATGTATAATGTTGAATTTGCTCCCATTTGTCCTTCATAACAACCCTGATGCCGTGTCTTGTCAAATACTTTGCTTTAATATTTTACATCCATTATAAACACATTCAGATATGTATCCGTTAAGGATCACTGAAATGTTTTGAAAGATAACAGCTGCTATAAACCTTCAGTTCCATTCACGTTTGGGTAGAAAATATCTTTTCGCGTGTGCGTATTTTGAAAAACACAATGTGGGTTCTCCATGAAAACATTGTTAGGTTATGAACAAAGTTTCTACGACCGCGGCATAAACGTACAAACAAATTCCATGTTCATAAACTCAATGGCTCTTGTGGTGATTGTGTTTGCACATTCTTAGTACATATCCTCAAAGGAGGCAGATAAAGGAGAGCCACTGTTGTCCCTCCATTAACTGGTGTCACTAAAGTCAATAGATGTGGGGAAAGTGCTCACCTCTGTGTGTACACTACACAAGAGGAGATAACACATCAGATACCGTGATTCATATCGTGAAATTCCCATTTACCAGTACAGCTCCTGAAAAGAATAGCTATGAGCGTCTTCATTAAAGCAAACGCGTGTGACCTCAGGGAGCTGAACATTTTGACCAGTCTTTCCTCAATCCTGAAGTACGGTGAATAAACAGCTTATATGTTTAGATCATACAAACTATTTCGCATTCATTCATATGTAATGTCGTGGAGCCTGAGGTTTTTTTTTTTTTTAGCCTTGTACAGTATATACAGTAGAACAGGGGTGCTCAACCCCAGTCCTCTAGACCCCCCAACAGGTCAGGTTTTTAGGATATCCCAGCTTCAGCACAGGTGGCTCAATCAGTGATTGAGCCACCTGTGCTGAAGCAGGGACTGATTGAGCCACCTCTGCTGAAGCAGGGTCTGATTAAGCCACCTGTGCTGAAGCTGGGATATCCTGAAAACCTGACCTGTTGGGGGATCTTGAGAAATGGAGTTGATCACCCCTGACATAGAAAACGCTGCCTTTTACTGCTGAAATGGGCACATTAGTCTATATTGAAATAATATAATACCCACAGATCTAATACTATTGTTTAAAACACTCCCTAAATAATCTGTACTTCCCTTCTCTCAAATCTGTCGTGCACAGACCTGTAACCTTTCCATTCCCTTTACATGTAATCTTGTCTGTATAATTTATTTGCATCCCTTACTACCCTAATTGCCACTGACCGTAAGAAAGTATTTTATTAGCTCCTAAATAAACTTATCATATCACCCTCATCGCCCTTTATTCAGAGCACATACACTTCCACAATAATGTCTCTGAGATGTCAAGAAACATATTTTAAGACAATGGGCTTTGTTAATTTGACCAGTACCGCATTTAAAAAAAGAATAGGATCTCTCTAATAGATATCGTAGAACAGCGGTGCACAAGCTAGGGGGCACGGGAGAATAGTCTGGGGGGCGCAGGCGGTTGCAGAGGTCCCGCGCTCCTCCCCAAGGTGTTTAAATCAAATGCCGGGGATCGCTTGAGGCCTCTGCAACAGTAACACTTACTGGGATTCAGACGCGTCTCCATGGCAACACGGCATCATTTGCCGCCGCGAGGTTATGTGACGTGACGTCAAAGGCATCAGATGATGCCGCGGGTCATGTGACGTGACATCAAGCGACCCCGGAGCGTCCTTTGACACAGCAGGCAAGTAGGAGAGGGGGTGCGAGCCCGGGGGAAGCCTGTCAGGGGGGCGCAGCACCAAAACTTTGCGCTCTCCTGCCTTAGAACATCAGAGCGGTTACATGTAAGGACAAAAAGAACCCAAGCGTTACCAGATATGATTGTTGTGCTTGTATATATGTTACATAAGTTTACGAACGAGGTGAAATTTGGTCGTGCAAATGTTGTCGTTTCAGCAAAGTAGCCATGGAATTGCATACCTCCAAATAGAATTACTTATACTTAAGGTGGGGAGATAACCTAGGAACACAACCGCGATAACGGGGAAATCTGAGGATTTAAATCTGCAAAATATATTGAAATGATTGACACCAGCGTATTTCCCAGGTGTGTTCTCAGGTGTCTCTCTCTCTCCTCTCCTGCAACATTCAGGGTCTGAATGTCTTGAATATTTATTCTAAGGGTGGGCACTTTCACTTGTGTTTTGGTTCTAAAAATATTTCATAATTTGGTATTGGTTGTGATTCTAAATTTGGGGGGGGGGGTTATAGAAAGAGGTAAAAAATAAACAATAATGTTAGTCAATTTTTTTTTAACAAAAAACTTCATTAAAAAAAAAAAACCCCAACAAAAATGAAAACAACAATCAAAAATTCAAATCTGTGGATGAGCCTTTTTTTTGTTGGTGTTTTGGCTCAAATTTTACTCGGATTCAAAAATGAATTCCAAAGTTCAACTCGGAATTAGAATCCAACATCAAATTCCCAAACGGCTGACTCGGAATACAAATTGAACATAAAATCTGTGACATTTAGATTTTTAACTCATGAACTTGCCCATCTTTAAAAGAAATATCTGGCAAAATGGGCTCTAAGTTGACAACGTTCAAGTAACAATGTTGATTTTCGAAAACAACATTGGCGATCCGAATTTTGGAAAGTTTAAACATCTGTAGTTATATTGTACAGCAATGGGTATATTTTTCTTCTTGAATAGATTGTATTAGAAATGCTTTCTGCTGTATATCAAAGATGCTAATGTTTAATATAATACGTTCATTATTTCAACAGTTAGCGTATTATCTTTCTCCTGTGAAAATGTCCTACTTTCCATTTTACCCAGCAGCGCACTTAGGGATTTTGTCAAATGAGGACAGAATTATTCCTTTGCTGCTCTCAGAAGTTTCAGAGACAGTGTAAGGTCAGCTTATTTTAAAACACAATGAAAGTCCTGACGACATACAAAACTAAATTCTCTGCAACGAAAGCTCAGACACGATGGTGTTCCATTTTCACAGCGTATTGTAATCTCTTTGCAAGGGGTTATATGATATTTCGGGCGCTAGCAATATCTTCATGACAGTATAAAACAAAAAGTAAATAGCTAATGTGAATAGTTGATTTAAGATCATAAAAAAAATCATTTTTTACGCATTCATTTTCTAAATGTAAACGTGACAGTTTGGTAAATAGCCAACAGCAAAATAATAACAATACTTTTCTTCTTTCGACGTATTTCAATAAATAGAAGTAAATGAGGGATTCACAGGAATTCACATTTTATGGACAGCATTGTTTTAATCCACAATTACCAATCACACACTAACGCCATCTGAACGTACTGTAATGCCATATGCACATAACATATTGAATGTAAAGATAACATGCAGAGATGTACATTTAGCCTGTAGTATTAGATACAGGCTAATAAAGATAATATGGCTCTTTAAAAGGAGGTATTATTGTGTGGCTCAAACAAATCCCACTATAGGGTAAATTCACAGAGCTCTGTTCCAGTTTTTATCGTGACGTTGCCTCCATTTACCGTTTTGATAGTCATAACGCATATCCGCATGCTACAGAAATATCAGATCACTAACTAAAACAGACATCTGGCTTTCTCATAAGCTAATCATATGCAAATCATATGCAAACCATATGCAAATCATACACTAATTAGCCGTTGGCATATCATCGCATAACCACAAACCTCTGTTGATGTTGGCGCATGGAAATAACGCTTCGATAATTTGGTCACACCAAAACCTGGCGTTACTCACATCCAGACCATGATTAGCATAGTGTTATTACTAGGAAAAACCTACAAGCAAAAAGGCGGTTCTAAAGTGGTACCCAGATAACTGTACTAAGTATGCTATAGGACAACCATTTCATTGTGAAAAGTTATGTGTCATACAAAGATATATATTATGGATCATATCAATGCCTGAAACATATTAAGAGATGCATCTGATAATGTCTGTGTCATGAAGTTCATGTATTAAACTACACTATGGTTTTTAGTGATTAAATGTAGGATATGTTTGTCTGGCCTACTATGGTAAATAATCATTGACTGTATTAATTATGGGTGTACAATAATGTGTACATATTATAACAATAATTACCAAGAGACAGAAGTAGTGGGCACAACTTTTATTGTCACACAGTTACTTCCCTGTGTGTGAACAATAAAGGGAGGAAAATGTACGGCTCAAATAACAAGAACAATATTAACAGTCCGTAACCCATCTGCGTTAATTGGAACAGACGATATGGTTTTGCCAATGCGCATGCGCAGTGTATTGTTTAACTTTTAACACGTCTCTGCACAAAGAATATCCCTGTTAATACAGCTAACGTAATGATGCGAGCTTTCCGAACAGGCATTGTTTTTGCATCTTATTGGCCTTGTGGATAAACGTTAAACTGAGGGAAAGTAACGGACGTTACCTATTCAGGTACGTTATTAGTCACGTTAGTAACCCAGATTTAACAGAGCTCTGCAGACCCCTGTGGGGGTAATTCTATAAAAGCTGTTTGGGCTGGTTTTGACTGAAAATCCCCTTTGAAGTCTATAGGGAATTTTGCCTGAAAATCGGTCTATCACGATTGGTCGCGGTCGTTTTGCTGGAACCAAATTTCCGCCGGCGTTTTGCCGTAAGTAACGTCGCTGCAGGATCCTCCGCTGCCGGCCACTTCTCCGCTATGGTAAATCCCTAATTTTATCCCTTACCCTAAAACCCCTTAATCTTAAACCCTAATACCAAGGCTACTCCTTAAAGCCTTAACCTCTTACCCTAAACCCCCTAAAGTTAATCTCCGACCCTAAAACTAACCTTCTACCCTAAAAGTTATGTTATAGTAGAAGTGACCAGTGGTGGCGGGTCCAGAGGCAGAGCGGCTGCAGTGGAGGGTCCCCTTGCGGCCAAACACTGATGGGGACTAGGTCCCATTTCACTGAAAATGTCCCGAAAAGGCCACTTCTGTATTTAGAATAAGACCCTATGCAGTATAACATCAACCTGTAGCTAGTTTAACTTCAAACACAACACTTACTACCAACATCACGATTCCTCATCTTTCCCTATCAGTTTATTCATACTAAAGGGGCTACAGTATGTAACAAGGGATTTCTTTAAAAACGTGTTGGTGTAAATTCCTTTGGGTAAAACATTGCCAGAAAATAACACCTGGTCAGCAAACGATGCAGAGGAAAGTATTTAGAATTGAAATGTACAAATATCTTCACATTTGCTCAGCAACCATTTCAACGTTTGCTCTTAAAGTTCCCGTTTTCGTGTTTCACATTGTTCAGAATTTTACCAATTTCACCACCAAAATATTGCCAGAATGTCGTTAATTTTGCCAGAATTGTTTCTACTTTTCAATAGACTTTAGGCAAATTTGGCAGTAACTGGCAATATATAAAGGGACCCGTAACCTGGCAAGCTGATTTTATTTGTGCTAGTCGCATTTCTTTGCGAAGCTTGACATTTTTGCTAAATGTTTTGCCCAAAAACACCTGGCAATTTTGATCTAACAGCTTGACATCAATGGTTAAAGATGAGATTGCTACAGAAAAAATGCTTACCCACTCCAAATTCAAAGTAGGCCAACAAGTGACATTGCTGCTGTGTTGCTTGCACAACTTTGCTTTTAAAGGAGCACTACAGGTTGCAATGTTTGTTTTGTGTATTTATCTTATTTGAAATTAAGCAGGGGATCTCCGGAAGCTGAACCCCATTCATTTCAGCTCTCGGCTCCCCCTGCTTCCCGAGATACTTACTTCCGTAGGGGATGCCGGTATCTCTCTGCCGTTTAAATGTCCCACGCCACACGGGCCAATAGGAAGGGATGACGTCACGGCTTCCTATTGGCCCGCAAGATGCAGGACATTTGAAGCCGCCATTATGTTAGTCCCAACAATCCCCGTCGGAGCTGCTACCTGCAGAGATACCGCACCCCTAACGGAGGCAAGTATTTCGAGAAGCAGGCTGTCCGCGCACCTACAATTAACATAGTTCAGCTCCGGAGACCTCCTGCTTCAATCCTATAAATAAAAAAATAATCCAGCCTGTAGTGCTGCTTTCATGCACTGTAGTTGTTTGAGAACATGTCACATTTAATTGGACATAATCTGCATCCATGAGCTGTGTAGCATTGTGGTTTTTAAACAGTCACACACAATGTGAACCAATTTACCGAGTACACAATCTTATTTAAAAATTATTTTTTGACACCAATCAAAAATTAATTTGTAACATGCACTGTAAATGAAAAATGGAGTTATTGCTATTCCAAATAGATTGCTTAATTTTAATTCTATTTAACCTGCTCTGCACAAAGTTATCTAATTGGGAGTAAAAAAAAAAAAGCAAATCTGTTGACTTTAGTTTATCCGAGCTTTTATGATGAAATGATTAAAACCAGTGAAGTGACAACTCCTTCAAAGGAACGTGGGCATTTTACTGTGTTTCTAATTAAACTATCAGATCTTCCGTACGCAATGTTTTATCATAAGGCCAATCTCATTTAATATTAATAAAGAGATTATGGTTGCAACACACATCTTGACTGGTCTTTAAACTGAAGTCTAACTGAGCAGACACCAATGGGATGTGAACTGTATTTTACATTCTTACAAAAGTGAATTCATTTTTTTTAATAAAATGTTTGAACTAGTTTCTTCTTATTAACCTGATTTAGCAGCCTGCAATCCACTAATCCGTTGTGGAGCAAAGTATTTGTTATATCATACACCTATAGCAGTGTGTAAAGCGTAAATAATCACAAGAATGTGACTTTTTCATTTTGAGTAAAGCCACCTTCTGTTAATTTGAAATACATTATTTGTTTAAACATTTCTGTTCGTAGACTTCCTGGGGGCGGGACCTCAGGATGGCCGCTCATTTTCAGAGCCCCTGCCTAGCATTTTCTATATTCTTTAGCATCTGCTGGTTTAAGCTATGTCAGAAGACGATACAGAGCTGGAGCTTCCTAGAAGGACCAATATCTGAAAGTTGATACGATTCTCTGGAAGTCCAATAGTTTTCGGGCGTTCTGCATGTCTACGACTGAGCCTGTGATTGAGCCACCTGTGCTGAAGCTGGGATATCCTTAAAACCCAACCTGTTGGGGGTTATTGCATTGCAGTTCAGAATCTGGTTGCTAACACTGTTAAAAGATACAGATAAAGAATGGGTTAAATCTCTGAATTTTAACAAGGGAATATCTCACTTACTGTACTTCCTTATGTTAAAACTTTTGCTAGTTTAAATACCGAATCTGTGTCAGAGCCCTCGGAAAATTATGGCCGGCTTTTACCCGGGTAATTGGTTGCAACGATACGTGCTTAATATTTTATATTTGACCATGGCATATCTCCATCACTTTTTATAGTACTTTATTTTATCTCCGTAAAGATAAGATTTGTCTGGCTGTCGGAGTCAATGGCAAGTTATGGATCAGCTCAGGTTAAAATGATAAACTAGCTCTGCAGTTTGCACAATATTTGCAATGAACACTCGATTTGTGTCACTTCAGGTAAATGATGAACTGTGTCTACATTTGCTGGAATGATGACATACCTATTTCTTTTTGCTTTAATGTATAGACAATGTATGTAAATATGTTAAGAGACACTATATGTGTAAATATGTTATAGTTTTTGTATTATGCGCTGTATTATGCAAAAAGAAAATGATATCTACTGTATATGTATATTCATGTGGCTGTATGTATTATTTCATGTGTCTACAATGTATATCTTTAAATATTATAGTGTTGTCCCCATTGTATATTTAAAGGATTTTGGGGACAACATCATGTTTTGATAGGGGAGTACGTAGCCCCCCCTTTGGTGACTAGTATTGCAGTTAAAGGGGTTAACACTTAACAGCCTTAATGGGTTAACTGTGTTGGCTCACTCAGGTTACTCCCACCCCACCATGGTATGTAGAATGACTATGCAGAAGGGATTGCCCCTCCCTTGTATGTCTTGGGACCAGTGATGTCACCATAGGAAGATAGAAGTGTATTGATAGCTTCACCCAATGTTCTTCATAGTTCAGACTGGGGACCTCACTTTGAGTCCTGAAAATAGGTTTATATGTATAGCTAGGTGTATTAAGACTTGTCCTGTTACCACTTGTTATTTTCAGTTAGAAGCGTGCCCATTAAGTAAGCGCCAGCAGTAAGGATCCAAGATTGTCTCACTATTGAGCAGAAAGAAGCATGCTCTTGATAGGAGTTCTCACCATAGTAACTCCGGAGTATGTTTGGATTGGTCCAACCGGAAGGTCCCTAGTGCATTCCTGATCACATAGGTATGGAAATTACTAATCCAGGAGCCCGAAGTGTATTCCTGAAAGGCCCATTCAATATGGGGCATTACTGACTTTATGCAAGAGACTGCCAATGTATCCCTTACTACAGGTAACAAGTAACAAGCATCAGTACCTCCCCTGTAGGAGTGAGAGCTACCAAGGGGGTGAAGACCAGAGTAATATGTTTTTCCACAAGTTTTCTGTCAAGTGAAATGTATGTCAATACCTGAGGAACCTTATACAGATGCTTGTTAACCACGGACCAAAAGTGGAGCGTTTACAGCCAAGTGCCAAGCAGGAGTGAATGGCCCATCACGATTAACACAGCAGGGTCCCTGCTTCTGACAACAAAACAAAACAAAGCGCACAACACTCATCGTGATAAAGTAATAAACAGTGTTTATAAATTAGGTAGTTCAAGGTTAAGCATACATCAAAATAGACTTAATCAGGCATATATAGCCACACCGTGGCAGTTACCAACAGCTGCGACCAGGAGCTATAGGGATCTCGCTCCCCCTTCCGCACAATCAGCTGAGATGAGATGGTAAACACAATACCGGAATGCCGATGTCTCTGCCACAGTCTCAAAGTCCCGTATGTGACGTCAGTGCGCCCGATGGAACTAGAGGAATAGTTGGCTCAATCCTTAAAGGCAACGTGTATCCTCCTTACTGCAGACCCCACTGCACATCCGCATGGGTCAGCGACGTACACCGCTAGGATTGAGCCAACTATTCCTCTAGTTCCATCGGGCGCACTGACGTCACATACGGGACTTTGAGACTGTGGCAGAGACATCGGCATTCCGGTATTGTGTTTACCATCTCATCTCAGCTGATTGTGCGGAGGGGGGAGCGAGATCCCTGCAGCTCCTGGTCGCAGCTGTTGGTAACTGCCACGGTGTGGCTATATATGCCTGATTAAGTCTATTTTGATGTACGCTTAACCTTGAACTACCTAATTTATAAACACTGTTTATTACTTTTTCACGATGAGTGTTGTGCGCTTTGTTTTGTTTTGTTGTTCGTAGATTATAGGGTCTTGGGCTACCCTTTACACAGCAGCAGACGCTCATCTACATTGGTAAAATGTATTTATCTGATGCACTTTAATCACATTTCTGGGTGTTTTTGATATATTTAATCATTATCACATTTACACTTTTTACTAAGTTATAATTCTTGTGCGCACTTATCTGTTTTCCTGTTTGTTCCCTGCTTCTGAATTGGCCTCCCGCTGTGTTAGTCTTATCGGGCCTTCTCAGTCTGGAAGAGATGCGCATTGAGAGTAGATAGTATCAGTCACTCTCTCTGCGCACCTCTAGCAGGCGAGCGCACCGCTTTTATTTGAAGAACATAGGATTGAAGCAGGGGGTTCCGGAGCTGAACCGCATTCATTTCAGAAGCAGGGACCCCCGCTGTCTTGATCGTGACGGGGAATTAGTCTAGTCGCAGGGATTCCGCGGGCAGGCAGTGGTCAGTAAATTGCCATCTGCAGTTTCCTGGTTGACCAGGCCACAAACCATCTGATGGCATCTGTAAACAGTCAGGAAATAAAGCACCTTTTATGTTTTATAAAGGTTCCTGGTGCCCACCCTTTTTCTATTTGCTTATCTATGCCCAGCATGCACCTACCAAACACCCTGAGAAGGCATGAGAGACTGAGCGCTGCCACTGTATATACAACTGATGCACCCTCCTTTGGAGCCGGGTAAGGAGGGTTACATACCGTAATGGATCATTTAATTCCTACTGTAAACATGTGAAGTTAATGAATAAAAACAAATACTATACATTTCTGATTCTCATAAATGTTTGGAGAATTTTTGCAGTTAGAATTCTTCAAGCACTGATGTATACCTCCCCTAATATATTTCTTAGTATGACTACAACAAACAAAAGCAGTATGTATTCTATTGCAGTAGTGTTTTGGTGTACTGCTTGTATTTAGGCGTTCCCATCTAAACTACTGTACAGGCATACCCTGGTTTAAGTACACTCACTTTAAGTACACTTGCGAGTAAGTACATCTCGCTCAATAGGCAAACGGCAGCTCACGCATGCGCCAGTCAGCACGTCCTGAACAGCAATACCGGCTCCCTACCTGTACCAAAGCTGTGTGCAAGTGGGGAGACTATAGAGCCTGTTACAAATGCGTTATTTACATCAGTTATGCACGTGTATGATGTTTGCAGTACAGTACATGCATCGATAAGTGGAAAAAAGGTAGTGCTTCACTTTAAGTACATTTTCGCTTTACATACATGCTCCGGTCCCATACGTACGTTAATGTGGGGTATGCCTGTAGATTGAAACAGCTGTCTGTGAGTAGGTTTACTGGCCATACACTTCCTGTGCTGAACAAGCGTTGCAATGCTGCAGGCAGAAGCTTATAAGTATCCATGTTAAAATGAATAAGAAGGAAAACGTGACACACTGTGAGTGCTCATCTGCATGTCATTACCCAGAATCCCTGGCTGCAGTGGAAGCATTGTATGCTACGAGATAATGGGGAAAGGCAGGTACGTGGACCTGTCTGAGACGTGAATGTGCTCACAAGGGGTATTTGTATTTGCCATACATGTCTAAATTAGAAAAGTTATTGAACATACGTTAAATTGTGAAATGTAAAAAAAAAAAAGAAAGCGTTAATTTTTATTTCACTTGCATCCCCAATAAAAGTTGCCAAAGAGAACTGCAAGAAGGTTTGATAACGGGTATCGGAGCTCGATCAGTGGTAACTGCAATTGAATTAAATGGCAATACCCCTATTTGAAGCTTCATGAATCTCCCCGGACCCCCTTAAAGGAGCAATCCAAGCAGGTCTTTCTTTTTTATTTCTATTTTTACAAAGGTTTGAAGCAGGGGGTCTCCGGAGCTAAACCCCATTCATTTCAGCTCTGGGGACCCCCTGCTTCCAGAGATACTTACCTCTGAAGGGGGTCTTCTACAAGTTTAAAGCTCCCGCATCACGTGGGAAGCAGCATCGGATGACATCGCGGCTTCCTATTGGTCCGCAGGACGCGGAAGCTTTGAAAAGCGACCATTACGGTGAACCTCAGCTAGCGAGCCCGAGCGACTACCGGCACCCCCTACGGAGATATGTATCGCCGGAACAGGGGGTACCCAGAGCTGAAATTAATGGGGTTCAGCACCGGAGACCCCCTGCTACAGACCTATATTAAAAAAAAAGGGGGGGGGGGGAACAACCAGCTTGGATTGCCTCTTTAATATCTTCACTAAAGAGAGTACCAAAGATGTAACGGTAAATAAGAAAATACCATTGTTTTTAGTAAGATCTGCATAGGCGATAAATAATGAGGCGATAAATAATGAGACGTTCTTTGCACGCAGATCTGTACTCTACTTCATGTGGGGATTGTCAAATATGTAACATGCATCAGGGGCACTGTACGTACAAAATAAGAAACTGACCATCGTTTCACTAGAGTTAAAAATAACTCATATTCTGTTTGGCCCCCGTCAGTGCTACTGGGACTAAAACCCTTTAAGAGGACGCAGTGTACTTTTTATGCTATGCTGCCTCTTTGAAATGAAACAACAGGCATGGCAATCATAGGAGGAACATTTGTTGAACAGGTGGTGAATGGTAATTTTCCTACACAAGATGCCTGGAGGAAACTTTGCTAAGAAAATGTCTGCAAAATCAGTAGGTTTATTATAACTATTCATATTCGATTTTCAGATCCATAATGTAAAATCATGCACGGAAAAGTACTTGAGTTTATCAGTGAAGGTTTCAGACAGCAATCATTTGCAGATAGGGGTTTTTTGATTATTGAAAATGAGCGCTCTGTTTTAAGCATTAATTTTCATCAGTTCTAAAAGCTTATGCAAATGGGATCATTTATTTGTAACGCATTCAGTTCTGAAATGACCAGCAATGTGTTAGTGTCCATTTAAGCAATGAAGAGATCAAAGCAGCATGTACTAATTGCTACATTTTATATTCACAGCAAGTTAAACATTATTTGGCACGTCTGGTAAAACTAAGCAATCCTCAGTCTAGACGGTCCTCATCCTTTATTCCCTCAAGGATCCCCTATTCATAATGCTTAGTTGCAGACGCACCCCTACCAGCGTCGGGTTTGAAGATCCGCCGCCCCATGGCACTTGCAGTACCTGTGGCGGCCGCCTTTTTGCTGCCACCCTCCTTCTCCTTCCGAATTGTAGCGTCAAATGACGCCGCGGACGTCACCAATGTGATGTCGCGAAGTCACGTTACCATGGCAACGAAATGCCGTGTGAGGCCAAGCTGGTGACGTCCGAGGCATGATTTGATGCTGTGATTCGGAAGGAGAAGGAGGGCGGCAGCAAGGAAGTGGCCGCCACAGGTAACTGCCTTCCCATCAGGCCAGATAAGCCCGAGAGCGCGGCATCTGTACATGGGGGCAGAAACTTTTGCCACCCCCAAATTTTGCCGCCCTAGGCCTGGGACTAATGGGAATTCTGCCACTGACTCCTACAATAGTGCAAACAGCTACCAGGGCTGGCTGGGAGTTTTGGGGGGCTCAGTGCAGGGCCTTTGCGAGGCCTCTTACCTTATCCGCGGCAGCATCTCATTTTTCAATGACGTGGTGTCATGACGTTGTGGCATCATGTGACATCATGTTGTCATGGCAACGTAGCACCATGTGACGTCACATTGTTATGGCAACGCGGTGCCATGACAACGAGATCCTACAGGAGAAGATGCTGTCGGACAAGGTAAGAGACACTTACAGAGCCCTGTGCTCTACCCTGGCAATCAGTTTAATTGTTGTGGGGAAGAGCACAGGGCTCTGTAACAACTGGAACCGATGGCACTGCCACCAAGCCAACCCTCACGGACAGACCGCTAAACACACACACACACACAAATAAGACAGGCACAGCAAAAAGGAGAGGCAGCTACAGAAAAATAAACAGGACCGACACAAAAAAATAAACAGGACAGACACAACAAATTAAACAGGACAGTCACAGAAAAAAACCACAGACACACACATAACAGCAGAACAGATACACACAGGACAAACATACACCAATGCTCAACTCCCCCTACTCACGGCTCTCTCCTGCCATGCTGCATCCTTATTTCGCTTGGCCCTGCCCCCTGACAACTGATTGGCTGGGAAATTGCCCAGCCCCCTACCAAATTACCCTGCTTTGTCCCTGCTCCCTCATCACCCTTTATATCATCCCACAGCATCCTGTACCGTGGAAACCACGGTTGAGAAACACTGCTCTAGAGTCTAGAAGATGTAAAGGCAGGAAACGTGACAGTCTTTTTATTTATAGCACATCCAGTTGAAGCAAAAATCAGTGCTAATCATGGGTGATTTTTTGTAAAGAAACTGCAGTGTCTAAGACAGAAGTGGCCAACTCCAGTCCCCAAGGGCCACCAAGAATATTTCTGCTTCAGCACTGGTGGCTCAACCAGTGGTTCACTCAATGACCCCATAGTAATGAAGATCCAGGGATGGATTTCTCTGCTGGCCATTATTGTAGGGAATAATTAAATGCTGCCACTCGTCACTACCTCTTCTGTGTTGCTCTTTATCTGACTAGTGTAGCCATTAAAAAAAACCCACTGTTGAAAAAAAAAAAAAAAAACAAGGATGGCTACTTTTTTAAACAAGGTAAGAGAAAGTTACTTTCGCCTACTGTTGTGCAAGCTAGAGAAATGCAATTTACTTATATCCCACGTGTTGTATCAAATAACAACATTATTGGGAGCTTCATCAGGATCCTTCGCATAATACTAGGGTTCAGAGTGTGGTCTACGTGGAATTGTAAATTTTGTTGCAAAGGTTTTGCGGCGGCCAACCAGCACCTGCGTTTGCACATCGTGGGACCCTTTTTTGTAGCCGTTCTGCCGCTGGACACTCGGCATTGGCCGTTTCGACAATAAATTAAATTAATTTAAGGGGTTTTAGCGTTAGGGTAGGGGGTTAAGGATAGGGGTTTTCTGTTAAGGTGTTAGGTTTTTAGGGTAAGGAATTAGGGTTAGGTTAAGGGGTTTTCGAGTAAGGGGTTATAGAGTAAGGAGTCATTGTTTTTTAGGGTAAGGGGTTATATGGTAAGGAGTTAAGGTTTTTAGGGTAGGGGATAGCGTTAGTATTACCGGTTAACATTAGGGCGTTTTAGGTTAAGGCGTAAGGTTAGGGACTTACTTTGGCTGTGAAACGGTCAGCGGAGAGATGTCCCCGCGGTGAGGTCAATGGTGGCTAAACGCCGGCAGCAACTTGGCCGCAGCAAAATGGCCTCAACCAAATGTCCTGGACCAGGTTTACGTAGGTGAATTCGGCAATCCTTACTCTAACATTTACTTGCTATTTTTATAAAAGAGCACTCAACAGTGTTTGTCTTTACATCCTACCCAGAAGGAAGGAGCACTATATGTGAGAACCAACTAAAGACCTTCCAAAGTATTACCAAGAACACTGAGCTGTCAGGTCCTGCGGCACCAATCAGTGGCCCACCAAGAACACAGTGGTGTGTGCCACTTTACTGACAAGTGAAGAGAGGACGTGGCTTATCCTAAAGCATGCAAACAAATTAAACATCTGGCATTGCACATAAAAGCAATCAAGTATTTTGGCATTTTAAAGAGGCCAGCCTATGTGATAATGGGATTCCATTTTTAGATTGCTCTTTTATGAAAGGGGATTTGCTGGTGTGATTCTAGTGTGTGTTCTACAACAAAACATTACATGGATGTCAGAGTATCTTAGATTTGAATGCAACAGCTTTTATCTTCAACTACTGCAGGGTCAATGGTCTGGTCTTTATGAGAGCAAAAGTAGGACTTTTCCAAAGTGAAAAATATAATACATTGATTTATGGTAAATTCATTTAAATTTTTGATACTTAGGGGTCTATGCTCTAAGACAGGGGAGCGCAATCTTTTTCCCCTGCGCCCCCCTGCCGGCTGTCCCCCTTTCCTTGCGACCCACCTGCTTACTTTGGCCCAGACATCCTGGCGCCATGACATCACATTGCCATGGCAACGCGACGTCACATGACACCCGCGTCATCATTTGATGCCGCGTTGCCATGGTGACGCGTCACCAGGAGCCGTCTGAATCAAGGTAAGGAGAAGTTTACAGAGGACATGGAGCCCTGCTCCCCCGGCATTAATTTAAATGCCTTCGAGAAGCGCGCGGGGCCTCTGTAACCCCCGCGCCCCCCACTTTACTCCGCTGCTCTAAGCATTCATAAGCCACTTATCGAGCACCTATCGGGCAAAATGCCTACTACGATTCAGTAAGCGTCGATAAGTGGGCGATAAAAGAATGAATCGCCAACATTTTGAGCCTTCAAAAAAAAAAATTTGCTGAGTGAGCGGCGATAAGTCACTTATCGGCAGGTTCTGAACCTCGTGCAATTCTAGTAGCCGTGAATAGCTTATCGAAGCTAATCGCGGCTCTAGAATGGCGAGTTTCTCCCAAAATCCTCACACCAGGAAAAGTTGGCGTGAAGGTGGTGAGAACCTGCTGAGAAGCGGCAAGACAGGACTTAGGGAAAAAATGCTTTTTTTCTGCATCGGTTTGATGCCGGGGGTCTCTGGAGCTGATACCAATTAATATCAGCACTGGAGACACCCGGCATGAATCCAATGCAATAAAAATGCATTTACAGGTAACTTCATTACCTTAGCGGCTAACCGCTAAGACAATGAAGGGGATAACCCCTCCCTCTGCTGAATGCCCGGATGAAGGAACAGACTCCTCATCGATCAGTGGTGTTGATATAGTATTGAACCACAAACTTCAGGAAACTGGCTACCCACCAAGGGCCAAATACTCCCTACACCCACCCCTGCTACCCACAAAAACCAATAATACCCAGCTCCTCTACCCCAACATGATAGATAACAGAGGCCGTGGGTGTCTGGGGGTCCTCAGGTGGTCTCCGCAGGTGTCAGTGGGCCTTCGTGTGGTCCCTGCGGGTGTCCTGGGGTCCTACTTGCCCGTTTTGGGAATTTTGCTATCACAGGTAATCGAGGCTTTTTGAATACTCTGATAGCAGTGCTCACAAAAACAGGTGATTTAAATGGCCCGGCGATTGTTTTTATGAACGCTTATAGAATAGGCCCCTTAGTGTGTGACTCTTACTTTTAAATCAGTCTTTAATTGAGTTTACACTAGTGCAATAAAATTCCATAAATGTTAATTGTGTGTTTAGCTGCCATTTTCCTTTGAACTTTGTGAATGCAATTAAAAATAATAGTTATTGCGACTTAAAGCTACAGAAAATATGCATAAACATGTTCTGACTGGAGGAAAGAATGTGAGCACAATGATAATGCGTTAAAGAGATGGAAGGGGAGTATATCTTTTTAAGAACCAATACCAAGATTCAGCCACGCAGCTTCACCGCCGCTCAGATCTCTGCACCACCATCTTTACAGAGCACATCTCGCGGCTGTTAGTGAACACACCAGTGCGTGTGCACCCAGCAGGACACTCAGCGTGGCCGGCAGCAGCCAGGATGCGTTTTTACATTTCCCGTGCCTTGGAGAACTTGCTGTAGAAAATATAACATTAGTCCAGATGGTGATGCACTCAGGGTATTAGAGGTAACGGTCACTGGTGCTCAGCAACAGCGATCCAGTGCAACAGCAGAGGTGGTCAGCAATACAAGGTGTAGAATAAAGTGGCATGCCAGTGGTCTGTCACAATAAATAGAATTCATTGGCAGTGATCACAAGTGCCACTTTATTATACTTTGCACCTTGACACTATAACATTAGACATGACCTCTTCCTCACGGTGACTTTACTAATTCACCAGAGTTACTTATTTTGGTATTGTATTTGTTTATCCATCTAATGTAGCACCAATTCTAAGTTATAGCCATTCCATCAAATTAAAGATCCAAGTTACTGTTTTACTGACCTTAATGATGCTACTATACATGGAATAAATATGTGACTAGAACCAACTCTGGGACAATCACTAGAGAAACAGAGTAGTGTTCACATCTTGTGCATTTAGTGAGTCGTCTGTAATGAGAATTACACTATATAGTTACACTATAAAGAATACCTGTCTCCTTGTTGTAGGCTCCACCGAAGCCACGAAACGGCTACAAACTCTGGGTTCAATTTTAATATATTTGTGTAGTTTAGCACAAATTAACATGTTATACATTTGCAAAGTTGCAGTTGTATCTGTAGTAAAAGATCCATCATTTTGCATAACCTGCCACCTGCATACAGTAGCTCAGATAAATGATCACCAACAATTTCTATCCATACTACATGTCAAAGAACCCCAAGCATCCGTGTGACATATTTTACTTAAATCTGTTTATAAGGAAATCATATTCTTCTTAGCTGTCGTTATCACACATGAGCACAGGATTTATTTCTGCTTTACAGAGAATTCTGATTTACTTTAGTATCCAGACTCCATCAGTGAATTGGTTAGTTTGGGTCTTAGAAGGATTTTGTATCATTATTTATGTAATCCCAACACGACCACATACACAGAATTGAGATTGTCCAACTCTCATATTCTAGGGGAAAGCTTGCCTAAGGCACACACAGCGCTTCAGACTGATTTAATTTGAGTTCTCCATCTAGGCAGTTCAGCTTGAGAATACCATCTGCCCACTCTGCTCGCTGTGACTCCAAAAGCATTTTTATTGTGTCTCATCCAAAAAGTCAGTCATCAATATATTAATCATCCGAACATCTTTTAAGCAGCAGTTCATGTTTTCCCCGTTCAGGAATCAGCATGTTGTTGTACAAAGTGATAATGATTCTTGCTGTATACTAGTAACCAGGCCACAGTTTTCTATATACGAGCAACCCACCTCCAAAGTAATGTGTAAACTAACATTAGAAGTATATTCTGGAAGACCCCATAATATTTCATTTTCATGGGTTATTTTTCCCTGAACATAAGCTGCCTTATTATTAGAGTCAAATTAGGGCAATTTCTACTTTCTTTCTAGTTAGACTCAAAACAAATACTGTAGTGCCGACAAGTATTCTAAAACAAATCTGGGGCAATCACTAACAAAACCCAGGTACATACTGGGTACATGCTGCAACATTTCAGTGATATTTCTGCAGACAGACTAATGGCCCATCGGATTGAGAGCGGGGGTCCCTGGCAGTCCCATTCAAACGGAATGGGACTGCCAGGGACCCCTGCTGTGTTAATCCGATGGGCCATTAGTCTCTGCAGAAATGTCACTGAAAAGTTGCAGCATGTACCCAGCATGTACCTGGGTCTTGTTGGTGATAGCCCCAGATTTTCCAAGGCAAGTTTAAGGCAAGTTTTAGAATACTTGTCGGCGCACCTGTATAACTTGTTTTTGAGAGAAGCTGGACCAAAAACTCCAAGATCTTGTAATCATATTATCCTGCTTTTGAGAAGTTAGCATTTTGGATTTCGTCTGTCTCTGTCTGTCTGTCTGTCTCTCTCTCTCTCCAGTATAAATAATAAATTCCTGTGGTTTAACCAATGAATAAATACAAGATGGAAAAAGAAACTTACTTCGATAAGTATTAGGTCTGGCAGACACATGCATAGAGCTAGTCTGTGCCATGGCTCCCCTAGGACGTGCCTATTTTTCATTTTCTCCTATACAGAACAAGAATAAATATTTTTTTTCTACTGGGAATACTGGATCTGTGAGGACCTTTCACTGTCAAATACAGTATATGCTTATTCACTGCTCTAGAAAAAGAAGGTTGAATACTAGTTTGCAGGGAATTTTATTATGCCTTCAAATACTTTCTGGGCAAGCTACCCGTCTATCTGAACAAGTTCCTCACCCCTACCACATGCAGCACTTATCACCTGGGATCTGACTCCAAAAGACTGTTCAAAGGCTGAACAAAGTATCCGGCCACTCCTCCTTCTCTTACCGTGCACCCTGCAACTGGAACAGTCTACCAGAGACTTTCACAGCTGCCACCAGTCTAAATTATTTCAAAACTAAAGCTGTCTCACATTTTAATCTGGCCTGTCACTGTTACATACGCCTATAATATATATTATCTCTAACTGCATGCTACAGTATGTCTTGTATATAATGTATAATACAATATACATATAATGTTCACTTACTGTATGTAACTATGTATTGTAACCATGTATTATTTGTCATTTTAACTCTATGCCCAGGACATACTTGAAAATGAGAGGCAACTCTCAATGTATTACTTCCTGGTAAAACATTTTATAAATAAATAAATAAAATAAAACCAAAAGGTAGTCTATATAAATTCTCAGTTTGTTCATTGTTACAAATATATTGATATTCCTAGTTGAAAAGCAGAGCCAATTGG